>NC_137978.1:25145918-25503418 GCF_963924665.1 Micromys minutus | reverse complement strand
GAGAGCAAGGCGCCACGTTCCTCATTTGACTCCAAGTAACGACCATCAGAATCAAAACTTTCCCACCCAATTAAACATTTGGGTGGTTGGGACTTGCCCAAAAAAAACAAGTGTGTGCTCGCTCAAATCTTTTATTTGGAAAATGTTTTTCAGCAGAGAGAGAGAGAGAGAGAAACCCAGTCTCCTTGTCACTGCCTGGCTCTGGAATCCCGCTGTTAAAAACCAGAGCAGAAATTTAGGAAAACAGAACAACTTGGATTTCAACATGACAGTCTCGCAAGCGTGTTAAATTCTTTACAAAGCTGACAGGATGCCTTCGGAGCATGCGCTTTGGTTTGCTCCTCACGAGGTCTCTGTGAAGAGAGGACAGAGAGAATGGACCCTAAAGATCCCATCTGGTTCCCGATGCTGGTACCCTCACTGGCAGAAAGCTCGTTGGCAAACCGATTTTTTAAAGATTCAACTGTCTTCTTTATGTGTTCTGACTTTCCTAGGCTTGTGTCAGGGTACCTCAATATATGAGGTATCTTAAAAAAAACTACTATTTTATTTGGTTGAGACAGGGTTTACTTGGGTGTCTTGGAACTCTCGCTGCAGACCAGGTTGGCCTCAAACTCAGGGCTCTTTCTGCTGCTGCCTCCCAAGTGCTGGGATTAAAGGCATGCACTACTGCCTAGTTGAGGAATATTACATTTGTACTAGGTCCAGCGAGCAGTCTGGGGGGGGGGTGTAACGATGCTTGGATGTCCGATCTCTGGAACCCACGTGGTGACAAGAAAGAACTGACTCCTGTAAGGACGCTTGGACAGAATCACGTCTCTTTATTCTCTTTACTTTCATAATCATTGGACAGAATCACGTTGTATGTTAAATGAACTCCCCCTTCTCTCTGTGTGTCCTAAATAGAAAATGAGTTCTCAGGTAAGATTTGCTATAGACATTTTTAGATTCTGATGCGTTCTAACAAGCAAGACACATATCAGCTTCCTTGTGAATGTTTTAAACTTTCAATTATGTTTGACTTCCAAAATCCTCTCCTGACTTCCAACAGTAGGAGAGGGCAGCAGCTACATGGGAGCTCACATCAGACTATTGGGAAACACCAGGAGGAGACTGTTTTGGACATTGGTTTTCTGTGACGACTCAGGTAAGGCACATTCTTTCTCCTGGCCTGCTTCCTCATCTGCAGTGAACGTGTTGGACTAGTCTAATGCTCCTTGGGGCCTCCAAGAATCTATATGGGCTCTCCACAAACCTTTTCCCAGATTCCAGTAAAATGCCTGGCCGCTTAAAAGGGGAAATTTAATCAGATTTTTTTTCTGATCCATGTGCACTTAACTAAACAAACCCCACTTTCTAAGAGCTCTTTGATGTTCTCACTGCCTCAAGGAGCCCTCTTTTTAAGGGGCATTTAAAAGGCTTTTTTCTTAGAAACAGGAAATCAGGTTTTGGCAAGAAGGAAAGAAACTTCAACACACCAAGCCTTGGGGGGGGGCAGTTGGTTTGTTTTCAGTGAGTGGGGTTCCTGAGGGTCCCAAGATTGGCAAGCAGTGACCTAGGCCACCCTGATTGAGCCTACCCACCATGGAGGGGGTGATGTCTGAGAGCGGTGAGAGAAGTGGGCATGAAGCGGTCCCCAGGCCTTGTAGGACCTTCTAAGTTTCCTTCCACCCTCAGACCCATGTCTTCTTTTCTGCAGTACTTGGCAACACACAGTGCCAAATGCCTTAAGTGATCTCTAAGGAAAATATTTTTCACTAGATGATCAGTTTTCTTTCCAGTAAAAAAATAACAGACAGATACACAAATGAGTACATGTGGCAGAGAGTTCCAGTTCCCTCTGAAAAATTCCCGAATGTTCTGTAAAGCCAAGTGTCTTAAGCAGAGTTCTCTAGAGGAGCAGAATTGTTAAAGTGTATGTGTGTGTGTGTGTAGTTTATATATGTGTGTATAGTTTGTGTGGATATGGGTGTGGTGTGTATGGGTGTGGTGTGGGTGTGATGTTTGTGTGGTATATGTTGTATGATCTGTATTGTGTATGTATGGTATATGGTGTGTGTGGTTACCTGTATGGTATGTGGTATATGTTTTGTGTGTGTTGTGTTGTGTTCATGTGTATTGTGTAATATGTTTGTAATGTGTACGGTGTATGTGTATGGTATGTGGTGTGTGTGTGTGTGTGTGTGTGTGTGGTATGTCGTGTTTATGTGTATGGTGTGGTGTGGTGTGATATATATATATATATATATATATATATATATATATATATATATATATATATATATATATATATAAATTAAAAGAGGGTTGAATAAATTGACTCACAACCAATAATGGCTGTGTTATCAATAATGGCCATGTATACACTGCAAAAGTTGAGAACCTGGTGGCTGCCCCAACTTCAGAGTAAAGCTGGGTACCTGAGAAGTTCTAACCTGTCAAGGTACTTACAGCTTGGAAGTTCTCTGGAGAGTCACTGTGTTCAGTACCCATTAGAAGACCCAGAGTCTGGAGGCTGGCTGAAGCAAAGTGGGCAGGTGACACAGCTGTTTCCTTGAAGTTCTCTGTCTTTAAAACATTTAAAAATACATGTATTTATCTTGTGTGTACACACACCTATTCAGAGGTCAGAGGACACTTTGAGGTGGGGGTTAATTCTTTTCTTCTATCATGTGGGTCCCGGGGTTCAGGTCAGCAGGCTTAGAAGAGTGCTTACCCACTGAGCAGCCTCTCCACTTTTAATATCTGGACCACCTACTGTAAGTTGCCAGCTACATTAAGAATGAGTCTTCCTGCCTCAGTTACTCCTCTCTGGAAATATCCTTATAGCCATGCCTGGTGTCTCCCTGGTGATCATAAATCCTTTCAAATTCACAGCCACAAGCAACCATTATCCTAAGTGACTTTAAAGTTCACAGGTCATCAGACAGGCAACCATAGTATGGAGAGAGGAAGCTTTGCCTTCCTTTAGCTGAATGACTTGGCACAAGTCTTTCCACCTCTGATCCTTAAAGAGGAAAATGAGGACTGGCCCAAGGGTTGCAGGTAGAAGCATGAGGTCATGTAGACTTGGATGCCCAACAAGTGTCCACCCATTGGCTGTACTGACTTTCTCAGATGAGTTAGGGCTAATGGATCAATTAATCCTTTGCCCATTTCTAAGGTTGGTGTGAATGTTCAGGCATCTATGAGTGGTGCATTGGGAAACTAGAGCATGGGGCAGGAGCCAAGTGGACTAACTATTGCTATTCCTCTTTCTCCACTTTCCTCTTCCCCGTTTTCCTTTACACTGCTATGCTTTTAAAAATTACACAATAAGGTTTTCAAGTGTGCAGTTAAGCAGTGTTGTATCTATTCCCATTATTATCGAATAGTTCTCTGACACTTTGTCCTTTTTCAAAACCAGAAATTTGAACCTATTGAACGGCAGCCTTCACCTGTGCTTTCTTATCCCGTGCGTCACAGCCTACCATGTTTCCATGATTTCTACTGCTGTGAACACTTCACATGTGCACAACCTGACAGTACTTGTCAATTTGCTTCTGGCTTATTTCATTCAGCCATGATGGCCTCAAGATTCATATATGTAATAGCATGGGCCAGGATTTCTATCATTTCTAAAGTTGGATAATTTTCCATTGGTTGTATATTCACATTTTCTTGAGCTATTTGTCTGTCTGTAGAGGACTGCTTCCAACCTTTGGCTTTTGTGAATATTGTTTTAAATAAGCTGGACATGGTCCCAGCTTTAGTTTCAGTACTTAAGCTGATACAGAAGGATCTTTGAGACCAACTTGGGATATATAAAAATACTTGTTTCACAAACAAAATCAACCGACCAGTTAACTAACCAACCAAACCAAAGTAAAATCTGTGGCCATACTGACATTTCTTTGATGTTCGGCTGCTTTCAGTTTTTCATTTATATATTTAGAAATGGAATTGATGAATCAAATGGTAATGCTATGTAGGTTTTAAAGGAAAGTTCATATTGTTTTCCAAAGTAACTGTATAATTCTCATTCTTATGTTGTTTTGTTTGCTTTGCTTTGTTTTGTTTTGGATGTTGACCCTCCTAATGGGTTTGAGGTCACTGTGGTTCTGATTTACAGTTGACATGGCTTCTAATGTACTATTACAGTCTATTTTACTTGATGTTTCTGTGACATTGATGTGATATATAATCCACACGTATTAGTCAGGGTTGTCTAGAAAAAAGCAGAATTTACATAATGAATATCTATCTATCTATTCATCTTCTATCTATCTATCTATCTATCTATCTATCTATCTATCTTCTAACTATCTATCTAGCACCTATCTATCTAAAGGGGATTATTAGAAGGTTTTACAGGTTGTGGTCCAGCTAGTACAGCAGTGGTGTCTACCAAAAGATGGTCCAAGAATCCATCAGTTGTTCAGGTCATGAGGCTGAATGTCTTCACTGGTCTTCAATATATCCTGGGATTCCAAAGAAGTGGGCTTTAATGTCAGTAAAGGAATAGATCTGGCAATAAAATGGAAAGCAAACAGCAAAGAAAGCAAATTTCCTGCTTCCATCTTCCTTCTTAATATAGGCTAGCAGCAGAAGGTTCAGATTAAAGGTAGGTCTTCTACCTCAAAAGATGTGTATTAAAGGTATATATTTTACACATCAAAAGATCTGGATTTAATATGGGTTTTCCCATTTCAAATTATTTAATTAAGAAAAGAAGTCTCTTACAGCTTCTTGAGTTTTAGAAAATCCCAGATGTAGTTAAGTTGAGAACCATTTGTTTTCTGGAAACTAGTGGCAATCTTATCTGGAGTGGTAACCAGTATATAGGCCACAAATTTCCATAGTTTCCAATTTATATGTGTTCCTGAGTTTCTATAATAAAGTATTCTATGACGCCTTGTTAGCTTACAGTGGCCTTGTGGAAATATTTAGTAGTCATTGGCTTCTAAACTTGCCAACTCACTCCTCACTCTCATGTTCAGATGGTGCACTCTCTCTGTGTGTGTCCAAGTACTCAAATCTCTGTTCTTTTTAAGTCTGAAAGTCATACAAGAATAACCCTAGTCTGATGATGTACTATTAACTTGATTGTTTCTGGGAAGATTTTACTTTCAAATAAAGTCACATGCTGAGATATTGGGGGTGATAGCAGGCATCATAATTCATTATGTCTCTTTTGGTGAGACAATTTAACCCACAGTTCCACTGCAATTAGTGTGCCCTGGCTTATTACATCCAGAGGTCATCCACACCTCCCAAACCCCAAAACTGAGAATGAGCTGTAAGTACAGAGGGCAAGGACCCCAACCAAAGAGCTGTGGCTTTTAACTCTTTCTAGAAGCCACCAGGATAAAACATTTTCAAGCCTGATGTGCATTTCCCTCTGGATGTGAGAGTAAGTTACTGGACAGAGTACTTGGTATCTGCCACCTTGGTGGCCATGGTTGAGTTTGTCTGATTAAAGGCTCAGATTGCTTCCAGCACCAAAGTCTGTGTTTACTGATACTGTTCTGTAAGGATGGAACTTATGGGTTGAGCCTATTGCCATCTTCATTTATTGGTAGCACAACCTGAAAACCAGGCCTGGAGTGTGTGTTATTAGGGACCAAGGCAGGAGATTTCTAGCATTTGTTTAGCTGAAAACCTTTTAATTTTGAGTTTCTAGCTGCTTAGTGTTGAGATCACTTAGTTCTTTGGTTTTGTTTGCTCTCAGAGTATTTGCTGGATGATCTTCGTAGAGTGCCTTTTTGGCCCAATGACTTACTCAATGATATCATGACATGGTACAGGCTATGTTTGGTCACTGGTCCACATAGAAATCTCACCAGTTTTGTGACAAAGGGGGTTAGATAATAGCTTTTCAACATCTGAGATCGGTCTCAGCTGTGCTGGGATCCTGGCTATAGCCTAGTTTCCTTCCCCTCTGCTCCATCCTTCTTCCCTTCCCTCTGCAGGTTCGAATCTCAGGGGAATACCCTGTGATGTGTTCTTTGTGGGATCTCAGTGGTCACATCCCAAGGGAACCTGGCTATAGTATGATATATTCCCTTACTTGAAGATGAGCATTCCACCCCCATAGGGGAAAGTCCTGGAAAAAGAAACACACAGCTTACATGTGGTTGTCGTCAGAACACATTTATCTCATAAATTAAACAAAGAATGGACAGATCCAAGCCCCAGCTTTCAAAGGCGCTCATGGACAGAGAATATCGTTTTGGCTTTGAGTCAAGATTATGAATATGGGAGGGAAATGCCATGCATGGTGAAAAGCACCTAACTCTGTATGCGTTTAGAGTATATTTTCTCAGTGTGGGAAGTCTCTTCCATTGCAAGGACTTGCGCACAGCGCCGCTGTATCTGGTGGGTGTGAAATGCACGGCGGCTTCAGATGGTGCCGTCTGTCTGCCTGCCTGAGGCCACACCCAGAGAAGGGTGTCCTTTGTTTTTGGGTCAGTGTAAATACGTCCCATCTTGTGTGAACTGATCTGGCGCTTGCCAGAATAACTTTCTAAGAAAGGAAGAATTTAAAAGGGGCTTTTGCAAAGTCAGCAAGTAGGCCTTCCAGCTGTTTAGAAGATGTTCCGGCAGGGATGTGTGTAGAAACCTCCCACCCACAGAGCTGGACAAACAGACAATTGATCTTAACCCCAGTCAAGTGAAGTAGATCTCAACTGTCATTGGCTTACAAGGAGTGCGGTAGCAGGGACTGGTGTGCCCTGAGGGACAGACCCCAGTAACGTTTTCAGATGTTCACAGGCCGAAACCAGCCTTCTTGGGATCATAGGTCCTGTGGGGTCAGGCCCGAAGTCCTTGTGAATGTTACTAAGTGCTTAGAAGTTTGCCATGGTTGTCCACGGCTGATGATACTTTTTCTTCAGTGGAGGCTGAAGATCTTCCATATTGTTCTGTTCCCTCACGATCCCATTCTCTTCTGCCTAGGAGCATGGGGGTGGCTGACCTGTCACAGGCACAGCCATGTGAATTAACATGGCTGGAATCATATGAGTAGAAATATGTATATATATATATATATACACACACACACACACACACACACACACACACACACACACACACATATATGAAAGTGTTAGAACTAGAAAACATTTCCATAGTATTTCTTGATGTCATAGATTTTAGTTGAAAAGAAACGGAAAATAATGCTCTATTTGGAGTTTTGTATTTGGTAATTAGGAAGGATGCCTGTTTAAGGTTCAGAGAGGCCACTAACTTACTGTTTTCAAGTGTTTCCCCATTAAAGAAAGGAAACAAAAGGATGTTTGTCACACACAATGGTTTTACTTGACCCAAAGTGGGCCAGTCCAAAAGACTTCTTTACCCCTGATGCTACCACCACATCAGAACCATCAACGTTGCCTCCTAATGCCCTGCTGTCTCCCGAATGTTTTAAATTTTAGTGTTCAATACATTTAAAATAATCCCTGGAAATATGACTGAGACCTAGTCATAAACTGCCTTGATCGTATTTATGTCGAGGAAGCTGAACATAGCCTGAAAGTACGGATGTGAGCATTGGAGGTCAGACTGCTTCGGAGCATGCGCAGCCGGCGAACTTAGCACCCCAGGGCTGGCACTTTCCACATCAACGGTGCCCTTTACACAGCGATCCACCCAAGCTCTTCTCTCTGGCCACTCACTCAAAAACATGCACAAAGTTTCTCCATTACATCAATGGCTGGGCTTAATTCATGGAAACGGAAGGTAAGCCGGGCTATGTTCCCGGGAGGGAGACAAGCAGGAATGCTAGGGATGGGCACGAAGTCTTCGTCATGCAATCACGGGGAGAATGGCCAAGGAGACTGACATCTTCTGCTGGGTTAATTAGCTCTCTGCTGCACTGTGATAAAATGCCAGAGGTCAAGGGACCTAAAGGAGAAGAGGTTTATCTTGATCCATAGATATCGGAGGTTTTCGAGCCCTGGTTGCTAGGCCTTTATTATACTGAGCACAAGCTAAAACTGTTTACTGTGGACTGGAGCAGGTGATGGGGCCACAAAGTTCACATCACAGTGGGTGGGAAGCAGAGAAAGAGGGAGGGGCTAGGTTCCATGTATTCATTCAACCGGCTCCCAGTGATCTCATTTACTTCCTCATGGCCTCACCTCCTAAAAGTTGAACCATCTTTAGGGGCCATTTGAGATCTAAGTCACAACGCCCTATCTGCCTGTAATTTCTACCTCCCGTAGCATCTCTGAGGCATCCTGTGGTCAGTTGTGAATTAGCTCACCTCCCTCTGGCTGACTCACTTTTCTCTTTTTATCATTGCCGTGAAATATCCCTACAGGACATTCACATAAGCGACAGTCAGATAAACGCTCAGAAAGCGAGCACCCAGTTAGTTGGCACTCAGACCAAAAACAAGACAGGAGCACCTTCCTAAGTTACCATTTCCACCTTGACAGGGTAACCATTTGCACTGCTTCTGATAACGCCTGTTGATCTATTTTATTTATAGTCTTATTCTTTAAAGAATCAGATGTGTTTCTTGTGTGTTTGGGTAGATCTGGGTGAATTTCTCTATATTTTGTGCTTGAGGAAGAGATGGAGTCCCTGTGTGGAGCCTGAAATCTCTGGTACATGGCTCAGGAGTTCCTGAGTTTGTCAAGTTCTTGGAATGCCAGCAAGAGGACACAGGACACAAGAAGGAAAACACTTAGCAGGGGTGATGAAGAAACAAACCAAAACCTTAGATGGGAAAAGAGATGATCTCTAAGGCCAATGATCCAAATTCTAAGTGATTTAGCATTAATGGGAACACAACAACAAGCAACAACATACAACACAAAACAAAAACAGCAACATATAACAACAACAACAAAAAAAACAGCAGCAAAAACCAACATAAGAATAGCTAATGTATAGCAAGCATCAAAGGCTGCACTGAAATGTCATTCTGAGACACACTGCTCACCAGCATCCTTGCCACCCACCATCTCACCAGCCCTCAAACATAATTTTAAAACAAAACAAAAGCAAACACCAACAAAAACAAAGTCGGGAGAGAATGCAGAGAAAGAGGTTAAAAACATAGGCACAGTCTTAAACACTGGGGGAGCTAGGTATCCTTTTGTCTCCTTACAAAGTGGCACAAACTCTGATGGTCAGATGTCCAAATGGTGGCCTTAGCTCTCCACCTCCCAGCTGATGGAGACAGAGGCCTCAGGCAGAAGTTTAAGCCTCACATTCTATCTTAAGTTCCTGCAGACACAGATCACCCAGTGAACTGGCAACAAATTAGGGCTTGGACTCCTCCCTACCACATCTTGATGGCACATAGTGGGTATTCGGTAGATTCTCAAGGAGTAAGAGTAACAGAAGGATGCACAGTACAGAGGCCACGTCAAATCTCACTTCTTAGGAAGTATGTGTGTGTGTGTGTGTGTGTGTGTGTGTGTTTGTGTGTGTGTGTGTGTGTGCACATGGATAGATATGTAAGCCACGTATATGTGAATACTTGGAGAGGTCAGGAGAGGGCATCAGATCCCTGGAAGTTGGAGTTACAGGCCACTTGATGAGGTTGTTGGTAACTGAACCTGGATCCTATCGAAGAACAGGAAGTACTCTTAACCTGGATCCTCTCGAAGAACAGGAAGTACTCTTAACTCGTGCTCTCCTTCCTGCCCTGAAAACATTTTTTATTTGATTATAGAAAAGGAAAAATCTGTATTTTTCTGGAACCAAATGTGTCTAGCACCACAGGAGCTCTAGTCACATAGATGTCCTCCTCTCTAGATCATCCCAGGAATGCAGTGAAGGCCTTGGAGCAGAATCTGAGATTCCACAGTCCTCATGCTCATTTCTCAGAGATCAGGCTGCACCTGACAGTCCAAGTGATGCCTTTTTCACTGTCTTAACAGACAGTAATTATTCCTCTGCCTTCCCGACACAACAGTGGCTCTGATACCCTGCAATGTGTTTGATATGGTGCTTTGCAGTAAATGTGACCACCTGTGCTTGCCAAATGAGAGCTCAGAAACTTCTAGAAGCCAAAGAAACTGGGCAGCACCCTAGAATGGTGAATGTCCAGTCTGTGATCTACACCTGCCCTCAATGTGGTCTTCCCTTCCTGTATTCCATGTACTGGAAGTCATGAGACCTGTGCTGGGAAAACTGAACCCCCAAACAGGAGAGCTGAAAAACTCTCTGGAGATGAGCTTGTCCTTTGTACTAGACAGAGGGGCTCTGAACTTCACTCTAGCTCTGAATGCCCCTTGTCCCAAGAGCATATTTATGCTTCTGCTATATTTTTAGAAGAGCTTTGGTGTTATTCTTTCCTCTTCTCTAACTAGTAATTGATTTTAGTAATGGACAAGGAGACAGATGAGAAATATCAGGATTCCACATTAATTTTCTGTCCTGTTCCTTTCTAGTTCTTTGGCCACTTCTGGAGAGGTGTGGTGGCCTCTGCGGCTGGTGAATGGGAGACTACCAGAAATATCTACTGCCTTGCCAAGCAAAAGCAAATAGTATGATCTCCGGGTGGGAACAGATTTGTTCTAGTGTGATTTAATTTAAGCTTTGAGGAGAGCTGCTCAGTTATGGAGTAATAGTCCTAGATACTAGTGGCCTGGAGATCCTTGTGGTAATGGCTCACAGCTGGAGAAGCCTGATGGGATTGTCCTGGATGTCTTGGCTTTCTGGTTTCAATCAAAGTGTCATATCATTTCATCACAGGTGTTTGGGAACACGGTGATGAGCTTGCATGGAGGAAACGGATACGAAGAACTGAAGAGGATGCTTGCTCCAAGCTTCCTTTCAGGAGAGGAAGACCCAAAGAGGCAAATTTGCCTGCCGAGTTCACATGGGAAATTATGGCTTCAGCTGGAATCCAAGTTCCCAATTCAAAGTTAACCAAGGGCTTTCCTTGAAAAGCATTAGGGGGACTGTGCAGTGGTTTTGCATGTGATTTATCTGTCCTCATTAGTTCTCTAGGTCCATGCCTCCCTCCACCCTCACCAGAACATGTGCATACTGCCAGATTTCTGATCTTGGATGAGCTTTAATTCTCCATTTCTTCCTATGTACAACCCCTGGTAGCTCTCAAAAAATAAATCTAATCTCTTTGGCACTGAAGATGACCATGATCTCTGTACTGCCTCCCCTATGATCTTCATACTGTTACCTGAGCATCCACATGGATTCTGCCAGACTAGCTCTTTCTTTTCAGGCTTTGAGAGTTTTACCCATGTGGGCCAGCTTCTGCAACAGGCTTTCTTTTTATTTAAGGACATGTTTGGTATTAAGGAAGTTTACTGTGATGGTTTGAAGATGCCCAACTCAGGGAGTGGCACTGTTTGAAGGTGTGGCCTTGTTGGAGAAGGTATAGCCTTGTTGGAGAAAGTGTGTCACTGTTTGGGTGGGCTTTGAAACCCTCCTCCTAGCTGTCTGAGGAGTCAGTCTTTTCCTGTTTGCCTTTGGAACTCTCAACTCCTCCAGCAACATGTCTGCCTAGATGCTGCCATGCTCCCACCTTGATAATAACAAACTGAACCTCTGAACCTGTAAGCCAGCCCAGCCCCAATTAAATTTGTCCTTTACAAGAGTTGCCTTGGCCATGGTGTCTGTTCACAGCAAGAAAACCCTAACTAAAACAGATGTATATAGCCTTCTCAGCTTTCGTTACAAATCCTTCAAACCTTACATCACAGAAAAAATATCTTCAAATATGGATAAGGACAACAAATGACTTTCCCACTATTTTGTTCTTTATGTTAATGAGACGTTTCTATTGAATTGTAGAACTTACGGATTGGAGATGCTCAAGGCTAGGTTTGTGAACCATAAGGTAATATCAGTGGTTTATGGGTGTTAGCTTTGATGGGAAACGCTCTCTGATGGCTCATGTGCTTCAATAGCTGGTAGCTCTGTTCTAGAGAAGCTGGGGAAACTTCTTGAGGTGATCCCTAATTGGGGAAGTGGTTGACAGGGGAGGGCAGTGAGCACATGCTGCACTTTGGCTATTATAAGTGTTCTTGAATTATTAATATAAGTGTATTGCAAGAATAATCTTGTTCTGATTATTTGTGGCTGTTTTCTTTTTCCAATTCAGCTCCTCAAGCAGACCCTTGATTATACTACATAATATGGGACACCTCCCCTCCCCCATACCACTGAGTTCTATGGCCCAATTTTCCTCATAGTTATTTTCATCATCTACAGTTATTTCTGCTGTTGTCCATATTTGAATTTATTTTTCCTTAATTGTTGTAACCTGTTTACCACCAAATCCTAACGGTGAATTACTTACAGCACATGCCTATAGTAGAGAGTGAATAAATAATTTGAATGAGTTCTTGCAAACTTTAGCTCCATGGTCTAGGACACAGTCTTCATCTCAGAAAATTCTTGATATCCCATTTTCTCTGGGGAAAGGGTGTTTAGAAGGTGTAAGGAGCTGTGTATGTTGGATAGAATCCCAGAGTCCAGATCTTTGTGAAAAGACTCAAGCATCTATCCATCAGCATCAAATGGAGAGGCTTTCTGTCTCTTACCATCTAAGGAACTTCTTACAAGAATCTTATACCATTAAAGGAGTGGACAGGAGCTCTGCTCTTCTCTTGGCATCTACATTAAGAATATAAGTGGCACTTGGTCATAGAGGATAGACACAGAAGCTTTAGGACTTTTCTTTCAGATACTACCTCCCAAGGCTCTGAGAAAACATCTAGAGATGTTTTTATATAGCCATATAAGCATCTCCTGGGTTGACGGCAAGACTTTCACTTAAATTAACTCATCCCCCTTGCTCTTCTGTGTTCTGGTTACAATTAAATAATTTTATCCTGTGCTAGTGCTGCACTAGTGCCTGCTTTCATAAGGTCATGTGGCACTGAGGAGTATCTTTATCTTAGCGGTTCCATGCCATCTCTAAGAACTCAGGCCAGGTCCACTCCACCTGCCCCAGGTGCTTCTATCCTGGGAGGTCCATGACTGCCCCAGCGTGTTGTTTTATGATTTACATACTGTCCTTCACAGCCCTGTAAAGTCATAACTCAACAATCAATCTTATCAAACATGTTTATATGTTAAATTCTCAATTAACAATCCCTCTACACAATAAGCTTACAGTGAGTAGACAAAGATATAAACTTCCTACCTAGATAAGGTAAATTGACCCATAGAAACCCTTAGAAATAATTATAACGACCTTATCTCTATAGAGATGTGATGAGAGAAACATCTACGTCTTCTTCCATGTTGCCTCCCCCTGAATCTCTCTTTTCTCCCCCTCTTTTGCTTTACTAACTTTGTCTCCCCTCTACTTACTACTGTCCAGTCATGTATCGCTTTGACATCAACCTACACTTCTATCTCACTTCCAGCATGGCACCCTTTCTTTTGCATTGGATGAAACCAAAGGTTGGAGATATTGCTGGGTTTCCATTGAGAAGTGTGATGGGAGTATATGTGGTGTGATTTTAGTGAGATTTATTGATAGGAATCCATGTAGTGAGTGGTAAATTATGATAGCACAGAGATGTGGGATCATCTCAGCCACTTCTACTGTTCTCTATACTCTGGCAGAGACCAGAGGCAGGAGCTCAGCACAGATAGGCCTGCTGCTCTGTGGTATCAGGAGAACAGAGGCAGAGATAAGAAACGTGTTTCTAGACTCTGAACAGTCTTGTTAAAGCTGCATCTCCCACCTCACGCACTTAACCCCCGAGATCCCCCTGCAAGTGCTTCCTTCTCCCTAGTCCACCTTCCTACCCTCAGAGTTCTAAACACACCCTTACTTGCTAATGTGGTATGTTATTTCTAAGGCTTGTATTTTATGAAGTACATCATAAAATTCAATCCTACAGCCCAGATGGTTTAGAGAATGGTTCAAATGTTCTACTTATTTGGAAGTTGGAAGAGGCAGGGATAGCTTAAAAAAAAAAAAAAAAAAAAAAAAAAAACCATAATGATTGCTTTCCATCTTGGCCAAGTCCCTGAGGTACAGTTGGACAGCATCATAAAAGACTCAAATGATGATGGCTAGTGTCATTGGATTGAATCATCTCCCTTCCCAGGTGATGGTTCTAGGGGATTGGGGCCATTCCCAAACTCAAAGGACTACAAGCCAGGCACCTAGGGAATTAGCTGCAGGCACCTGCTTTCTTGGAAACTGAAGAGGAAACAGGATCTATCAATTGTATCTCCTTGGTACTAGCCCCTGCTGAGTGTAAATACAACATTGAGTTGGAAATATGTTCCCAAATGATGTCAGAGTTGGAAGAAAATGCATCCTGAGTGTAACTCATAGTAAGTTGTCAGCTCTCGGGTCTTAAGAAAAAACTCTCACGTCCTTCTCTGGAATCACCTCCTTTTTGAGCCATGGTTCAAAGTCTACACAGTCACCACTAACTTTGTACTACCCACTGAGTGAGGAGTTAGGTATAGCTCTGCTTTTGAAGGCTATGTGAGTCTCTGGCGTCCTCTCTTTACCCAGTTGTCTGGCAGTCCCAAACAGTGGCAGGACAAGGGGAATCCTCTAGTGTCCCAGTCCTTGGGAAGGCCTGAGGTTACAGGATCCTTTATCCTTGCAAGCATCATAGTCCATCTGCTGTCCTCCGGTATCAAGACTCTTAACCCCTGGCAGCAGGCAGCTTGACAGCTCTTATTCCAGGGTGTGAGACATAATATTGCTTTGGAGACCAGGGTGGCACAACTCACTTACTCAGCCTGAGTAGCCATCTCTGTGGCCAGCTATAACCCAAGAAAGGGTGTTTGAACCAATCGCAGCTCTCGCATTTATGCAGTCACAGAGGCTTGGGTGCTAATCATAGCCTTGCCTCAGCACCAGTCACTGCAGCCCCTCAGTTAAACCTCAGGGGAAGTGTTTCCACTCTGGCTAGAGCGGAAGTGGCCACAGGGTCATCTAGAGTTCATGGGAGGCCCACAATAGCAACTTTTCTGGTACACATGGCTTAAAACAGCCCTAGTTAAAGCCGAGCTCTCAGGAACCAGGACAGCCAGCTGTAATCTTTGCACTGTTGTTTCAAGGCATCTATTGGGTGCTCAAGACAGCTGGTGTTGGCACAAGGGCGATCCTGCTGGCTGCGAGACTCTGGGTCCATCTGCTCAAGAGAGCTAGGGCATCATGGGAGTCTAACAGCTGCTGATTAGGGATCAAGTTGCTCTCTACCCATATCTTCATTTATTTACACGACAATGAACACCAGTAGTGCTTATAAATATAAATGTAAAGAACTTGTCATTAACATTATCAGTGACTTCTCAGTCTTTAACAGCTGCCATTTTCTGAGAGGGAGAGCTAGGTTACCCTCCCCCATCTCAACACCATCTGGTGATTTAAAGAAAGTGTGAGGGCTCCAGATGTCCTGCTTCATCTTTTCTGCATCACCTTGGCTAAGGGATGCCCATGTAGCTGGTAGAACATTATTTCTAGGTGTGTCCATGGGACTACTTTTAGGAGAGATTTGACTCAGTAGAACAGTAAAGAAGGTCTACCCCACCAGGCTGAGTAGCATCATCTGAGGGGTAAGAACTCCATCCAATAGATAAAAAGACAGGAGTGGAGTTGTGTGTACTGCCGTTTCTTGAGCTGAGAGACATCTTTTGCCTTTGAGATGTGCTGTGTATCCCCAGGCCTTGGGGTTATGTCACCTGCATTCCTGGACATAGGTCGAATTGGGCCACTGGTTTTCCTTTTTCCCTATTTTGCACATAGTACCCCAAACCACAGGAGCCAGTTCTCATAGCAACCGTATATATTTGTCTGTTTACGATTGCTTCTTTCTCTGAAGAACCTTGGCTAATGCACTAGTAGCTAACATGTCTCTAAGGGCATGTACTCAACAGCTCTGGGCAGCAATCAGGGTACATTTATAAATTAATGATACCCCAGAGCTTTTCAGGCTGGATGGCATTAGTGATATAGTCTGGGTACTAGTGTGGCATCTCCCAACCTCAGTCACTCCTGTCTCTAGGCTCACATGAACTCTTGAGTGTCCCATTTTCCAGGACAGAGGCTTCCTTTGTCAATTCTTAATTGGCTCTTTTTAATGGATTGGGAAGCCTGTGTATGGATTCTTCAAGTTCTTGAGAATATATATTCAGAATTATAGGCAGAAATTATAGGTTGGATATGAAGTTTTTACTGTGTTTTATGATGAAACAAAGTTGAATTAAAATTCCCTTTATCAACTTGCAACTCGGTTTGTCAACTTGCAATAGGTTTGGGGGCCTAAAATTTAGTCTTTAATTAAGACCAGTGCCTACTAATTCCTCGGGGGATATATTTACCAAGTTAAGAAGGGACAGATACCTTTGGAGAAGGTAGTAAAAACATTCACAGTGCTGCCTATAATGTTTTTATGTGGGTTATGGCTCCATCTTAAGGGGATTTGGCTAGTTCTCTATCCAAAGGACTGTGGCTTCACTCATATGGTCATGGCCTCAAGGACTACAATAACACTAGGCACAGAGTCATGGATATGACCTAAAGCTATGCAAACCGTTGTTATAGCTTGACTCTGAAATGTTCCCCTAAGGCTTCTGTGTAAAAGGTTCAGTTGCCAGATGATGAGCTTTTGCAAAGTGATTGGGTCCCAAGGGCTCTGGCCTAATAAGCATTAGTACCTCACTGGACTCAGAATACAATGACATTATCGGGAGATGGGGCAAGTGGGATGTATGACCTCTTCGGAGGGAGTCTTGGCTCTGGCCCTACAGGGACTGTGATTCCTGGCTTCTATGATGTAATCCAGATTGTTTGGGTACATCCCTTTGTCATGATGGTCTGTCTCACCACAGGCCCAGAAACTTGAAGCCAAGTGACCATGACCTGGGCCAACTTGAGCCAATGTAGATTCTTTGCCAAATTTGTTTCTCTCAGGTATTATATCACAGAAACAAAGTCTGACTAACACAGTTAGTTATCCATGGTTCCCCAAAGTCACTTGTATTTTTCAAAGGCTCCTGCAAGGCAGACACTGTAGTATTGCCACCCATATGAAGTCTATATTTAGTTTGTAGCTGTAGGTTAAATTTAGTGAAGTGAGTGATCGTATCTTTTCTGGAACTTCTGCCATCAGAGAAATGCCACTGGCATATTTTTAATGACACTGGCAACCTCTTCATCAGTGTAGGTCTTAAGATAAGGTAAGAGAGAATCACTGTACTCATCATCAAGGGGTTACTGGTCTACATGTGATAAATCTGTTCTAGTCTTCCGGTCCCACAAGACTTTCATTTCTTTCCTCATGATCACCAAAAATTTCTGGAATTTTGACTTCCTCTATTTATGTTGTTGCTATGTTCATGTTTCCATTAACAACTTTCATGTACTTGAGCTTGACAGTGAGTTCAGGATCACTGGAAGGACCTTCTATTGCTAACGTCGCCCAGATGTGTTATGTTCTCATTGGCTGGAGCATTGTCATATGTAATGGCTGTTACATATTAATAGCCATTATTAGTACACTGTAGAGAATATGGACCTTCTGAGTTGAAGGCCGTTTTTTATTTCCTTCTTGTTAGATACTGTTTCTCACTGTCACTTAATTATGTGTCCAGTACTAACTGATCTATAGTAGTAATTGGAATAGCCTTTGTCCCTGCTTAACAGATGGGGACACTGAGGCACAGATAATAAGTATGTGTTTAAGATTGTGTGGCTAATTTCTAGTTATATGGCTGGCCCCAACACTCCCTTTATTACCACAGCTACTCTTTCTTGGCTTATTCATTCTCCCTGTTCCTTTAGGCATCATCCCTTGGATATGACTTTGCAATTATCTCCTTCTTGTCTTCTGAAGAACTCATGGTCTTGATTCTATGTTTGAAGATAATAGCAAAGAGAGAGAGAGAGTAGTCACCTGACTTCTTTTTGCCAGGCATCCTCTTCAGACAAGAGACTGTGTATTATTCCAACAATAAAGAATAGTCTCCTCAATTAGGGAAAGGGCATCTACCTCTGTGAGAGAAGGCTGAGCATGGGCTTGTCTGCCAGCCCTCCCTGTCAGCCTTTCTTATGCCTCCATGCAATTTGTGGGGAGCTATTCTTTCTGAGTAAATACCTCAACTTTTCTACCAGAGTCACGTGGCACAGTGAAGCTGATAATTCACATTAGATTTTGTTTTCTCAACTAAAACACCTAGTTGGATTACTTTCTTCTTCCTACAGTTTTGTACATATGAAATATAAGAGGTTTTGTTTGTTTATTGCCTGGTCATGGAAGGCCTCTAGGGCTTAGTGTACACTTGAGCGAGAGCAAGGGGATCTGAGTCTACCTGTGAGCTGTTAATGTCTCTGCACCACTTGATCCCTGAATCTTACACGTTTCATGACACTGATGCTGTGGTCCACTGTGCTCTGTGTCTGTGTGTTCTCAGGCAGTATTTAATGGCTGTTATATTCTTAGAGGTTTTATTTAATTTTTTCCTTATGTGTCTGTCTGTCTGTCTGTCTGTATGTCTGTATGCATTTGTGTGCATGCTTCTTGGAGGCCAGAAGAGAGCATCCGATCCCCGTAGATGGAGGTACAAGCAGTTGTGAGCCACCTGATGTGGCCACTGGGAACCAAGCTGTAGTCCACCGAGCCATCACTTCCCTCCAGCACAGTGTCATCATTTTTCATATCCTTAGTCATGTCACAGGTTTCTAGTTCATGTTTCTGAGCTCCCAGCCTCCTGGTCTGCCCCCATCCCCTGACCCTTAAGCTGCAACTCATTCCTGAGCACTGAGCAGCAGTTAGCATGCTTGCTGTTAACTCCAGAGGGAAAACATTAGCTACCTTCTAGAATCGATGGGTATTCTGAAGAGCTGTGCTCAGAACAGGGTAGCCAAGAACCTCAGTGGGCTAGATTTGGTGGTTCATACCTGCCTTGCAGCCCTCGGAAGGCTGAGGCAGAAGGCTCTTGGAGCCACTGTGTAGCTAGACTGGGCTACAGAGTGAGATCCTGAACTGAAAAATCTGGATAAATGAATAGGAAAAAAAAAATAAAGCCTCCTTGACGTGTGAGAATTCTGACTGTGACATTTGTAACTGCACTGATCACCAGGACTGAGTCTATTGAACTGACTGGAAGGCAAGCATCACTTTCCTCTCTCAAATCTTCCCATATATCTTTCCTCGTGCTGTTTGACCAGTCCATCAAAGAGGACAGCCTTTCTCAGGAGAGGGATGGCCAGTAAAGAATGTGAAGGTTGCTGTGTTTCTTTGCTTGAACCTCCAAACAAATTCTGAAGACATCTCAGAGAACATCTATGTTTACCTCTACCACATAAGTCTCTTGCTACTGACATCTCCACTGCAGACCATGTAAATTTCAAGAGATTCAAGGTGGGAGATCACTGGAATGGCTGAGTCGGTCTTTCTTGTTCTTTCTTCGAAATGGTGGGGGTCAGAAGAGGAGGGACATTAGTTTTTTAGCTTCTGTGGAGGGCCAAATGCTGAGTTTCGCCAGTGACCTACACAATGGGAAATTACCCATGAATTGGAAGAACAGTTAAATATTTGGCAGGAAAAAGGGATTACCAGATTAGGAAGGACTCTCATGATAGTTTTTATTCATTAATAATCCTTTATTGGGTGCTCAATTTCATGTGGAATCTAGTTGTTATGGCATTTTAAACCTAATTAATTTGTAGTAGAGTCTGCTATCTGAGAAATGAAGTAACACTTATTGGTTTCCATGTATACTTGCTGAAGTTAGTCACAGAGAAGATCTGGGCACATCAGAGGAATGCTTCTGTCAGCAGGAGGTGGACCGTGTCTAAATCAGGAAAAGGAGGTGATCTGAGTTGAATCTGGAGAAATGAAGGAGAATTTACCTTGAGAAGGAGAGGGAAAAGGGTGTTCTAAGTGGAAGTCATGAATAAAAACATGGAAGCATAAATGTGCCTGCTGTGTTATCCATTTCTGTAATCAGAAGTGAGAAAAAATGTCACCATCATAAACTATTATGTTTATTGGTTCGATTTCATAGTCTTGAGTATGGGAAAGAGAATGTTGCTGAAATAGCAATGTGTGTGTGTGTGTGTGTGTGTGTGTGTGTGTGTGTTAGAAGGGAAAAAAAGAAAGAGAGCTGCTATTGTTTCCAAAGATTTCAAAGATGACATCCACAAAGCTATAAAACATTTTATTCTAGTCAAAATGACCGAGCTATAAACCTTCAGATAATTGAGATGCTTTCTTAACAATGACCTGCCCATGACTGCAAACTTCCAATCAGTATGGTTAAAAGATTCCATTTAAAAACAGACTTAAAGAGATCTCACCTTTCAGTAGTCAGTGGCCATTAATAGTACACTGTAGAGAATATGAACCTTCTGATTGAAGGCCATTTTTTATTTCCTTCTTGTTTGATACTGTTGCTCACTGTTACTTAATTATGTGTCCAGTACTAACTGATCTATAGTAGTAATTGGAATAGACTCTGTCCCTGCTTAACAGATGGGGACACTGAGGCACAAATATTAAGTATGTGTTTAAGATTGTGTGGCCAATTTCCATTTATATGGCTGGCCCCAACACTTCCTTTATTACCACAGCCATTCTTTCTTGGCTTCCCTTTAACACTTCCTTTTGGTTTTTGGCTCTGCAGCTGTAAACCTTTGTTCAGGTTTTGCGATTATGATTTTGGTTTGATTACATGTTTAATCATCATGTTTTTAAGATATCCATCAGGAACAAGAATCCTGTTTCGTTTCCGCCCTCTGGGGCCACTGTGTTAATAAAACAGCTTATCTCCAGTGTTTTACAATACGGGATGGTTTCCTTCCCAGAATTACTTTACTGGGTCACAGGACATCTTAGTTATACAAGATGTCAGGACATCTGTTTATCAGGATAACTCACCCTAAACTCTGAGTAAAGCGAGTCTGCTCAATCTTAATTCTCGTCTAATTTTTAGCTTGAGCCGTTAAGCTTTGATATCCATTGGCAGGAAATTAGTGGGGCCTCTTGCAGGAAAATGCCTTAATAATTTGTTTTTATCATCACGCCTATGAGACTTACATTATTATTATTCCAGTGTTTGCAGACTGGAAACCCTTGACTCAGACTTGCCAAGGTCACCCAGTTAGAATTCTGGGATTCAAACCAAAGCTGGCCAGCTTTCACCATCCAGTACCTTTTAATGACATGATACTTGAGTAATTGAAGTCAATGGTCCCGTTTAAGCCAATTTCCTTCGGCTTGAGTCTAAACTCTGTGGTCATGAAATCTAGATTATGGATCATTCTTGGCACTGAAAATAATGAAGTTAAAATATTACAGTGCGTCCCATGGAGGAGGGACAAGTGCTATTTTGAACAATTTTTGATTCAATGCTACAGACATGGAATGCATTCACTTGTGCCTGAGGTCGTATGACCTGGCTTGCTTTGTGAAATGCGTGTGATCACAGAAGGCAATTCAGAATCATGGAAAGGAGACACTGAGAAGGCTAAGCAGGTAAAGGTACCTGCTGCCAAGCCTGACCACCTACATTTAGTGCCTGAGACCCACAAGGTAGAGAGATCAACTCCCCCAAATTATCCTCCATTTTCTACTTGAGGACAGTGGCATATTTGCATGCATGCCCCCTACACACACAAATTAAAAAATAGACTACAATGATCTGCTGGTGTAGGCCTGCAATCTCAGCTACTAGGTAGGCTGAGGCAGAAGAATCACAAATTCAAGGTTAGTATAGACTGCAAAGGGTTCAGGGTCAGGGCCAGGTTAGGCAGTTTAGGGAGTCCTCTATTCCAAAATAAATAAGTTAAAAGGCAAGGTTGGAATACAGGTCAGTGACAGAGCTTGCCTAGCATGCATTAAGACCCAGGATTCAACCCCCAGTACTGCAAAAGGAATCAAACAAAAGCAAGTCTATTCTTCACTTAAGGCTCAGGGCCAGACACATAGAATCCTTAGACTCCTCAGGGTCACAGGACCAAGCTGACCATCTCCATGCCTTTGTGCTTCTTCTCTTCCTCCTCTCTATCTCTTAGCAGAGGTGCCAGGACCTCAGGATTATGATCTCCCTCATCCACAGTCTCCCTCTTAACTACCTAACCTGTTTCTTTAGCTCTGTCAAATTATTAGTGAACTAAATCTTGAAACTGCTCCACTCTGTTCTTTCTTGTTGCTAGAGGCAAGAATATGTGATGTGTTTAATCTAAACCCATCATGCTTAACATCAAGATACCTCTAATTTCATCCCCATTGATCTTTCTTTCTTTGATGTGCCTTTTGCACTGGAACCACATTCATCCATTCAATATTCACACTGCTGGAGAACTGGCACATTCTCGCTGTCATTCAATAGGTATTGAGAGAACAGGGAATTTGTGGGTGTCCTTGATAGAACAGTACCCTATCAAGTGTTAGAGCAGTGCTTTTTGTGGTGGAACATGAGCTCCGCAGGAGCTGTCTAAGGCAATGCTATTGGGCTATAGGAAGGAAACATTCATATCGATGGATGGTTGTTAGAAAAAAACACTCATAAGTAATTCCTACAAGTTTATGCATGCCAGAAATGTAAAGATTCCTAGTTTGTTTACAAGGAAAGGTGTGCAGTGGAACTGTTTGGCCAGAGGTCTTCCTGTGCCTTAGCATCTCTTGATGCCTTTGTAATCCACCCGGCTCCAGTCTCACGTTCCAGAGTCATGTCTAGGTGTTTCTACTTCCCTTTCCTTCCACTGTATTTTCTGCTCCAGTTGTATAAGGCCAGCAAAAATACATTTAAAGATTTTTCTTCATCCTATAAAGATTCTTGTGGTGCATTTTGAAATTGCTATGATGCATTTGTGAGTAGTCAGACGTGTAAGCTGAGAGTAGTCCCAGAGTGTGTGTGTATGAATGTAGCCTCAAATCAATTACAGTAACTTCCCCCAGCTTTGAGAATGCTGCTATATAGGAGTAATAGATTTGACTATCATTCAAGTCCAAAATCCTTGCCAAGACTTTAGCCAACCTTATAAAGTATGTTTCAAAGAAAATTTAGATGTTAGTACATATAGTAAATTAAAAGTTCTATCTCAGACTATTAGATTAGTAGTGATTATCCGGCCTAGCCATGTGTGCTTCCAGTGTTAGCTCTCAGGACAGGAGATATGTATATGTGAAAAGCTAGCTTTGGCTATAAAAAGTGACCAAGTTTCAAGACAAGTACAGTGACTTTAATTAAAGGGTATTTTCTTTATAACATCTTGAATTCAGATTTTGTGCTCTCATAGAAGAAGAGGAGAAATCTACGGCGTCCATGAGTAGACAACTTTTAAATGTGTTTGCTTAATGTAACATATCTTGCCTTCTGTTCTTCCATGAGAATGTATAATTCAATTTTCTGGCAATCAGTAAAAACATAGAGTCAAGTCAACATGGTCCTTGTCCTTCTCTAAAACTCCTTCTCTTTTCTTGTGTCAGCTCCAGGCTGACAGCCCTTTTTTTCTTCATTGTCTGATTAAGTTCCTCTTACCTTTGAGACTCAGTTTTAAGCCATTATCTTCTGAAACAACTTTTGATGCTCTGCATGTACTCTTAAAATCAACATAGTCAATAAGAAGGAAAAACATCTTTCCACAGTAACAGCTACTCTGGGTTTCTGCCTACTTGGCCATGAACTCCTTGAGAAATGGTCATGCCCTAATCACTTTTGTGGATCCCGTAGCTCGTGCAGTGTTTACACATAGCAATTATTTTGCAATAATGTTTAATAAAGAAGCAAATTGTGTTTATGGTCCTTGTCTATTTCCTTGGTTCTTTTGCAACTTATTCTGTCAGTAATCAGAGACCCCTGTCGGGATGAAACGGAGTGTAAAATCTTAGCAGATCATCTGTCTTCTGCTCTCTGAAGTTCTCATTGAATTCTAGTGGGAAGGTGATGGGTGACGAAGGGTGGAGCCTGGAGGGGTGACTATTTCATCCCTCCTGTTTTCATTTTGAGCAGGGTCTTGCTTGTTCTTGTCTGGTCTGATGCTGTTGGATTTGATCCCTGCTGGCCTCCTGTAACCAGGCCTATGGTGTAATCTTACACCTAATTAGACAATCATGCAGCAAGCTGGGACCCTGCCATGTGAGGGATGATTTATTTTCCTTTGCTGTGCTCAGGAAAATAGAGACTGAAAAGTCACTTCAGAGGTCAAGCTGCCTTTTCCTTTGCCCTTAGTCAAGTCTCTACCTTCCTGCCTTCTGGGGCCCCTGGGTGGGGATGGACTCTTGCAGATCTAAGTGAATCCAGGGTGGTCTTCAGCGTGGCATTCAGAGGCAGATGGATTTATCTCAGTCGTTTCTGTTGTTTCTTCCCAGCATGGATTTGAAGGCCAATGCCTTCCTCATGTGGAGTCTTCAGCCCTGGAAGTGACCACTTGGGCCTCCTTGCCTGCCTGTTTTTCTAACATTGCCTCTCAATGCATGTGCCCCTGGCAATGAATGAAAAGGCATGTAGCTCCTCAAACAGACACCGCCAAGTTCCAGTTCTACTCTTTAAGCATAAGGTTCTATTATGTACCCCTTCCCTCCCTAGTCTCCTTTATCAGGGACTTGGATCTCTGTGATTCTTTCAACAAATTGTTCATGTCTCCTCCAGGAAGCCTTCCATGACTCTTTCAGCCTAGAATAATATATATACCATGTTTTACTGCTAATTATTGGAGTCTTGGAACCTAAATTAAAAGTGCTGTTAAAGTGTCTAGCAAGTTCTTAGCACATGGATCCCAGACAAACATGCCTGTCAAAAAAATGAGTCAAACAGGAGCTGCAGGGAGCCAGATGTTGTATAAGAAACAAGAATTGAGCTAGGTAGAGGTCTAGATGACCATGAAGTACTGGGCAGAAAGAGAGTCATGCAGTTGTGAAGTTCTTAGGTGATATTCACAAGAATATCAGATGAGTCTTATAGGGAAGACGACTGGAATGGTTGGATCTAGTGCCATTTAAATACCGAAGACTTTGGAGAGTCACTGATAACTCAAACCACCAAGCTCTTCTTCACGTCTATTCAACTGTTTTGTTTTGCTATATTTAGTCCGGTAGGACTTCTTATCGCTCTTTCAGTTTTAGAGTCTAGGAATAAGAACACAGATAGGGTAGAGGACTGTCAATCAAAGGCTGGAATAGATACTGCGTGTAATACTAGAAATAAAATTTGGGAAACACAAGGTGTGTTTCAGTAAGACAGAGGGACAGAGGACAGAGAGCAAAGACAGATAAAGGGGGTGGCTATGATTCTTTGAACATGAGTGACACCTTGAGACCCGAGAGTGCTCCTATCAGAGAGAAAGGACTGGAATAAGCTTGCCACACTAGGATTTGTTTTTTGTTTTTAACTATCCTCAGGCAAGTATACAATATTTAATGCACTAGGTAGGTCTTGGGGATAAAAGATTTGTAGAGATCAATTCTTTAAACATTTCACATCCTTGAGGGCGTGTCTTACTATAATTTCTATTTTATAGATGAGAATACTGAAATTAGGGAAGACCATCTACCTGATCTAAATCTCATGGCAACTGTGGTAAACCTCTCTTCCTCTCTCTCTCTCTCTCTCTCTCTCTCTCTCTCTCTCTCTCTCTCTCTCTCTCTCTCTCTCTCTCTCTGTGGTGTATGTGCATGTGCACACTCGAGTGTGCATTGAAAGCAGAACTCCTCCCTCCCTCGTTTACACAGAGATCACAGGATACTTTATCCTAAGCCTATTTGATTACTCTCTTTCAAGTGAATGCTTAAAAACTAAAGTTTTCCATGTCCTCTACGCCTTATAGCAGCCAGGTCATACTGGAGGCTCGAGGTGTTTGTTGACTGTTCTCAACAAGCACGGCCAAGAAGCATTATTAAATGTGTGACAACTTCCTTCTGGAGGGCAGAAACACGAGCAATGAGGCGTAGATTCCAAAAGCGACAAGGCTTTTCCCCACTCCAACTCCTTTAATAAATGTTAAACTTGAAAGGACAAAGCTCTTAAACAGCTTAAGATTTAGAACCCCAGACTCTAAAAAGACGAGGCCAGCATTTACACAGGAGACTCCATACAGCTCCTATCGCCAAGGGAAGATGGGGTGATAAGAGCTGGAATTTGAGGGGCATCAGGATGTGTGGTCTTAGTTCCAGTGACATTTTCTTTAGCATCAGCTGAGTTTTAGTCTCTGTTCACTGTAATATCAAATGGTGTGGTTGCCCTGAGGATACTTGGGTCCTGGGAGCTGCTTTTTTGTGGCAGAAATTTGGCCAGGATCCTTCATTTCTCAGGGCTTCAGAGGTTTTTATCCTCTGCAAAATGAAGGTAAGTATACCTATGTCACCTGAGTCACAGGGCTGCTTAAGAGAGAAAAACAAATGTCAGGGTTCCTTCTAAGAGTGCCTTTCAGTGTGTGATGTTATTATCATACATTCTGCTATCCCTGACATTCATTTTCATTCATTCATTCATTCATTCATTCATTCATTCATCATTCATTCATCCGGAAATACCTGCTGTCATTTACAGTGCTGTGTCTGAAAAGTCTAAGCTTGTGACAAGATCAGTGCAGTGACTGTCCTTTCTGGTTGAAGTCTGACTGGCGAAACACTTCCCTGTTCTGAAGAATACACAACAATGACATACCCTGGTGTAATTAGATGTACATCGAAGTCCTGTATTGGTGTGTCTTTATGTCTAGAGGCAGGCAGTAGGACATGCTTTGTATTCAGGCCAAGAACTTTGTCTTTTTCTTATCAAAATCCCCTCTAAAGTCCTTCAGTGTGTGAGTAAGTTTGGAGGTTGCTAGAATGAAACCAAATTCAACTGGCTGGTATCCTTGCAGAGCCAAAGGAGACAGGTGTGCCTAGAGGGAGAGCAGGCGAGCTCAGAAAACAGGATGGTCATCTGCTAGCCAAAGAAGGCCCAGAAGAATCAACCCAGCGATGCCTTCATCTCAGGCTGCTAGATCCAGAGGCGAGAACCTACATTTCTGGTATTTATGAGTAAGGCCCTCCTACCCCAGTCTTTAAACATGCTATTATGGCAGCTACATAGGGATGTTTCTCCTTCAACTGAGTAATAAAAGATGATTGAAATGATTCTTATCTTAGTCCCTGCTCCATAGTAGCAGTTAGCCAGGCTAAGCTATCGGGATGACTAGAGTATCCCAGCAAAAGAAACACCAATCGGAAGGCATGGAGACTTGGAAGAACAAATTATGTCCAACACAATCAGCTCTGAACCAGTGGTTAGTAGGCGAGAGCTGAGGTCAAATGATGTCAGGGAGAGGGTTCATCTTGGCCACAAAAGCACATCCAGGTGCTTCCAAGTCACCCCCAGATGCATCTACCCAGTATATGCATATCCTGTGATTTAACACAAAGGAATCGATGGAGGACTATAGTTCTAACTTCCATAGATGGAAAGGACATTATTTAATTCTAACTTACAGCATACTCGTGAGATTCTGTATCTCACATGAGAAAATACAGACCTAAAGAGATGGAGCCATTTTCTGAAGGACAAATGGCCAAGTGGTATTCCAGCAGGATGAACTTGTGTGCTTTGTTTAGGATATGAAACATACTGGGCCTGCGTTCACAGAATAGCTACTAGACTTCTTCAGGAGGTAGGTACCCACACCTGGCCTGGTGCTTCTTGCTGGGAAGGCTGGATGCTCAGTTTGGGTTGAAGGCTGTGAATCACAAAGGCATCCTTCTGGTTCTACTGGGTATGTGTCTGGATTACAGAAGGAAGAGCTACCTGTGGGCAGTGGGCTTGAATATGAATTCTGCTTAGGGGCGTGGAACAGATTCTAGGTAAAGGAAAGCCACCTGGGCAGAATGAACAGCAATTTTCTTGAAATATGTATGACAATCTGAGGTAGGCTATGGTCATCAGGACATTTCCCCTCAAGCCTAACTTCCTACATGGAGGACCTCCAGGAAGACTCTGTTTCGGATTCACTTCCCTTTCTGAGAGGACACAGGCCCTTCTAGTGGTCTGCCTTCATGGGAACAATATTTTATTCTCTTTCAGTTATGCCCAGCAGTCTGCCCTGCTAAAACCAGCAGTTCCAAGCACCCATTGCGACAGGTAGGGTGTGAGTTTAATTCCAGGCCAAGTGTTCACTGTTTTCCCTATACCCAGTTATCTACAGCTATGACCTTTAACTTTGCTTATGTTTAAGAGTTTTACTATATAGCCTAGGTTATCTTTGAACTCAGAATCCTTCTGCCCTAGACTCTTGAATGTTAGGATCCTGTGCTACCATGCTTGGCCCCATCTACTCTTTATCAGCCCTAAACTACTGATTGCATCTAATTTATATTTTCTTGGCCTGAGCAAGGCGCGCGCGCGCACACACACACACACACACACACACACACACACACACAAACACACATATGCTCTGAAGTTTTAACAATAATAAAAAAGGTACATTATTTTCTAGAACTTTAAAGCTCCTGAGTTAACCATGAAATGGTACCTAATGCCTGTGTCAAAGGGTAGTGAGTAGAGGCAGTGGTCTTGCCAACTTTTCCATTTGTTTATATCTCCGCCTTGAACACATGATGCATGCAGGTGTTTGGGAGACCATAGCCACCTACAGACTTATTTTCCATGTTACATGGCATACCGTCCATTTTGGCAAATATGGAAGTATATGGTTGGTAGAGTGTATACAGCTATTATCTGTTGCCATGAAACAGATGTGTTACAAATAACCACAAACATTAATGCACACAGCAGGACCACAGTACAGAAAGACTGCACAGCAGGAGTTGTCTGGGGTCGTCTGGGAGGCCATGTTGAACTTGTCTGGTCTAACTCATATGTCTGAGTGTTAGCTAGTTATCGGTTAGCACACCTTGGCTGAAGCTTAAGTTACTGGGTGACTATGCCTCACTCTCTTGGTCCCTCATTCTTCAGAAATCTCACTGGAGCATCGTCTTGGGGCAATGTACAGTTAACAAGAAGGACCATGTGTGGCCTCTCATGGTCTAGGCTCAGACCTGGCTCATCATCTCGTACCTGTCCTGGCAGAAACAATGATGTTCTCAAGAGACACTGTGACTCTGCCTTTCACTGTAAGACTGAGATAAAAGGATCCCAAGAAATTGTAACTTCTCCAGGAGTCTCATAGTAGGAGAAGGAGATGGTTGGAGCCCTGGTTACAGCCATAGGAATTTGCCTAGGGAAAGGGATTTGGCACAGCTCTGATGGCTTGTCAAGAGAACTGAAACAAGGTTGATGGACAGGACCACACGGTGAGTAGGCAGGGCTTCATTTTTTATTTACACTGTTTGACCTCTATTTAAACACAGGTCTCATTCAGGGCCCGGAAGATGGACTTGAAGGGCCTGGGGAGGGTCATTAGGTCCCTTTGTTCTTTGTTCTCTATCTCAGTGCCACCTCATTGGATACATATCCTTCTAATGCTTTAATGCTTTTCACTGCCACTTACTTGTCAAACTGGTCCCTGGAGGACAGGTGGCTGAGCCTGACCCAATAGGGCTTCTAGCTTTTGACCCGAATGACTTTGGTCATTCTCCTGTGGGGCTTCCAGGGGAGAAACTCCAAGGTCCAAAATGTGTGACAACCTGGGGCTTTCTCAGAACAATCATCTTCTTAGGCATCTGAATGGAAGGTGTCTATAAACAGTCCCATCCCCCAAGCCCTGAGTGGGCTGCTGTCAGTCACTGTGCATAGTTGGGCCCTGCTGTTGTGTTTGGCTGGTATTTATGCTGAGGGGTCAGTTCCTGGGCTGTGCTACTTGTCAAACTTCATGAATGTCATCTCTGTTCGTATCTCTTCCACTCACTGAATTCTACATGTTTTTAATTCATGAAGAGTTCTAACAACCACAATGTCCCCATCTAGAGGGTCAAGGCACTCCCTCCCACCCCTTCTCTCTTTTATCCCAGTTTCTATGTTAACTGGTGATGCTTCTAGGGCCAGCACCATCTTTCTCAAGTATTCTGTCTAGCACCTGCCCACATCCTGAGCCTCATCTCCATTGGCTGAACTAATCGCATCCCATTGTTTCAAAGCATTGGACTCCCACTGTCCAGAAGCCCCAGTTTCCCTCTCTGCATCCTGATCATCCACATTCTTCAGCAGGTACCACTGACATGCTTTCCTTCAGAAACACAATGTTTCCTCTCCCCAGCTGGGTGGAGAACACTGGTCCTTTCTGCTACCTAACAACCCTACTAGTATGGCTGCCTTGCTGAACTTCCAAATCTGCTCTAGACTGGAAGGACAGGGGCCTCATCTTACTTAGAACGCTACTCACAGAGCCCCTGACAGGTGCTCTCTAAACCATTTGGTTTTGATGAAAATAGGTATTTGTACAAGTCACAGTTGATTTACAGCAAAACACAAAATATACCAGCATTGTCCCATTCTCCTTCCTTCCTCTTCTCCCTCAACTGCCTCAGAAACACACCCAGACCCAAAGGGTTCACCAAGTAAAGTAGTTGAAAGCTATTCTTTGATGTTTTTATTTCAGGAAGCTACTTGAACAGCGGGTAATTATTGTCGTTAATAGCAATGATTTACCTATAATCTAGTTACATGTCCTATTTCATTTTAACATCAGAGCAGATGCCTTTAAACAAGCCTGGACCCAGCACTGCGGCCAGGGTTTCCTGAAACATACTCTTTGGTCTAATTATTCCCCTGGTGGGGCCTGTCTGAGAAGGAAGCCAAGGATGATGGGCAGAATGGGGTCGCCTCTCCCACCCCAAGTCTTTACAAAACAGAACTTCTGGGTGCTTTTCAGTAGCAACTCCCCTTTCTGGGTCCAGGGAGGCACACGGATTTCAGATCTTACCCTCTCCGCTGTAAGCCCCACAAGCCAGCCAAAGCTCTCCAGACACAAGAGCACAGCTCCGAGGGGGCAGGTTTACTTTTCCTCTTTCTCCTGGCCGTTGGCTGCTGGAAAGACAGACAGCCATATCAGTGCTCTGCAGCCTCTCGGATCTCTTTCCCCACCAAAGCCTGCTTTACAGAAGGAAATGAGGTCTCTTCATATGGTTTCGCTTTAAAGCAAAGCACAAAGTTCAATGCCCTGGGCATTCGCTAAACATTTACTGTGTCTGTAGCTGCTGGCAGGCTGTCTATCCCACATTTGCGCATGCTTTTTAGGATTTTCTTGGTCTGGGGTTTTCTTTTAGAGTATGTAGTAGGTAATTACATTTGCTCTGGAGCCAGTGAGATCCAGGCCCAGGCCCTTTTCGGCCACCCACTCTGCTCCATGGCCCCCAAAGGAAGATTCTCTGTCTTTTCACAGAACGGCTCTGAGTTTTAAGTCCTTCCTCACGAAGTTTGAAGAAAAATGCCCACCTTGTATGGTCGACTCGAGGACCTGGTAATGCAACTGAAGACACGTTGGTGACAACTGGCTGCTGTTCTTCTCCCGGCAGGCCCAGTGGGAGAATTTTAGCGGCCTCACGTCTCATTAAGTACACCTAGGTGGAAAAATTCAGTTTCAACAGTCTAGTGGGGTGGGGATAATGACCTTGTACAAACAATGTATTTCAACTAAAGCGCATCTCTCTCGAACATTCAAGGGCTCTAAGGTCACCTGCTGGGCACTGGCTCAGCTTACTGGGAGGGAAAAAGATACCTCTGGCACTTTTCCTGTAGTGTCAAACCTACCTAACAGCTGTTTTCAATAGACTGGTGATTTAGGAAAACAGTCAAAAATAATACCTTGGGAATCTAAGTCCCATAGCTATGAAAAGTCACGCAGGAGGAGAGAGGTTGTCTTTAATCGGGTCATTTCATGTGATCCATGGTGGATTTTATTTTATTTTGGAAATGAAATAAAGCTTAAGAAAAATTATTGTTCAGCACACATTTTTATACACACGTTCTGGCTTAGAAAGGGCTTGGTTCTGTAGTCCTAGCAGATATAAAAATATATAAGACAACAAATAGAAACCACGCTGGCTGCCCTGCACATGCTTTTCCAACTACAAGTGTTTTCAGGAACCATTACAGCCTTTCCAAGCGCTGTGTGGTTAGACAGGATGTGGAGAACACCTTTATTTTCCCACACATCCCTGTTAAAAGACACCACACACACACACACACACACACACACACACACACACACATATCCCTAAGTCTTTTTTTATTTTCATTGTAAGACTTTAAAGAAATAATGGATGTAAATGAAACATTGGAAACAAAGCTGAAAACCCCATGGATTCCCAGGAAGATAACAATGAATCTATAGGTGGGTCCTATTGAAAAAATAGACATAGGGGCCACAGATGGAGGAGTCAAAAGCTCTGCCTGTGCTGCTGCTAGCAGTGCCTTGGATGGGCCTGAGGTCAAGTAGACAACCTATTACTTTTCAGAATTTGGGATACTCATTTGGGGAGGGAGGGAGAGGGAGAGGGAGAGGGAGAGGGGGAGGGAGAGGGAGAGGGAGAGGGAGAGGGAGGGGGAGAGGGAGGGAGAGGGAGGGAGAGGGAAGGAGAGGGAGAGGGAGAGGGAGAGAGAGAGGTGTAGAATCCTAGGTGAAGTCTAATGATAATTATCACACTGATATGGACCATGGCAAATGTCTACCTTATGTTAGCTGTACCTTGCTATACTTTACTTTGCAGGATAAACTTAGGCCTATTAGTTCTGTTATGATCAAAATGTAAGAACCAGAGCAGTTCCATTTTATGACCAAAGTCACATTTCGAGGAGGTAACAGAAACTAGCTTAGTCCCCAGGTTCACTGATCCATGGTTTTAGCTCCCACTTCATCTAGGACAGGACTTTGTTTTGTCATTTGTTCCATGTCCTCATTACAGGGAGGGCTTTAAAACATAGAATTCTCCTCCTCTGTAAAAATTAATTTCAAAATTAGCAAATAAAATAACGATGGGCAGATTTGGCCCAAGGAGTTGGAAAATGCCAGGTGTTTCGTACTCCTGTAGTGACTGAAGCCAGCCACCCAAAGGCAGCTGCAGCAGGAGAGCTCAAGTACCAAACATTGTCAGGAAGGATGCAAGAGGAAATGGGGACACCCAGCATTTGGCAAAGCAACTCCTGGAGCACTTGTCTGAAGGGGGATAAAAGCCTTCTTTTGAGGGTGAGCCAGAAGTTTTGTTTTCTGCCTTAAAAAACAAAACAAAACAAAACAAAAAAGAAAAAAAGAAAAGAAAAAGAAAAGCACCACTACCACCATCCCCACCAAAACTCCTTAACATTTTCATAAGTATCTGGCAGGAGACAGAATTAACCCACCTGCATGGTTTTTCAAAACAGACCCCTAAGCAAACTCCAGAGTCAGGGTAGGGGGCACTTGAGTGTTCTTGTACTATGGCCTTAGAGTCTGGGGCAGCCATTGCCCTTGGCAGACTTAACTTTTTTTTTTTTTTTTTTAAAGAAAAACAGCAAAGGTTTCTTCTTTCATGTAGACTTATGTTTAGTTTGTTGTAAGACAAGATGAGAAATGGTTGAGGTGGGGTGGGAGACGGGCAGGGAGGTGGGTAGGTACAGTGTCATTCTGGCATTCTCTTTGAACTCCGTGCCACTGGCTTTGTGCCTTCCTCCCCCAGGGTGATGGGAATAAAATTACCTGCCTGGAGAACTTTAGAGTCAAAAATCAGCTCACAGCCTGAAAGCCAAGACACAAGCATTCACTGGGAAGTTGAGAGGCAGCTCCAGGGAAGGGGGCTGGGACGGAGTCAGTCATGTCTGCCATTTGAAAATTGAGAAGTGCAGCTCCCAGTTCTGAGTTGGCTAATCTCTGAGCCTTGATATGTTCATATTCAGCACAAGGGTAAGAAAGCTTTGAAACAATTTTGGATGTTGCCCTTGGGAACTAGAGGATTCCAGACCCTGGCAGAGCAGGGAAGGGTTCTCAGTGAAGGAACCTAAGCTGAGGGACACGCCTGGCAGAGGAAAAAACCGAGCCTGCATTCCTTTTAACCTGGGTGAAGGGCTGGGTGGGGACTGCAGGGTGGAGGTGTTGTGTCATACACAGGCAGGAGCCAGCCCTCCCAGGCACATGGAGAAGCTGGCTCCTGCCTTCAATTGCCGGTGTTCTCCAGAAGGGGAGCTGCTGAGACATTACCCTTTCCAGAATATGACTGTCTTTAAAATTAGAAAAAGCCATCGCCTTGATCTGTCTTTTCCAGTCTCCTCCACGACATTATAAAAATAATAAGAAGGGGCCCACAGGCACAATCTTGAGTGTGTTTCCTCTCCACTCCCTTCCTCAGTCCTTCCCTTTACGTCAGCATCACTCCACCTCCAAACCACAAAAAACACCGGCTTTGTTTTTAGTCTGCAGCCTTTGCTGATGGTCTAGCAGTCCAAGCCACTAAAGCTTGTTCATGTGGGACTCCTGTCCTGCTGAGGTGACTTAGCGGACTGTGGGATCATGGCTGAGGGCAGCTCGCTCATTTGAGTTGGATGCTGGAGTCTTTGACAGTACCACTTTACACACTACTTGTTAAAATTATTCAATCCGTACTAGCCCAACATTCATTCAACACAAATGAATGACTGAAGAGGTAAAGGAGAGAAAGGACAATCTACAAATTCTATTGTTTATCAAGTAAATTCAATAGCTGTAAAGTTTCCCTGTCCACTTGGTTACAGCTTCTAAATGGCAGTTCCTGATTTTGAGGTCTGGCTCTGGCTTGTGCACCATACAGAATAACATGGGCCTCTGATTCTTCTTTTCTTCAAATCACGCCTCAGAGAGGCAGCTCAGTGGTGTGTGTGGTTCATGTGGAGCTGGACAGGCAGGCCTGAGCCCCATGCTGCTGTAGGAGTGGGTACCCACATGCAGGGCTCTACGTCTCTGATGGGCACATCATTCCATTCTGAAAAGGGAAGAACACTTGCCTTTCAAGTTTGCTTGGAGGGGTAAATGAGATAGTATGGGCTAGCGAGAGGGCTCAGTGGGTTGCTTCTTATCCACTCATACCAGGGGTGAAGTTTAATTTGTTATTTAAGCACAGTAACATAAGAACAATGACTACTAATAGGACAGAGAAATTGGAGCAATAGGTTGTCATGAGAGTTATTTTTTTAAATTTATGAATTGTTTATTTTTGGATTTTTTTTCCACGTAATATTTGTAGCCTGCAGTGGCCATGGGTGAAAGAAACTGATGTTTCTTAGCCATTTGATATTCCTTGATTGAGAACTTTTTGTCTAAGTCTGTACCTCATTTTTTAATAGGGTTGTTTAATTCTCTGATGTCTAGCTTTTTGAGTTCTTTGTATACCTTGGATATTAGGCCTCTATGTGATGTGGGGTTGGTAAAGATCTTTTCCCACTCTGTTGGCTGCTGTTTTGTTTTCTTGAGAGTGTCTTTAACCTTACAGAAACTTTGCAATCTCTTTAAGTCCCATTTGTCAATCTACGAACTTAGAGCTTGAGCCATTGGTGTTCTGTTCAGGAAATTTTCTCCTGTGCCTATGATTTCTAAGGTTTTCCCTACCTTTTCATCTAATAGTTTCAGTGTACCTGGTTTAATGTGGAGATCTTGGATACACTTACACTTGAGCTTTGTACAAGGAGATAAGAAAGGGTCTATTTTCATTCTTCTGCATGCTGAGTGCGAGTTGGACCAACATCATTTGTTGAATTGGTTGTCCTTTTTCCATTGAATGTTTACAGCTCCTTTGTCAAAAATCAAGTGACCATATAAGTGAGGGCTCATTTCTGGATCTTCTATTCTATTCCATTGATCCACCTGCCTATTTCTGTACCAGTACCATGCAGTTTTCAGCACAATTGCCTTGTAATATAGCTTAAGGTCAGGGATAGTGATTCCTGCAGATGTTTTCTTGTTGTTGAGGATGGATTTTGCTATTCTAGGTTGTTTGTTATTCCAGATGAAATTGCACATTGCTCTTTCCAACTCAATGAAGAACTGGGTTGGAATTTTGATGGGGATTGCATTGAATCTGTAGATTGCTTTTGGTAAGATGGCCATTTTAAAAATGTTGATCCTTCCAATCCATGAGCATGGGAGATCTTTCCATTTTCTGAGTTCATCCTCAATTTCCTTCTTTAGAGGTTTGAAGTTCTTGTCATACAGGTCCTTCACTTGCTTAGTTAGTGTCACACCAAGTTATTTCATAGTTTCTGTGGCTATTATGAAGGGTATCTTTTCCCTAATTTCTTTCTCCACATGTTTGTCCTTTGAATATAGGAAGGCTACTGATTTGTTTGAGTTAATTTTATATCCAGCCATTTTGCTGAACTTGTTTATCAGCTGTAGGAGTTCTCTGGTGGAAGTTGTGGGGTCCCTTAAGTACACTATCATGTCATCTGCAAAGTGATGTTTTTACTTCTTCCTTTTCAATTTCTATCCCTTTGATTTCCTTTTGCTGTCTAATTGCTCTGGCCAGGACTTTCAGTACTATGTTGAACAGGTAGGGGGAGAATGGGCAGCCTTGTTGAGTCCCTGATTTTAGTGGGATTGCTTCAAATTTCCCTCCGTAAAGTTTGATGTTGGCTGTTGGTTTGCTGTATATTGCTTTTTTTTTTTTTATTTTTTTTTAAACGACTTTATTTTGCAAAACAAAGATAAATGTAAGGATTTTAAACATTTTTTGATTAAAATTATACATTTTTGTCAGTACTGTTTTTTCAGACATTAAAATAAATTTTACATAAAACCATGTGAATATGTTTTTTAGTCAGTACTTGATTTTTTTCAAGGGCTTGTATATTGCTTTTATTATGTTTAATTATGGGCCTTGGATTCCTGTTCTTTCCAAGACTTTTAACATGAAGTGGTGTTGGATTTGGTCAAATGTTTTCTCAGAATCTACTGAGATAACCATGTGGTTTTTTTCTTTGATTTTGTTTCTATGGTGGATTAGATGGATTTATAGATGGATTTCCTTATATTAAACCATCCCTGCATCCCTGGGATGAAGCCTACTTGATCATGGTGAATGATCGTTTTGATGTTTTCTTGGATTCAGTTTGCAAGGATTTTGTTGAGTATTTTTGCATCAATGTTCATAAGTCAGATTAGTCTGCTGTTCTCTATCCTTGTAGGGTCTTTGTGTGGTTTAGGAATGAGGGTTATTGTAGCCTCATAAAATGAGTTAGGTAGTATTCCATCTAATTCTATTTTGTGGAATAGTTTGGAGAGTATTGGTATTATATCGTCAATAAATGTCTGATAAAACTCTGCACTGAACCTATCTGGACCTGGGCTTTTTTTGGTTGGGAGGCTTTTGATGACTGCTTCTATTTCTTTATGTGTTATGGGATTATTTAGATGGCTTACCTGGTCCTGGTTTAACTTTGTTATCTTGTATCTGTCTAGGAATTTATCCATTTCCTCCAGATTTTCCAGCTTTGTTGAGTATACGTTTTTGTAGTAGATCTGATGATTTCTTGAATTTCCTCAGTTTCTGTTGTTATTTCTCCACTTTCCTTTCTGATTTTGTTACTTTGGATACTCTCTCTTTGCCCTCTAGTTAGTATGGCTAAGGGTTAATCTTGTTAATTTTCTCAAAGAACCAGCTCTTCATTTTGTTGATTCTTTCACTGTTTCTTTTTGTTTCTATTTGGTCTATTTCTGCCCTAAGTTTGATTATTTCTTGCCATCTACCTCTCTTGGGTGTATCTGTTTCCTTTTGTTCTAGAACTTTCAACTGTGCTGTCAGGTTGATAGTGTATGTTCTCTCCAGTTTCTTTTTGGAAGCATTCAGAGCTATGAGTTTTCCTCTCAGTTCTGCTTTCATTGCATCCCATAGGTTTGGGTATGTTGTGTTTTCGTTTTCGTTGAATTCTAGAAAATCCTTAATTTCTTTCTTTATTTCTTCTTTGACCCTGCTATCACTTAATAGAGCGTTGTTTACTTTCCATGTGTATATGGGCTTTTTGTTGTCTTTGTTGTTATTAAAGACCAACCTTAAACCATGGTGATCTGAAAGGATGCATGGGAATATTTTGATCTTCTTGTATCGATTGAGTCTCGTTCTGTGTCTGATTATGTGGTCAATTTTCGAGAAGGTGCCGTGAGGTGCAGAGAAGAAGGTGTATTCTTTTGTCCATCTCGCCATCTATAGTGATTCATAGTTTTGCTGGGTATAGCAGCTTGGGCTGGCACTTGTGCTCTCTTAAGGTCTGCATGATGTCTGTCCAGGCTCTTCTAGCTTTCATAGTCTCTGTTGAGAAATCTGGTGTGATTCTGATTGGTCTGCCTTTATATGTTATGTGACCTTTTCCCCTTACTGCTTTTAGTATTCTTTCTTTTCTTTGGGCACTTGGTGTTTTGACTATTATGTGTCAGAAAGAATTTTTTTTCTGTTCCAATATATTTGGAGTTCTGTAGGCTTCTTTTATGCTCGTGGTCATCTCATTCTTAAGGGTAGGTACGTTTTCTTCTACAATTTTGTTGAAGATATTTACTGTGCCTCTTAGTTGATATTCTTCTCCTTCTTCTATACCTATTATCCTTAGGTTTGGTCTTCTCATTGTGTCCTGGATCTCCTGGACTTTTTGGGTTAGAGACTTTTTGGTTTTTGCATCTTCTCTGACTGTTTTGTCTATGTTTTCAATGTTGTCTTTGGCCCCCAAGATTCTGTCTTTCATCTCTTGTAGTCTGTTGGAGATGCTTGCATCTGTGACTCCTGATTTCTTTTTTAGGATTTCTACTTCTCGGGTTGTCTCTTTTAGTGTTTTCTTTATTGTGTCCATTTTCGTTTTGAATTCCTTCTTCCATTCCTTCATCTCTTTGCTTCTGTTTTCTTCTATTTCTTTGAGTTCTTTGAGTGTTTTTTTTTGTTTGTTTGTTTGTTTCTTCTTTAAAAGCTTCTAATTCTTTATGCTTTTCCTCCCATTCTTGTTTAAGGATCTCTATCATCATCTTGAGGTAGGATTTCGTGTCTGAGTCTTCTTTTTCTGGAGTGTTTGGCATTCCGCTGTTTGCTGTGATGGGAGAGCTGGGTTCTAGTGTTGCCAGGTTGTCTTGGTTTCCCTGGGATATGCTCTTTCGCTTTCTACTTGCCATCTTGTTGTCAGTGACTGGTTCTTGCCTTTCCCTTGTACCTGGCCTGTGTCCCTGGATCTCCGCTGTTCCCGGCGGCAGATGGTCCGAGCCCTGTTCTGCACCCCAACGCCACCAGCTGGGAACAGAGGGCCCAATGCTGGGTTCTTGGTCCCTGGATCAGGCAGGGCATGGGCGAGCTTTCCGTGCGCAGTCGGCAAAGGTCTTTCTGCCCCCTGGCTTGTTAGGACCCCTTCTCACCAGGCCTGTCTATCTGGGTCTCCACTGGTCCTGGTGGAGGTTGATCCGAGCCTAGGCTTGGTTTTTCTAATTAGTCACATGATCTTGGGCAAACGGCCTATGTTTATAATATTTGCAGTTCACCCTTGGGTTTTCTGGAGAACCTAGGCTTGATTCTCTGGGATGATTGGGATAACCTTTTCTTGGTTTGAAAAGACACTATCTTCAGTGACACCATCTGCTTCTTCAAAAGTCACTCCTGGGTCTTCATTTTACACATTGTCACCTTTCTGAGCATTGGCTTCTGAGCAGGTTAACAACTGTAGATTAAGTTATGACCATAGATGAAGCATGTGTTATGTTTGTCCGAATCTGAGGAATTAACTCTACCACCATTGCAGCAGAATATGCTCCAAGGACCCTTCACTCTTGAAACTGGGCCCAGAAATGTGACTCCTTTGGAAACTCATATTCTGGAAGCACTTAACCTTCTTTTCCCTCCATCCAAATGTCTGCATCGTGGCCTGGCATGATGCAGACACTTCCAGCAAGCAGCCAGGGCTCGCACTTGTGCCAGGGGGCTGCTTGCCCAAGGTTGCTTGGCAATTCTTAGTTCTAAGAGTAACCACCTCCCACACATCTACTCTTTCAACTTTTAGTCTTTTAAAGAACACTTACAAGTAGATTTGTGTTTCATCTTCCAACAATATTTTACAACTAAACATGACTTAGACTCTTCCATGAAGGATAAAGCAACTGAAGCCCAGAAGGTGAACAAATTGTTCAAGGGAGTAGGACACTTATCTTCCGACTCCTGGTTCTGGGCACTTTCTTTACTATCCAAATATTTTTAAATGGTGTTTTGTCTTAAAGTTCCCACACCTGGCCTTAACGCCACATGAAATGTAAAGTCAGCACTGTGGAGTTGGGAGGGAAACGGGTGGGAAAGAAATCTCATGTTCACGGGCTTTGATGCTAGAGAGGGATAGTTTTTTCCCCCTCTTTGAACCAGGGGGGAAAATCTACAGACTAAATCTCTGCAGAAAAAAAGAAAATAATGTTTTACTCATTTTCTTTGAAAGGAAATTGGGCCGAGCTACCAGGGTATTCACTTCTAACATATTAATTTCAAGAGACACAAAGCCTGTTGACATGAGAACTTCTACATGGACATGAGAAATAAAACATGCTATTGAGACGTTCCAAAGGCTTGGGACACTTTCTTCTCTTACTTAAGGTTCTGGTTTCTTTTTCCAAGCAAGGAGGTGGGTATGACACTTAGTTCAGACTAAGATTGGCTGTAATAACAACCAGTCCTCAAATATTAGTGTCTTGAAACAACTAAGATTTATTTCTTCCTGTCTTGGGTGGGCCATTGGCCTTCTCCAGTGTCTTTTTCATGGATCACAGTGGAAAGAGCAGTGCTTGTCCAGGATGTGCCATCTCATGGTGGAAAAGAGAAAGCATGGCAGACCTCACTTTGTCCAGTATGATTTCTGCAAGAAAAGATACACACCTTCCTTCATATTTTGATTTTACAAACCATCATGTGGGAAAGTCCAATGCTAATGGAGTAAAAATTATTTTCTACCATAGGTCAAATAAGGAAGGATGTTTTAGAAAGAAAGAACATCAACCTTGGGCAATAACACTATTAACAAAATGAGATCCAACTATTTCTCAGACTTTTGTATTTTGGTGTTTCACATGTAAGTTGATGTATCTGTTATGGTGCCAAGGTGTTTATTCAAGTTGGTTCCTAGTTCAAGTGTGTGGAATGTTGGCACATAAAAGGGGGAAGTTAAGATGTGAGGGCTCATTACTACCTACACAGGGTGGGCTTGCTGTGAATGTACAGTGTTCTGTCCCCTCTCTCCTCTTGCCCCTATCTTCTGTCATAGGATAATGCAGCATGATGACCTTCAGCAGGTGATAGTGTCACTAGTTGGTCTCCATAAGTGTGAGACAAGGAGAACCCACCTGCTTATAAATTACTCAGTCTGTGATATTGGTTTAGTAACACAAAACGTGATAATGTCCTGAACTAAGTTCATCTCCTTTGCCCCTCAAATGCACTCTATCTGTCTATATCTCTTTGCCATGGAAATGTAACTGTTATAGATTCCAGATCTGAGCAATCAGCCTTGGTCTTCTCCCTTGTTTCTTCTGCCCAGGCGAAGCAGCCAGTTAAGTCCTTTAGTATCACCCCTTTCTTTCATCCCTCGATCTACCCTTTGTCACTGATGTCATCATTGTCGTCATCATCATCATCCAAATTGGGGCTGGTGAAGTCTGAACCACAGTAGTTTTATGGACTTCACCACCTATGTTGGGTATGGAGCTGAGGGGCAGAAAGACATGGTGCAGACTCAAAGCTGTTATACCTCCAATAAATTATTCTTATGGGATTCACCCCCTTCTTAGAAGAGATAGGTCATATAAATTTGAGGAGAGTTGATATCTTCCCTCACTCACATCAGAGATTTCTTTGGTGCTGCATTTTAAAGATCATAAACAAAGATGATGGGAAAGGAGGGTTTCCTCAATATAATAGCCACATGTTTGCATGCTCCACTATCTTGAAGCCTTACTCATTTGATGGAAGAAATGTGGGTCAGTTTCCTCTCACTACTGCTTTTCTCTGACATCCACTCCCCTGGCTCTGGCATCTCTAAGGGGACAGATATAAGAGGAAAATCAGGCAGAGGTTGGCCTCAAGAAGATATGCTGAGCTTCAGGCGAGTCCATCTGGAGACTTCTGCAGATCTCCAGATGGTAAGGGAGCTTAGGGAGACAAATATCAGAAAAGGACCTCAGCTGTGATTGAGTCTAGACCGTCTACTTACAGATGAACCTTCTAAGTGTCTAAGAAATGCCCTGCTCAGGTTCATGCAGCAAGACTGGCCAGGACCCAGGACACCTGCACTGCAGAGCCGTGTTCTCCCAGTGGTGGCTTCTGCTGTGGTGCACAGCCTGCTCAAGGGAGCCTCTACATTTCTAATTTGTTTTATGCATTTATTTCATTTTCTTTAACCATCATAGACTTCATCACTCATTCGTGTATTTGCAAAACACTATAGGTCCTTTTAGAACTCTCTGTGGTATGTAGAACCTGACTTCAGAGTTGGGAGTCTGCTCTCTGTCTTGTGTTAGAAGACTTGGGGCCAAACCCTGTTCTTAAACTCAAGTACAAACAGGTTAAAGCTTCTTCACTCTGAGTCTCAGTCTCCCTACCTCAGTAGTCAATGTGATAATGATGTATAACATTCAGATTTGCTTCTTGGAAGACTTTGTTTGGGTGTCTGTGAAGTTACCTAGCACTAACTTCATCTGTCAAGTTTGCACAGTTTCATGGAAGCACTCGTTCAATGAGGGATAAAAAAAAGACTTCCAACAAGCACTGGAATTCAATAAATTCACTTACATATGTTTTCTCTGCTCACAAATCAATATGTAAAAAATTACAAGAGGTAAGACAGGGAGCAAGTGACAGATTCTTCCCAGGTAGTCATGAGAGACTCTCCAGAAGGGAAACTATTGAAGAATGAGTTTCAAAAGATGAAACAGAACTTTCTAGGTGAGAAATTAGGGTAATTTTAGAGAAATATAATACCAGAAGCATATGCACGAAGGCATGAGAATGTACAGCTGTGTGAAGATTAAAGTAAGATCTTTTTTTCATTTTATAAAAATTCTCACAATGGCACATTTTCAGGATAGAGACTGACTGAGACTTGACACTCAGGAAGGAACCCAATGCCAAGTTTCACCAGACGTTACAGCTCCTCACAGGGATGAAGACACATCAGCTCTGTGTGTGTCAGGGCATCTGTGGATGGCCCTCACTGCACCGTGGCCTGCATGACAGTCTCTCGGTCCTCGATGTCCACCACCATGGCCAGGAAGGACCTGTCTCTAATGTAACCAGTGAACACGTAGTCATACTTGTCATTCTTCGCCTTGAGACCTTTATGTGGCACACACAGTTCCTGAGATGTCAGCAACTGGCCCTTCCAAAGCCTGTATGGTTTGAAAACTGTACAGACTTCACAGCATCAACCTGAAATCCCAAAACCTGCAGAGGGAACATGGCTGCTCTGTTGCCCACGTAGCCTTGGACAACATGGCTCTGGATGGAGATCACCCTCCATGCCAGGACAACTGTAGTGACGCATGGTCATGGGCTGGGGCTGCTCAGGCTGCTCTGCAAGTAAGAAATTTAATACACACATAGAACCTCAATAAATAATTGTGGGGGATGACTAGAATGAGAAATGAACAAGTGGGGTATGGGCCCTCCCAGAGAAGTTTAGGAGTGGCCATTTACCCTAAGCCAGATCTCAGAGGCTGGTGGCTTGGGGTTACACAGATGGACTTTACCTGACTGACTGTGGTACCTTAATAAAGGTGTGGCACACTCTCTTCAACTCGGCCTTCTGCTGCCTTCCCAGTGTTGTCTCTGTCACCTGGAGTAGAAAGACATTTGAGTTTGAGAGGTTGGGTACAGAATTCAGACAAAGTTGTGGGTAGCCACATCTGTGTTAGAGCAGAAATATTGGCAGGAGAGAATCACAAAGAGACAGTTGTGAGAGATCTGTCTGTCCGAGAATGACCAAGCTCCTGCTCTGAGACATGGTAGAGGAAAAACTGAGAATTTCTGTTGGTGCAGAATCCACAGGACTTGGGATAATCTTGGGTAAAAAGATTAAGAGAAAGAAGAATCAGACTAAAGAGTTTGAGAAGACCAACTGTCTCAGGACTGGCATCCTTTTCGTCTTTCTCAGTGCCTAACACAACATAGAGCCTCAATAAATAATTCCTGAGTAAGTTAGTGAATGCAAGAGGAAGTTCCGATGGTTCCCAGGACTCTAACCTTAAAAGGAGCATAGACTCCATGGCTCTGGCTTGAGTGTGCACAGCATACCCGGGATGATTATGAAGTTTGACTCCTGTTTTCAAGTCACACCCAATCTCCATGATCCAAATAGCCCATGGAAGCTTAGAGCAGGAACTTGGCTGGTTCCTGAGATGCATAAATTAGAAGTACTAGCTAAGGGGGAAGCTGTCTGCCATTTCCCTTAAGAGACCTAGGCTGAAGAAGTGCAAACAGTGAGTTCCTTAACTTTGGGAGATAAAAGTTAGAGGCTGTCCAAATCTGAAGCTTCTAGAACGGTGGGTGCCTCCAGGCTCAGCCCTCTCATCATTGAAGCAATAACAAAGATATTACCGACTAAATAAATAAGGGCTCAGTGGATTGAAGAGATAATAATTTTGCTGGCCAAATATGAAAATATCAAAGGTCCAGGAAAGGATACAGTTATGAGCTTTGATGTGCAATCATAAAGGCCCATTTTATGCTCTAGCCGGGAGTATTTCAGGGCAAAGATGGAATGATATTTTGTGCTGCCTCTGAGGCATAAAGGACACTTTATGAGTGAAAGGAAGCCAACTTCTCAGATGGCTGCAGACTGGCAGGTCCCTAGTTTGAAATCTAAACACCAACTCAGATTCCAAAACAAAATTCCTCCCTGTGCCCCTTGCCAGGGAGAGATCGGCTTGGATTGTCAGAGTCAATAGAGTGGGAGGTCTACCCTGGGGTGAGGCTGATAAACCTCAGTGGTTCCAACTGAAGCAGGGCCCAGGGTGTCTATAGATGCAGAAGGACCCATACTTGCCAAGGTGCGAAGGGCAGGGAAGGCATCAGGTTGCTAAACTGGGAAGAAAACAGTGGAGGTCTCAGGTTCTCTAAGAGCGCTTACTGAGTGAAGAGTAATTTGAGGGAAAATTTTGTCCTCCCCAGATTTACGCACATCACTTTCTTCCCGGTGGAGATCATCATGCTGTGGTCCTTCACTGTTTCACCTTGTCTTCATTGCTATGGTACAGGGGATGTATGTGAACATGTTTGTGCTGCTGCTGTCTCGCTGTGCTATCTCATAGTTCTGGGTGGACAAAGCCATGGAATTTTCTTTACATTAGAACATCACCCCCCCCCCCACACACAGAAGGAGCCTTATAAACAACTCTTGAATGAATTAATGAAGTCTTTTGTCTTTTTCTGTTGTTGTTCTTTTTCGGTACCAGAACTTGAACCCAGGGCCTTATATATGCCGGGCAAATTCTCTGTCACGGAGTCACTTCTCCATCCCTATTCAGGCCCCTAAGTTATGCTAAGACCTGTGGCAGATGGTTCAGGGTTGCCCTTCTTCTTCCATGGCTCATGCAGTAGTGGGCAAGATGGTTAAAGCTAATATAACGAAGTATGCAGGAGGTGCCAAGCAAGTACCGCGAGGCAAGCCTGCTGGAGGAGGACAGGAGAAGACGTCCTAGTCTAAATGGTACTATACTGACTTCTGAAGGACGTGCAGAGGCTGACCAGGCAATGACCTGGGGAGAGAACTGTCACCTGGGCACCTCACTTGTACCAAGTCATAACGCAGCCCAAGATATGAATGAGTCAGAATATGTCAATTTAATAAAATGTTTATATTACACATTAATTTATTTTTCTGATCATTTGCTCAAGAAGCCAGTTAGTAAGTGCCTTCTAGGCTGTCCAGATGGTTGAGTGGGTAAAGGGCTTATCACTTAAGCCAGCCAACCAGAGTTTGATCCACAGATCCCACATAAAGGTGGACAGAGAGAACCGGTTGCAAAAGTTGTCTCCAAATTCCGCACACACATCCTGACCTGTGTGTAACCCCCACTCTATGATATACATATGCACATCATAATGAATAATAATTTTGAAAGTCTCTTCCTGTGAATGAGTTGCACATGGACCTGTTTTGTTTCCTTGTAAGAAAATAGACACATTCTTGAGGATCTGAGCAGTTACCATAGAGACTTGGAGCAAACCAAGCAAGATACATACAAACCCTCATAGTTACTTCCTTCTGTGAATACACATATGACTGTTTAGAAAGGATTTCGAATGCCACCTTTTGGGGTGCTCTGTAAAGCACCCAGAATTGGAGGTAGGGAAAATAGAACTCAGGAACTGATTGTATCAGCCTTTACCAGGCAAGCCACCTTATGCTTCTCAGTTGGAATATCTGAGCTCTGAGAACCAGGTGAAATAGCTTATGAACCCAAACAAACCAGAATAAATAAAGGACACATGGGGGTCCTTTCCTCTTTCTCATTATGCCTATTCTCTCTGCCTATTTGTTGTAAGTAGGCAGAGTGCTTACTTCTTCCTCGTCACTGTCCAGTTCCGGGTGTCTAGGTCAGGACACAAACCACAGGACAGTGCCTTCATTTTAAAACCACCCCCAATGTGGTCTTTTTTGTGTCATTCCTTACCTCCCCTTCCCCCTGACAGTCACTGATCTGTCCTCTGTTACTCCAGAGGACACTTTCACAAGTAAAGAATAACAGATCAGGGGCCTCATACAATATGCAGCCTTTCTGAGGCTGACTTCTTTTTCCCCAGTGCGATATCTACAACATTTATTGAAATTGTTACACACTGTCAATTCATCTTCATTACCAAGAACTATTCTACTGGATGGCTGTAACACATTTTCAGTTTTCCTTGCTAAAGGTCATGTGGGTTCCATCTACTTTTAACTAATTGTGGCTAGGCTGACTAAACACATCGATGCAGAGTTTTTCTAAATGTCAAGGTTCTTTTTCTCCAGGATGGATCACTAGTTATGGGATTGGTGTAACCCACTGTAAACGTATGGTTAACTTTGTAACAAATGTCAACATTTTTCTGTAGTACAGGTACCAGTTTGAGTTCCCAGGGGTTCAGTTTAGTTTTGAGGAGAAGGAATGCAAGGCCCAAAGAATTGAAGGGACTTCAACTTGATGATAACCCAAACAAGGAATGTCTGAAAGGGTCCCAGACTGTCACCGACTTCCACTGTCGTACCTTTTTTCTAGATTTGATCCCGTCCATCTTTTCTAGTTCTCAGCAAGACTTCTCAAGATGGAGTCTAGCTGTGTGTTTGTTTGTTGACATTTCATAGGTTGAAGACAGTTGGGGAGATGGACTCAGAGGGAAGAGGACTGCCTAGCCTCACACGGCTTAGGCGCAGTGGGTAGATCCACTCCCAGCTTAGTACATAATTCCTCCAGGTTCCAGAGAGTTAGAGCAGGGGTTACATGCAAATGAATCAACATTTCAAGCTTTGTGGTCATGCTGCATTACAGGGGAAACTTTCCATGCTTCTAGTGTGAACTGTATGTTTATTAAAAACTATCCCTCAATTGCTTCAATTTTCACGTTATTAAAGAGCTTGGCTCACTTGTTATATCATGCTCTCTGCTTGGAATGGATTTTTTTCTTCCTTATTTGTTTTCATTTGGGGCTGGGGCCAAGTAGTGAAAAGAAGGCTTTAGGTCTGTTACCCTCTATGCTTGCCAGGTGGTGTCTGCTTGCCTGAAGTTTCCTTCCTGCTAACCTGTCTGTCAGGAAGAAGCCAACACCTTCCCTTTAATACAGAGACAATTGAAGAAGGCAGAAGACCCACTAATCCCAGTGTCCCAAGAGGACCCCAGTTCCAGTTTTGTTGGTGAATTTGTCGGAGTTGATTTAAGGCTCACGACTGTGTCAGAAGAGAAAGGCTGACTAATCGCTTTCAGAATCCTACTTGTATAAGGGGCTTGTGCGAGCTTCTAGTGGACTCAAGCTCCCCTGTTAAACCTGTAGACAAGCAGGAAATGGTGGAAAGCAAGGTGGGAAGGGAAGGAAGAGAAAGAAAAAGAAAATGATGGAACAGAGAGGGAGAAGAAAATAAGAGAAACGAGACGGCCTCTCTCTCTCTCTCTCTCTCTCTCTCTCTCTCTCTCCCTCCCTCCCTCCCTCTCCCTCTCCCTCTCCCTCTCCCTCTCCCTCTCCCTCTCCCTCTCTCTCTCTCTCTCTCTCTCTCTCTCTCTCTCTCTGTGTGTGTGTGTGTGTGTGTGTGTGTGTGTGTGTGTGTCTAGGGGTGGGTTTGGAGGAACAAAGTGAGAGAGAAAAACCCCAGGCTTGAAAGGAGGTAGTTTATTTTGCTAAGCTGGTGTTTGTTATAGATTAGCCTTGACTAGCTGGAAGGGGCCCGGGTAATTGGACCATGCTAATTAGATCTTCATTTGATTTTGCCTCTGTTTGTTTGACTGCTTAGTTTATGACTTGGCAGAGAGCTTTATCGTACACACTCTGCTAACTGGTTTATCCGAACTGATATTGAGCATGCACAGAATTGACATTGGATTTGCTGCTTCAGACCACACAGGCACGGGCAGAAACTCTTTCATGTAAACATCGGAGTCAAGGTACAGTAGCAGACATGGCAGCGGCGAGGTGCTGTAGACCTCTTGGAGTCCCACGGACAGCAGGGTTGATAGACACTGTCTGGGTTGAGTCCCTGTAAATGACACTTCTGACATGGCAGGGTGCCTGACTGGAGACTGGAGTCTGAGGTCAGGCAGATATAAATTTGGTTCCTCTGTGTTAGAGTCAGAATGTACAATGTCACCCTTCACAGGTTCATGTATGTGAACTCTTGTTCCCTGCCCGGTGGCACTGTTTGGGAGACCACAGAACATTTTGGATATGGGACCTAGCTAGTGAAGGCAGTTAAACCCCGGGTTTTGTTCTGGACCTGTCCACTTCTGGTCCAATGATATGTAATGAGTAAGACACTGTACAATAGAGCCCACCAGCCACACCTTCTCCCCTGTGTTGGAGAGTGTCTTAGTTGGGATTTTATTGCTATGATGAGACACCATGACCAAGGCAACTCTTATAAAGGAAACCAAGTTATTGGGACTGGCTTACAGTGTCAGAGGTTTAAAAGAAAGCATTTAATTAGAGTTGGCTTGTAGTTTAAGAGGTTTTGTCCATCATCATCATGGTGGGAAGCATGGCAGTGTCCAGGCAGACATGGTACTAGAAAAGGAACTGAGAGTTCTACATCTTGATCCAAAGGCTGCAGAAGGAGATTGTGTGCCACACTGGGCACAGCCTGAGCACGTAAGGAACCTCAAGGCCTGCCCCCACAGTGCACACTTTCTCCAACAAGGCCACACCTCCTCCAAAAGGCCACAGTTCTTATGAATCAAGCATTCACACATACAAGTCAATGGAGGCCGCCCCTATTCAACCCCCTACATCCCTGGCCCACATAGGCTTGTAGCCATAACATAATGCAAAATGCATTAGTTCAACTTCAAAAGTCCCTCTATCACAATCTCAACAATGTTTAAAAGTCCAGAGTTCAAAGCCTTTTCTGAGATTCGTGCAGTCTCTTAACTGTAATCCCCTATAAAATCAACATATAAAAGCAGATCACATACTTCCAACATGTCATGGCACAGGTTATACATTACCATTCCAAAACAAGGGAAGGGAACACAGTGCGGAAACACTGGACCAAAGCAAGACTGGAAACCAGCCGGACAAACTCCAAACTTTGTTCTTCAAACCTCCAACTCCTTCAGCTTTGTTGACAGCAACACACGTCTTTCTCTTATGCTGGTTACTCCCCATCAGCAGCTCTCTTCTCCATCGTCCTTGTTAGAGATGCCACTACCCTGGCATCTCTAACATCTCTGTATCTCCAAAGCAGTCCAGGCTCCACTTTAACAACTTCACACAGTGACCTCTCAAGGTTTCCATGCAGGGACACCATGGCATATGACTGGCCCTAGCAACTTTCCTTCACCATGGAGGGAGAGTCCATATTCCCTTTCTTTCTGGGCTCCATTTGTAAAATGAGACAATGCTGTTGCCTTATGGGGGAGATGCAAGACTGAAAAAAATGGTAGGAAAGAGAAGATTTAGCTTTAAGAAAGCTTTGGTTCTCCTCCCTCCTTATCTGTGAAGTAACATCTGGGAAAACCAGATGGACCCATTTATTGTCAGTCAGAATACTAACGCTGAAGTTAAACAGTGTCCCAACCCCTCATTCACGTGCTTCCCATTTCCAGTCTGACATTAGGACGTGTGCAGGGCACCTTTTCCTCATAGATTTTAGAGTAGTGAGGGACAATCCCAGTCCCTTATTGGCTTCACCTCTGATGTCATTCACTCAGGGTCTGTTCTGCTGATCCCAGGCTTGGTGCTGTCGATGTGCGCGGGTGGCGGATGTAGCATCTTGGAGATGGTATCTTGCCCTGCTGGATCTACTGCTTTATCTGCCTGGGGCAATAAAGCTCTCCGAGTTCATGAACTTGACTTCTCTTCTTAGGTGTCTAGCTCCTGACAGAAGTTTTAGTTGTGTGAATCTGGGCGAGATGGTTAAGCTCCATTCCTTACAAAGTATAACAATAATAGAAAGGAACTATCCGTTTAAAATCAATCAGAATATTAGAATAAAAAATGTCAAGCTTGAAATTGGTTTCTGTCTCTGTCACTCTCTCCCTGCCTCTCTCTCTCTCTCTCTGTCTGTGTGTGTGTATGTGTGTGTGTGTGTGTGTGTGTGTGTGCGTGTGAAATAAGGAGAAAAAGAGATAGATAGAAAATATCTATATTACTCAAGCTTAAGCCAGAGGGATCCACGGATACATGATCTGCTCTAATCTGTCAGTTTGCTAGCTACCAAATCAGAAAGTTAGGCCAGTTCACATGATGGACACTTGGTCCCAGCAGTAATTTGCTCTTTATGGTGTTTGTTCCCCACTCTGCATGTGTTATTAGTCTGGCCTTTCCTTTATGAGAGAAGAGAATCTCCACACAAGGCACGAACAGGATTTTGCTAGCCAAATGCCAGATGTATCCTTTGTCTCTACTAAAAACTGTCTCTGTAGTTCTACAAGGTCCCTGTAGAGGGCAGTGCTGCCTCCAGTTGGGGAGTTCTCAACCTTCCTATGTTTCAGCAGAAAAGGACCCAAAATGCCAAAGCCAGCCCCCAAACCAGATTTCTTGACTGGTGACTTTCGTTAATGTTTTATCTTCCAATGTTTTTTTTTCCCCCTGCCTTGTATTTTTAATATACTATCATTTTTATTACATCAACCCTTTGCTAAAAGAAAGCCACATTTTGCACCTGAAGGTTACACGTGAATTTTCGAACCTGTAAGTCATTATCTTGTATGAGAACCATGGGGAAAAGTTTTCCCAATTATCTCATGGGCAGAAACCCAGGCGCTTCAGTGCTGTTGAAACCCAGAATTCAGAGTGAGAAGTCAACACAGCCCATTTCCGCCACCTGGACTGGTTTCCTGAGATTCTTTAGAGCAGACAGGCCGACTCAGTCATTTTAAGAACTTAGAAACGTCTGTGCTCTCCTTTTCTCAGCAGCATTTATCTGGGCTTTTGATCGAAATGAAAGGTGCAATGTGTGACCCCACCTCTACAACTGGGTTCAGCGAAGTAAAGCTTCTTGCAAATTCTCTAGGGCAGGTTCTCTGCTGGTGGAAGGACCATTGCTGGACCTCACAGGGGAGGACTCTGTATCAAGAGAAAGAAGTGCATTGTAAGCTTCCTGCCTCCACAGCTTTGGTTAGCCTGTTTGTCACTGGATGCTTTCCCTGTCTTGCGGGAGAAGCTCATTCCTAGTGGGCTATTCTCACTCAGCCATTGAGGAACTATTTTCAGACAGCACTGAGGGCGTTCTTGCTCTTTTCTTTCCAATGATTACTCACTTTGGAGTAAAGGTCTCTCACTGGCGTCCAGGTTGGCCATGGAGTTGTCTTTCTGTCTCAACAGGTAATTGTCATCATGGCCAACTTAACCGTTTGCTTTCTTATAACAGCATTCGGAGTCCTTACTGAAAATACGGTTTCCTTAAACCCCGTTCTAGCCTTCCTTGTGCCCAGTGATCCATGGTGGAGGGATGCAAGTTTTGTTCTCCGTCATGCAAGTCCTTCCTTCCTTCTTTACAGCTGCCGCTGTGTGAATGCATGTCTCAGCTGGGCCTTGAATCACCCCAGGGAAGGCTTCCCATTGCCTATTTGATTGGACTCCGGGTGACCAAGAAATAAGTCCCTAATCTCAATGGCTGTTCTGCTACAGATGCAGAGGCTAGCCTCACACGACTGCGAACTCCCAGGCGGACTGTGAGCAAAGCCAATGGATAAGCGCATCTCTCCTCCAGCCGCCCGCCCACCTGCTCCTGAACCAACATGCAGACAACCTCTTGAGCTTCTTTCTCAAATGTAGTTTGAGTCTGGAGTCCATGTCTTCTGCTAGTTCTTAAGAGGCAAACTACCCAGGGATTAGATGATTTTTTTTTTTTTTTTGTCCCCTGGAACTTACCCCATGTCAGAGGGTCACCTTAAAGATGAAGGAGGTGAGGCTGATTGAAGGAAAGTGAGGCTGATGGGACCTGTGTGTGGGGGTTGTTGTTGCGATTGAGATCATTGACACAAAGCAGCCAGCACATAGAAAGTGCTTAATTAACATCAGTCCCAGCACTCTTTGGCCCAGAAGTATGTATGTACCTACGTATGTACGAGTGTATCTATCATCTATCTATAGATATATAGTATATCATTATATATTATTCTATACATATTACAGAATACACTATATGTAATATATATTCTGTATGTATTATATGATATATAATATATCTGATATCTGATTATATGATATATATGACATATATAACATAATGTATGAAATAATATTTATATTTTACATAACACATAATTTATATTATATTTTGACATATATAATTTTTTTTCCAAAAGAAGCACAGTGTGTGAAGGATGGTGGCTCAAGGGCTGTAAAGGGAAATGGCACTAGCTGGTGTCTCCAGGTTGGATTGCAGCTGAGATGAAATGGCTTTCCAGTCTTGGTTCCTCGGACAGAGCACTGCTCTTCTTCCCTGGGTCAGGTTTCTGAGAGTGGTGGAGTGGGCCTGATGACCCCCAGCAGCCCGAAGCTCTGCCAGGATGGAATTCCACGTTAACATGAGAGGAGTGAACTGTGTAGAGAGAAAGGCTGCGAAGGCGGGGGAGGGAGCAGCCTGCAATGGAGGCTCAGCTGTATCATGTAACTTGTCCCAAAGGATGGAAGCCACACATCAAGGTCATATGGAAAAGATTTATAGCCCCAGGTCCATAAATAACCCCCGAATGGTGGAGGCCTTCAGTGACATTTTACCCTAGGATAGGAGCGAAAGCCCGCTCTTCTTAGAAGTGCTGTTCCTGTTAGATGCATGCTGGTGCCTGCTGTTCTCTTTTCTATTGCCCTGTCCACAACTTCTTCCTCTCTCTGTTTCTCCCCTTCTCTTTTTCTTCTTTTCTCTTCTCCTCCCTTCTTGTTTCTTCTTTGTTCCTCTTTCCTCCTTCTCTCCTTCCTTCTCTTGTTTCTCCTTTTTTCTCCCCTTCTTCCTCATGCCATCTTTCCTCTTTTCCTCCCCATTCCTTCCCTTCCCTTTCCTTTTCTCTCCCCCCCTCCCTCCCTTTCCCTCTTTGTCTGTCTCTCCTGGCTTCATCTCCACCAACCCTTTCCATTTTCTTTTCTAGTTCCGTCTGGTTTTTCTGCTGGCAGCAAATTGCCTTCTTGGCGTTTAAGCACTTTGGGTCTTCCATGTCTTCCGCATAATATATGTGTTGTTTTCTAACTTCCTGGAGTATTTATGCATGCTTTCTGATTTTTATTAAATGTACAATGGCCCATTCCAAGGGTAAATTGTGGTACTCTTTGATGAAGCAATCCTGATGCCCTGGTAACTGTACTGATAACAGATTGGCTGATTGAGAGAGCACAGACGCTGTGCATTTAGCTATTACACACACTTGAAGTCATCGCAGAAAGGAGTATCAAGGAGAGCAATTCAAGGAAAATTTGGGGGAAAGCTGAAGTTGAAGACAGCTAGGTTCTTTTCAGCACTGTTTACATAGTACTTAGGGTAATTACTAATTTGAAGTTTTCGGGTACAAAAATCATTAACTCTGACATTCCAATCAACCTTGGAATTGACACCAATCTGAGCCCTTGGCTACTGAGCAGACATTTTTTGATATGTAGCCATGTGATCTTTTTCTGTGAGTAGAAAATTAAGTGCAGAGTTTGGAATCATATGGAGAATGTTAGCATAGCATTTCACTCCCAAAGTGGCCTTAATTATAATTACAGGGGCACAATTTGGGGACAGACGGAGACGCTTCTATATTAGTTCATTTCCATTCCATCTCTGTATTATGTGTAGTTAGACTATGTCCCAACTCCTGGGATATGGGCATCTGTGTTCTGGAAGCCCCAAGAACTCAGCTTCCCAGAAAAAGGGTATCAGTGTCCTATCCACAGTGGATGTTATAGGAATTTGGGGCTTCACAATGCCAGAGATTCAGTTCCTATCCTTCACTCCAAAACTCCATTGTTTGTTTATTCCTGTTTCCCAAAATTCTCACTACTTGTAGATGCTTTGGTTGTTGGAAACAAACCCCAGTGTCTTACTTTTCTGGTGCAACACAAAAGTTTACAGAGAATAAACCTTTGAGCAGGAAACAAGATCAGGTGCTTCCTCTTCCCATGGAGAAGGCATTTCACAGCATTACCGTCAAACTCAGTAAGGTGTCACCTTTGTGTTTGATCTTTCTTTTCTCCTAAGAACAACCCTTCCTAATGACTGAATCTCAAGAGCAAGTGATTAGAGCTGGTTCCTTCTGAGTCCTCTAATATTGAAGGTACCAAGTGGTGGTCAGCTGAAGGTAGATAGCTTTGTTTAGTTCTACTCTAAGAATCTGAGCCTTGAGTGGTAGAGGGTCAGTTACTTAGCAGAGTTGCAATCTCTCTGGGGCATCTCTTCTTTGAGCATCATTTAGTTTTCTTCTGACTACATATAGCTTTATAGGCCGTAAGCCAGGCAGCTTCTTACTCCTGAGACACCAAGTGTGTAACCCTGGAGGTGGCATTTAATGTGTAAACCAGAAGTTATCTTCCTAGTGTGTTGGAGTGTGAGAGAGGCACTGAGACCCCATTATTGGCAGGACTTTCTTTCAGATTCTTTTCAGTGCTGAACAGACTTCAGGGGGAGAGGGACCAGGGAATAGCCTGGTGGGCCTGAGCTTTGGAGTTCTAAGCCAGGGGTAGAAAAACTCATGGCTTCCCCACTGACCTCTGGCTACAGGCTCTCAGTCTCTTCCCAAGGCCACCAAGAAGCCCTTCTGCATTGCCTGAGCTCCTCAGCATGTTTGGGACTAGCCCCGCTCTGACCCGCAGCTGTGTCATGCAGTGTGACTCTGGGTTCCCTGATTTATGATTGTTCCTTGTTGTCTGGTTAGCTCTGTCTTAACCACTGAGTTCCTTCTCTTAGCCACAGACCCCTGAGACATGGGGCATGTCAATAGACCTCCTCTCTGCGGGGCCCTGTTAGTCTTTACCAGGCTTACCTTTTGGATGGATCTTCTGATTCCCACTCCTGACCTCTGGGAGCCACACTGTTGGAACAATACACCATTTACTCTGTTTTTCTGGGTTCCCCCTCCAGCTCCCCATTCTGAGATTCCTAATGCTTTTCCATCCCCATCACCCGTTAGAACAGAGTCTATCTAAATAAGCTCTCCATTCAGTTTCCTTCAGTCAACACATAGAATCTTCTATTTCTTGCCAAGACACTGCTGGAAGAATGTTGGACTATGTAATTGTGGTTTGTGGTTAACATGGGTGCCCTTAAAAACCAACTCCTGAAACCAGGAGTCATCTAGCCTAGAGAGATGACTCAGCAGTTAAGAGCGCATACTACTCCTGCAGAGGACATGAGTTCAGTTCCTACCATTGTGTTAGGTGGCTCACAGCCACCTATAACTTCAGCTACAGGGGATCTGACACCCTCTTTCTAGACTGTGTAGGCACCTGAATTTATGTGTACTAGTGTGCCCACCCCCACTCTATGCCATACACATAATTAAAAATTTAGAAGGAGGTGGAGAGATGGCTTAACATTACTGGTTGCTCTTCTAGAGGACCAGGGTTCCCAGCACCCACATGGCAGCTCACGATCCTTTGTTACTTTAGTTATAGTAGATCTTCTGGCTTCTATCACAAGGCTATAAGGGCAGGAGAAGCCTACATGACTGTAGACCTACCAGGATATTCATGTCTGTATTCAGCTTTCTATAAGCATAATGAAGCATTCTTCCCTTCATTCCTATACAAATCAGCATCTAAGCATATTGAATGTGTGAGTGTGTATGTATGTATGTATATATGTATATAATATCTTCTTTAATTAATGACAACTGTGTAAAAGACAATCACTGATTGTTTTATTTTTCACTGATGACTATGTGTGACTTAGATAAACTCCACAATTGAGTACTTTGCAGGAGAGAAGTTGCTAGTAAATGACCTTGTTCAAAGGTTCCCTAAGATTTTCTTACTAAGGATTTTCCATATCTTTTCTCCAATTTCAATGTAAAAAATAATTCTATGTGTTCACTGTTGATAGTACAAAACATGTACTTGGAGGTACTTGGTGTGTTGGTGAGGGTGTAGCAATCGGGAAAGCAACCTTCTTGAGTGTGAGGAGTAATACCTTCTGAGAAGCCCCTGTGAAACATTGTTCATTTTTCTGTGAGTCCCCAGAGAAGCTCACTGTTCTGTGTTTTCTCTGCTGTGCTCTGTCCATCCCTACATGTACTTCCTGCTGTGCCTGTGCATCCCTACATGTACTTCCTGCTGTGCCTGTGCATCCCTACATGTACTTCCTGCTGTGCCTGTGCATCCCTACATGCACTTCCTGCTGTGCCTGTGCATCCCTACATGTACTTCCTGCTGTGCTCTGTGCACCATGCTCACCAATACTGCTCTGAAGTTATTGCTTTTCACACACACATTTGTTTTCATGTGATAGTAGACAGTTGTTTATCATCCACTATCTTGATCATGTAGTGATCCCAACATGAGTGTAGGAAAACTATGTAAACTATAAATCAGTATTGTCCATCATTCTTGCAACAGGGAAATATCTCCTGATAGATTTCTATAGTCTAGAATGCCACTAAATAAATGTGTGTGAAATTTGGGTTTTAATTAACCTCTTCTTTTCAAGGCTTATTTTTAAGTGTGTGTGTGTGTGTATAAGTGTGTGTGTGAGTGTGTACACATAAATGCAGGCATCTGTGAAGGCCATTGGAGGTACAGGTGACTATGAGTCACTTGACATGAGCACTGGGCCCCAAACTCCAGTCCTCTGGGAGAGAAGTATACAGTCTTCACCACGGAGCATCTCCATCCCCAACATCTTTTTAATTATCATTTGCCTTAAACCTATAATCTGATGAATTTTTACAAATGTAGACAGCCATGCAACCACTTACAGGTCAAGATAATCCTCACAGAGCACTTCAGAGGTGCTTTTATGTGTCTCTGAAGCAACATACTCTATAAAGGTTCCCATCGTGCTGATTTTTCTCACTCCTGACTCATATGGGCTGCCTGTATAATTCATTAAAACGGGATAACTCAGTTGTGGCTCTCTTGCATTGAGCCTCTTTGTCTTACTCTATCACGAATTTGGAGGCTTTTACAAGGCAGAACAATAGTATATTGTTTCCTGTGTTGCACAGCCTTTAGTCTCTGTGTATGGGGTGTTTTAAACATCTCCTGATTTTAGCTTTTATGGATAAAGTTGCTTTGAGCATCTTGGATAAGATGTCTTTCATTTCATACTACCCAGATGCTGAACTGTTTTGGTCATGGTCTCTGCATCTTTTAGTTTTGACAGATGCTCCAAGTTTTACAGAGGTGCCAGAACCATTTATGCTGGTTCCAGTGTCACATAAGCCCTGGCTCCTCTGCACACTTTGGAATGGTTGCTATTATGAGGCTTTTTATTCCTCTGTCATTTAAAATTTGTGGTATTTATTTATTAATTTTTGTGACTATGTAATGACATATTGCGATTTTGATGTGTTTCCTTTAATTGAACATATGATTATTTTCTATCTTGGCTTATTATGAAATATTTCCTTAAGTATTTTGACTATTAAAAACTCTGTTATGTGTCCTGACATTATTGATTTCTGGGAGTTCAGATGTTTTAATAAAAACATTTTTGTTTGTGTGCTTGAGAAAGAAGTTCAAGGTGGCTGAAGTGTGGAAAAAGGAGCATCCGACTGCTTCTCTCGTGAGTCTTCAGAGGAACCTGGATGTCAGAAGGGTCTTATGGAGAAAGTAGGAGAGTCCTGTGAGGAGAAGAGAGAAAGGGCCTTCTAGGCATGCGAAGAAGTCCAAAGCTTGATAGTGTTGGGCAGATTGTTTGCAGCACAGATGGGCTAATGAGTAAGGAATGCTTTGGTCATAACTTGGAAATGGTAATCTGAAAATAGTCAGATCATAAACAGCCTTGGGCATTCTCAAACTCAGCTATACTCTGAGGTCCACAGAGTGAAGCCCTGTGCTGAGCCCCCACTCCATCCCCTTCCTGCCTCCCCTCACAGCATCTCTTAGCAGGTCCATCTTCAGTTCTAGGGTGGAGCAGGTCCATCTTTAGTTCTAGGGTGGAGAATGTAGAACAATGAGATACTTTTTCCTCTCTAAGCCTTTGCAGGCTTCCTAGGAGCACTTTTTACAAAGGAGGTCTTCCTTCTCTGTCAGCAGATCCCATGGTTCCTTTGGTGTCAAGAATCTTGGTCCCAGTAAAGCTTCTCTACCTCTTGGGTGGGCCTACCTCAGCACCACTCGATTAATACTCCAGTTGCCTGCTCCTCTGGCCTGCAATCTATCCATTCCTAGAATCTGTTAGAGATGCAGGAGGTTGCATGTGCTAGGAAGAGATGTGCAGGGCCAGGATGATTTGCATGCAGCTCTCTAGCATCCAGTGGTGTTTGTGGAAGGTCTTTTGCAGAAGACTAAGGAGTTCCCCCACCTATAATTAGTTGACCAATTAATCAACTAACTAATTAACTCATCGTACATCCTTAATTTTATTTTTGTGTAGACCTTTGAAAACATGCCAAACAGTTTGTTATTTAACTGAAGTACCAATTAAAGCATGTAAATTCAGTGCACCATCACTCTTGCTACTTTTTCTAGTAGTTTCATATCTCCTAAGAAAATGACTTTCTATTTAATATTTTTGAATGGTTTAGTAAATAGCTCACTTTAATAATCAAATTGACCTGTTAAGGAATGTGTCTTCACTAAATTTATTCTGATTTAATAAAAACACCTCAGCTAAGAGCAACTTAGGGAGAACAGGATTTCTTTTAGCTTACAGGTTACAGTTTGTCATTGAAAAAAGTCAGGACAGAAACTGAAGTAAGAACTTTAAGCATAAACCATGAACAAACACTGCTTGATAGCTTCCTCATAGGATCATGTTTATCTAGCTTCTTTCTTATACAGATTAAAACCACATGCCCAGAGAATGGTGCAACCAACAGTGGGCTGGGTCCTTCTACATCAATTATAATAAATGCTATTGTTCACAGATACACCCACAGGCCAATCTGTTCTAGGCATTTTCCTTCTTAGATGACTATAGACTGTGTGAAATTGATACGTAAAGACAAGTGTCAATATACTATATTTTATATATTTATGACATATCATACTATTGTTTGTATTTACAAATGGAGAACTTGAAGAACATTTGCTCAATGAGAGAACTCTCCATTGTGCCTCACCTGGGGGACTGGTTTAGACAGGTTTTGAGCCTATGCATCCAGGCCCCAGGGAGTCCATGGAGGGGTCAAGAGAAACTTAGAGACCAAGTGAACACCAACTCTAGTTTTAGATAGCATTTATGTGTTATTCTCCAACAAAAAGTTTTTTTTCCAATCAGTGGATCTGAAGATACTATTTCCTTGTCTAGTTTCCTACAACTTCAGATCCTTTAGCTCTTCTGGTGGAGAGTAGTTGTCTGTTTTGTGCCTGTTTGCACACTGAAGGACATAAGAGGTCTTAAGAGAAAGGCATATGTCTCTTCCATTGGCAGCCATTGTGTGAGATACTGGGAATACTCCAAATGCTTCACAATCAGGGAAAGTTGAATAGATGAAAACTATTTGAATATAGGGCATTTAACTCAAGTCTATGTATATGAATATTAGAAAAGGAGAGGTTGGTTAATCTCTTAGAAATCTTGTTTCAATATTGAAATTTATTAGAAATTTATGATGTCCTGGTCATTGCTTTAGGCACAGGGTGAGAATAATGTCACTGCCCTTTTGGAGCATATAGTCTAGTTATTGACTAATACACTAGCAAACAAAGAGGGAATTAGTTCATGAATAAGAAGACAGAGAAATGCCAGGCACCATCTGAAGAAGTGTTCTGTGAGTGCTACGAAGATAAGCAGGGAGCAGTAGACAGAAAGCTGTCGTAGTGAACATGGAGAAGAGAGAAATCTGATGAGAGTCTGGAGGAGTCAGTTTAGCTTGGTAGAAGAATTCCAAGTGGCAGATCTTGAGAAGGACCGGTCTCAGCACATTTAGAATGACCTACCATTAGCCCAAGTGCAGCTGCTAAGAAGTGGATTAGAGCAGTTGGAGCTCAGGGGCTTCTCACAATAGGGAGATGTGAGCTTATTCTCAGGGTAAGGTTTTTGTTTGTGTTTTCCTTTGTTTTGTTTTTATCCATAATAGAAACATCATTTGTTTTGTAGCATGAAGATTTGTTGTTTTATGTAGAGCATGATATTTGGTTCCTCAAATTTTGTTTCCCTGTTCCCTGTTTACATGAATGTTTAGGTAAAAGTTATAAAAATATTAATGATAACATAGTCTATAATGATTAATTTTTTTTTACGTTCTTGATTATACGTGTATGTCAGGCCGTGAGTGGGGTTCTCTATTCTTCCTTTAGGGGTGTAATGAAAAATGAGTAATAATCTTTTCCTAGTTATGAGATGGTGTTGATGGTGGAGTGACTTTTCTACATGGAGAGGTGAGTGGAGTTATAGTTTGCAATTCAGGAAGTCTGTCTCATCTACTTGGGTTTCTTGTGTCCTGGCTCCCTAGTTTCTATGGTCTAAAAATTAGCCTCTAGAGCTTTGCTAAAATGGAGGTATCTATAGAGGCCATGCAAATGAGCTATGGGTATAATTCTCTGTGATATCCTAATATTATATTCCCTATGTAAGGGTACTGAGTATAGAAATAGGCTGCATGGATCTCTGGGACAGGGTGAGAACCCAGCTCTGTTTTACCCGAGGCCCCTACCCTTATACCAGCCCTGTCCAGTAGAGCATTCCACAGTGAGGGGAAGGGTCCTGGCTGTGCTTTGCAACCAGTGGACATTATCCATCTGGGAGTTCAAAGGACGTGGTTGTGGTTAGTGAAAGGGAGAAACTTAGTTTTATATAATTTTAATTAATTTAAGTTTAAATGGTCCTTAACACCCAGTGGATGTCCTAGAGAACAGTTTAACTTTTATCCGGAAAATTAATCAGGAAAGAGGCTCAATTATGTACTTTCTGTCACCTTCTCTCCCTCCAAGTCCTCCTCTGTTCATTGCCTGTACTGGTTGCTGAGGTCTAGCCGTGATGAAGCTGCAGATGGAAAGGGGTTGTGGTGCAAAGACGACCGGTCCCGGTGTGGTGCCTGCTCTGGTATCTGTTCAGTGTAGGGAGATTAGACATGAACATAAATAACTAAGGTACAAAGTTGAAATTTAATGTTCTAAGTACCATCTGAGAGTAGCAGATAAGGGGCCCGGAGATAATGAGCTCTGCCTTGTCTCCTTGTGGGGCTGATGGGGAAGCCTGAGATAATTGATGTGGGTGTGTGTAACATGCTCGGTAGCTTTTCAAGCACTCTGTAGACAGAGCCGTCAAAGACAACCTTGTCTTACTCAAGGGGCTTAATAGAATTCTGAGAGCTCACCTCTTTGGCCTTTGGTCTTCATGAGCCCATCCTGCAGTATGCAGAAGCCTATAGAACGTTTCTGCGATGTAGAAAGGCATATTCAGAAAGAACAGTTATCTATTGAAGAGCAAACTGTTGTCATGGAACTGGTGTGTGCCCACAGGTTCCCTGATGGCAGAGTAAATGACCTCTACACTCCCCTCCTTGGTCTTATCTGTAAGCCATTAGCATCTATGCACCCTATTTCCAGTACTAATGAGGTTCATAACAAAAGAATTCCAGAGCTGTGGACAAACTGGTTGAAGCAAGCTTGGTTGAGCTTCATCTAGCCTCTGATTAATGGGAGGACTTTTTTTTTCTTCACATGAAGACATTTGTCACAACAGAGGATGTACTATAGAGTGAAGTCAATACTGAGGGCATTCTGGTATGGCCAGAGGTGGCCCTGGATTCTACAATGTTACAGGGTGCCCAGGCTCCTGAGGGGCGCAGCAGCACAGTTGTCATCCTCACTCAGAAAACTCAAAAAGTTGGGAGCCAGAACAGCGCATGTGCACCTCTATTCATTCACCTATAGTCTCCCTCTTACAGATGGATAAGTGAGTTCCATAGAAACCAAGAACCAGTCACCTCTCACTTCTGCTGAATTAACTGTACATTTCCTCACTATCGTCCCACAGGGTGCCTCCAATTAAACCAAACTAGGCCTTTCTCCCGTCTTTGCCTTGAAAATTAAATACTGAGCCAAATGTGCACAAGAAATCAAATGACTTCATTTGTTGAAATCTTTAGGGCATGCACGGCTGTTGTAAGGTTTCTCAGAATGGGATCTGTGTGGTGCACCTCTGTGTCTACCACAAGAGGGAAGACTTCCCAATTCTTTTGTACTCTATTTTTCCTTCCTGGAATTTCTCAACAGTACTCATCCGGACTTACAATATACTACCTTAAATTAAATTCAATGAATTGTCATTGTCATACAATGCAGTATGCTAGCCCAAGGCTGCAGGTCCCTTGACCTGTAAAGCAAGAGATTGGATGGGCTTTCCCAGTTTGAAATCTGATGATTCTTATCATCCCTCCCACAGCCAGTAATGCAAAAAATGAAACACAGCTCAGCTGTTGCTGTTAGCCTCTTATCAGATACAGACCCAGACAGGCATGGTCTGGCTTCACCGTACATGTGATTTATTCACCTGGAACACAAGAAAGTACCAGGTGACATCTGAGCTGTGGCGGCAGCCAGCTGGCTCCCGGCATGCATCAGGCACAAATAGAGTTTATGAGGAACACTGAGCTCAAATAATTCTTGGTTCAGACACTGGGAGCCTCAGAACACTGGGAAAATTCTGAAATATAGAGTTCTGGCCTGGAAGCCCCTGTTTCTCCAATTGCCTGGCAGAAGGATGCTCACCAAAGCACTGATGGTGCCACCCAGGGAACATATCTTGGTAGGTCCCTGACACTGGATTCTTGGGTACCAAACAGTGTTGGGGTCTCAACTTAAAGTCTCTGTGTAAAATTTGCTAATGACTTCACCTTAGTTTCTCCATGTAGGTTTCTCTATCTTCAGAGTATACAGAAAGGGTGGATGGCTTAGTGAATAAAAGCACTTACTCTGCAAGGGCGGGTACCTGAGTTTGAATCCCAAGCACCCATGTAAAACTCTGGGCATGCCTGCACACACCTGTAACACCAGGGGATGTCACAAGTAAAGTCTGGGATCACTCTGGTCAGTCAGCCTCATGAAGACAGCTAGACTCTAGTTTAGTGAGACAGTGCTTCAAGGCAGCAAGGAATGGAGTGATGGCAAAGACACCCAATACTGTCCTCTGGCCTCCACATACACTGGCACCCACAAACATAGACCACACATGTGTACAGCACACTATATCACACACAAGTACAAAGAGCATCTAAAACTTATCTCTTAGATTCATTTTGAACAGTGAGAAATAATGCAAAGTAGAACATTCATTCTGATGCCAAACACATACTTGAACCGTTATCATTAGTGTTGAAGAGGAACATGATCTTCGAATTATTGAGGCTCTTTCTGTTCCAGGCATTCTAACAAGCGCCAGGAAAACAAATATATCAAGATATGCTCTTGACCTCAAAGAACTTCAGCCTAATAAGAAAGACAAATTATTGTTCTAATCCAACCCTTGTCACATTCATGCTAAGTGACCTTGGTTAAATCATTCTAGGCTGTGGGTCTCCATTTCCTATAAAATAGAGAATTCATATCATTCATAGCATTGGGATGCCCAGTGGAGGTGTGGTCAATAAGCTGCCAGGCACAAGGCTAACCTGGCACCTTTGCTTTTGGATTCTTGTCAGTTTCTTTGCAGATCAGAATGCCCAATACCTTGAGACCCCTAAGGAGCCCAGCTTAGCCTCATTAGCCATTTGATCCTGTTTCTTATTCCACGGGACACATTAAGACAGAAACGTGACTTTATGAAGGACAGGAAGCCAGGAAATCTTAAGCTCAAGCACCGTGTTTTCCTACTTTGAGCTCAGAAAAGTTAAAGTCTTCGTAAATCAGAATCTGGGGGCAAAAAATATTGCAACTTAGGGTGAGCAGGTTTTAGTCCTCACTTGACTCTTAGTATGTGAAGCCTGATGGAGGAGCCTCAGGGTTTTCACTGGTGCCCTAGACTAGTTCTCCTTCACAGCAGAGTGACAGTATTCATCAAGAGAGCTTGTAAGATATTAAACAGAGACTCAAATGCAGTAAGTAGCTGGCTAATAGATTGTCATTGTTATTGAGTAATTTATAATTCAAGACCAGCCTATATGAGACAAGAAATAGAAACCGAGACAGGCTAGTGCTTGAATGTTAAATTGAGCTAAACTGATTGTGATGCCTCTGTATGTGACCTCCACGGGGGACACACACAAAGTACCGATGTCTGTCTTCACTGCTTTGAGACATGCTCAGCCTCACGCCATGCTTAGAAAACACATTTCTTTATTTTTGTTTTATTTTATTTTAGTGTTTTTTTTCTCCTATGTATTTTTTTTCCTACTTCTTGAGGGGGAAACCTATTTTTCCTTACTGAGAAATGTGGGCAAGCTATTACTGTGGTCACTCACAAGGCACGCAAACTGTGACCTTGCTGACAGATGAGTTGTGAATCAGGTCTTGGGATGTCAGGCCCTCACCTCTCTTGATGTCATCAGGCCAGGCCACTCATAGCTGAGTGAGAGACTGATGTTAAAGGAACAAGTGAGTCCTTCAAACTTACACACTTGTGCTAGCTCCTCATGACTCATGCCTTCTGCTCACGATGACCAGTCACCACGGAGAAATGGAGGACTATGGGAGAGAGGTTCCAGAGAAGCCTACTACTCATCTCCCAAGGGGACTGTAGGGACACAGTGAGTCACTGTCCCAAACTCAGGAGAGGGAACGTGATGGCCAACTTGCATATGAATGGTCTTGAAGGCTGTGGAACCTGATGACAAGCCACATTTCTAGGCTTTCAAAAGAATCATAAAAGCCTCTAATTTCTAGATAGGTCTCTCTTCTGGGATCAATCTTCTCAGATAGATCTCAATGTGTTATGAGAACCAGAATCAAAACCATAATAACTCATCATGCAGTAAATTCACAAGCCGCTGGTCCTCAGAGACCCTCTGGCAGAGCCTCCAGTTGCAGAGCGATTTCTCAGCCAGACTCTGAGTTTAATCAGTCCCCACTGCCGAAAAGGTGCTAACATGTTCCAGCACCTCTCTTCTCTCTCACTTTCCCTCATGCTCACAGTTAACCCCTCCATTCCCACATGAGATGGATGCTTTTCCAACCACTTCCCAAAAAATCTTTAAAAAGACACACATATCCTTGTAAGTGGTGCCCCAAGACCCCGCAATGTGAGAGCCAGAAAGTGGGACCTGTTATACCTGATCCTACAGCCTCCTCTTCGCTATAGCACACATGGGAATAGGGTCCTGATCCTCATTGTTCCCCATCATTTCTGTACTCCTGTGGGTTTTGTTTGGTTAGGTTTCCCACTAATACCGAACTTAGTGTAACATAACTTGGAACCTATGGATACCAAAGCACACCTCCCTGATTGGAAGGACTGAGGGATGAGTGTGACACTAGAAAGGGCTCAGTTTTTATTTCTAACATGAGGTGTGGGTAAGATCTCTTGGTCTTCCTGCTAAAATGCTTTGCAGCAACAACTCTCAATCCAGGCTATAAATCGGAATCTCCTGGGGGAATTCCAAAGACTCAGGAAGGGTCGCATTGATTTAGAGATTTGGGCTTCCCTGGGGAAGAGCCCAGGTATAATGCTTTTAGAAAGATCTATAGTGATTCAGATAGTCTGATGTTGACTAGTGTAGACTTCCCAGCTACCACTCACACATAGACCTTATTGGTAAGGTCTCAGCCGCTCAAGCCAGAAGTTTAAGGTAGACTTTCCCTGTCATTTCTGTTATGAGACTTTCTATCTCCGCAATTTTCTCTTTACCTTCCTGTGATTTCTTTTATCCAAGACCACAACCCTTATGCAGGATTTAGTAGCCATTGTGTGGGCACTGGTGACCATATAACTCAGAGAAAGTTACCAACATCTCCAGTTTGGCATGGTACAATTATTAATCTGGGGTAGGCTTGTGACCCAAGTGGCTTAATTAGACTTAGGAGGGACATATTTTATTTCTTTCCTGCTGGATATGAGCAAAGAAAAATGCAGCTCCAATTGCATTTGGCAGTCATGTGACTAGGAAGGGAAATGGCCTTATGGTGACATGAATAGGCACATACACACCTTATATATAAAACTAGCTGTACGGTACCTGACACATAATAGATTTATAATAAACATGTAATAAACGAGAATGGAGTGAGTGCCTCATTACTTGACTGAAACTGATTAAATTTGGTCTCTCTAGAACAGCTGCTTCTGAAAGAGCTTGGTTTAGGGTTTGCAGACAGCATGCTCTTTGTTACGACCCAGTTTTGTGGTGGTAGAGAAAAACTAACCATAAACAATATGGAAATCAATGACAAGGGCTGTGCTTCAATGAAACTTTACTTATACAAATAGACAAAGGGCCTGATTTGTCTCTTGGGTTGTTTTGTGCTGACCTGTGATGTAAGTGATGAATACGGTATTAGACCGGATTAGAAATGACAATTTCTGGTCCACCTGAAAGCTCCTGGCTCTCTGAACAGACATAACTAATCAATAGCGATCCTTTTCACAATAAAATGAATTTTCCACCCCCACTCCAATTTAGCACTCTCAACGGATCAGTCAGTATGTGTGTGTGCTTCTTAGTTGCTTACAAAGGCTGTGGTTGGAAGCTTACAGGCTTTGGAGGTTCTGCTGTGCCTCTGTGTGACATTATCTTAGCCACTTACTGTCTCATGTTGGGATAACTCTGAAGTTTGGAATTTTACTGACAGAAACATGAGAAATTATCTCTGTAGAGATTCAATCAAAAGAGCCTGTCTGCTTTGCCTCTCAGTGTGCTTGTGATGTGGTCAGTTAAGCAGGGGACATTAATTTAAGCCAGTTGTGGTAACAGTGTTAGAGCTGGGCTTCTGTTTGTCCCCTACCACCTTGTGAGTTACTGAGAGCAGCCCATGGCTCTCGTTGTGGGGAACAGTGACATCCCACTCCAGATGAACTATCCGAATTTCCCCCTTTTACATTTTATTTCATTGGTATTTTCCCTTTGAGGCTCCTGATATGTTTAATTCCCCATCTAAATGTCACCATCCTTGCTGTACAACTTACTTTCTATACACATAAAGCCGAACCTGGACATTTTCTTTAAGGTGAACCCTTGAGCAATTGCCTGCAGAGCAGCCAGCTGCCACCCTGCCACTAAAGCTCCAAGAGTGAATTCTATTTCATTTGCTTAGCACTATCCGGTATAGATAGGATTTCACAGAAGGCAGCCACTTCTCTGGCTTTGTGTCTGCCCTGTCAATCAATCAAAGGGGAGAAGAAAAGAAATAATGGTAAGACACTGGTTGTGTGCTGGTCATGTGTGGAGTATGTTCACACTCACTTCACCTTCAAAGTTAGAGTGATTAATCTTGTTCTGCTGGTGGGGAAAATGACTGAATGAAAAGAAAGAAAGGCTAGAGTAGACTTTGTGAATTCTTGTTGTATCAACCAGGGCCTTCCCAGCTGCATATGTGCATATGAAAGTGTGCACTTATAGAAACATATATATATTTTATATCTTGTTATCTGTCAATCTATTTATCTACCTACCATCTATCTACCTACCAACCATCATCTATATTTATTACCTATCCACTCATCTTTCCTCAATTTAATCTATCTATCTATCTATCTATCTATCTATCTATTATCTATCTGTCTATCTATCTATCTATCTATCTATCATCATCATCATCTATTTGTAATTTATCTAGATGTCTTCTATCTTTTGTCTATTATCTACCCACATCTATTATGGGTCTGTCTATTAGAAAGTTCTGCTTTACAAAATTGGCTTATGTCATGGCAGAGGCTAGCAAGTATGTCAGGTGGCTGAAAAATCTGGTAAGAATTTTAGAGTAGACATGGATCTCAAATTTGATAGGCAAGGAAGCAGGTCAGAAACCTACGCACAATTCCTATGTCAATGTATCATAGCAGAATTCTCTCTCTGGGATACCATGAAATCTGTGCTACAGTCCTTGACTGAATGAGGCCCACTCTTACTGTGCAGGAGATATGCCTTACTAAAGTTATCTGAGAAAACATTTAATAGCATTAATTACATCTGTAAGATATTTTTATAGCAACATCCATACTAGAGCTTGGCCAGATGATTGGACATCCTGCCCAAACTAAGTCCTCACACAAAACTAACCATCTCAACAGGCTTGAATTTTGCTTGTCATATTTGTTTTTTCTTTCTATTTCTTTCTTTGTTAGAGTTGGGAAAGCATTGAAGGACAGCTGCATTCAAACCTGACACAGCTAACCTGTGTTAGCTCTCAGACTAGCTCAGGATTTAGAACTGAGAGACAACTTCCATTCGATGACCATGAAGATACAGTCCCATCACAGAAGACACTCAGTTCGCCTGTGGATTTTGAAGTGACTCTGTTGGAACTTTAATGCTTTTAGAAAACGTTCTGGGTGCCCAGTGTGCAATCTGGGTTTCTTTATCTTCTGGTGATGGCTTCCTGAACTGCTTTGCTGTGGTGGGCAGTGCACTTTCTTACTTCTGTTTTCTTGCTGGGTCTTACTCTGAACCTTTCTCTTCCCTGCCAGCACTCATAGTAGTATATTCCAGGTGATCCAACCCTACACATCACTATTTTCTCTGGACCATCCCCAAGCCTGCAGTGGGAGCCTGCTCTGCACATACTGAGCCCATTGCCTATTGTGTTGGCTGTGCTGCCCAGTTATCTCTAAGCTTAAGCAGTCTGAGCTGACATCTCATTTCCTTGTGCCCAATATTTTGGGCACTACATGGTGCACCTTTAATAAATATTTATCCAACATCAAGTGCAGAGAAGAATGCAACTCTTGATAGTTTTTGGTCAACCTTCCAGGACAAATGAGGTTGCTTTTCTTTTATTTTTTTCATCCAAGTAAATGTCTTCACAGGAGTTCCTCCAAGTGCTTAGCATTGTATCATGAATGTTCTCATGATACAATGTTAAGGAACAATTAAGAGCCAAGAGGTGACTCTCATCAGTGGAATTTGTGTCAAGCACACAATTTCCCTTCTTCTCAAGAGCAGAAGCTAGTGAGTATCCAGAGCCCAGCACATGAAGAATGGTTTGCCACAAAACCCTCAGGTCTCACCCTGAGGCTGTTCTAGGAAGGGTGACAGCAAGATGACAGGTATGAACATTAGCCACGTCAAGGTGGTCTTGGTCTCTTTCACTGTCCCCAGGAGCCCATTGCAGAGTTTGTGCAGATGTGCAGTGTGTGAAGAGACAGTGATGTATATGTGTTTAGTCTGAACTGTCCAGCATGGGGGCAGCCCTGTGGGGGCAGCTGCCCGGAAGATGGAGGAAGAGGTGCGTGTGACTCATTGTGAGCAGCAGGCCACCTCATCTTTCCTCAGCTGCCAAGACCACAGCTCTGATCACCATATAATGGAATTTCTAATTTTCTCTTTCCAAAAATAAATGAGATATGTCCTCTGCACTGGGGAACCATGAAGGATTCAGTTCATGTTCATTTCATTCAATAGTGTCATGATACTTATTTTAATGTTGTTAAATATTTATTCAGGCTCTGAGCCATGCACTAGGAAGTAATTGTGAACAAGGAGCCATAAACTCTGCCCTCAGGGAACTCATGGTCCAATTGGGGAGCTTCTCAAAGAAGAGAATGCAGAACTGGGGTCTGCTTTCAGCTCCTGCCACATCTAGAGCACTGGCCCCATGCTGGACACTTGGCCATACATTTTACATGTGTCATTGTCCTTTCATGCTATTGTCACAGCAATCTTTTGAGGTAGACGGTGTTATCATCTGCTAAGTAAGGAAACAGCCCTAGACTCCTTAATAGACTCACTCAAAAGCTTTAAGTCAGGGACAAGAGACTTAAACTAAGAGCAAACGCCTTTGCAGCTCAATTAATTTCTTATTGCTGTATCTGGCTTTTATGTATATCTATGTGGTCAGCTTGGTTGTGTTCATCTAAATGCTATAAGTAAGGTACATAGAAGACTTGGAATAAGCCTAGAGAATGGGGACTTCGGTCCAGGATTCAAAGACTATGTAGAAGTCCATCACGTGAACGATTTGGGAAAGTACTCTAGAGCTGGACACAGTTCTGTACTGGAATGGGTGATGGTCTAGAGCAATGGACCTCACCCTTCCTAATGGTGCAACCCTTTAACACAGTTGTGGTGACCCCAACCATAAAATTCTTTTGTTTCCACTTCATAACTGTAATGTTGCTACTGTTATGAATGGTAATATAACTATCTGATAGGATATCTGATACGTGACCCCTGTGAAAGTTTTATTCACAAGCTGAGACATGCTGGTGTAGTGTCATGAGGTAGGGACAAGGAGGAGCTGTAGAGAAAGAGGCTTCCAGTGAGGATGGGGAGCCAGACCTGCAAGAGGAGACCTGACTGTTTCTAAAGGGACAGAAACATACACTGTGTTGAAGTATAAGGGAGAAGTGATAAATCCAAGAGGCAAACTATTGAATTGGCCAGTAGAGGGAGACCTAAAGTGCGCGTCTAGGAGCTCACTGGGACACCACTGGTGCTCTTCTTCAGCTTCTGTGCAACGCCTCTGACGTGCGTCTTGAGAACTGCTCATCAGTAGTATTTTTTAAGGTAGAAATAATTCCCCATGTTTCCCCTGTAAGTACATTGGCATGATTTTATTCTCTAAGTGCATGAGGAAACAAAACACTATATTTATGTAAGTATAAGAACAAGGCAGGGGACATTGGAAACATGGCTCAGACCACTTCTCTATATCAAAGGAATTATTCCTCTAGGTGCTGAGAGGGCATCCAGCAGACAGCCCTTTACTCTTAGTCCCTTTCCAGAAATACAACCACTTCTCACAACTTCTTTCTTTCTTGAGTCATTCACATTTGTTCATGGTAGCCTCACCAACCCAGAATTATAAATGTTCTTACCTTTGGGAAAAGTTTCTGAAAAACAAGGCTCCTGTGACATTGCTGAGCCCTCTCTGTTTGGGGGTGTCCCCTGTTTCTTTTTCTTTGGCCCTGCTGCACAAAGCCCCTTCTATGGTCTCCAGGTGCAGGTACCCAGCTTCAAAGGGAACTTTCTTGCAGCAGCTGATGACTAAGCTTGTGTGGGACACCCCACCCCTGTTTACTCCTCTTACCAGAGGTAGGTACCCCATGATGCTATTGGTCCTGGGTTCTACCATCATCAATAGCTCTCTCATGAACCTGGTGACCTTACATTCTACCTGGAGGGGCAGAGCAAGGCTTCAGAACCTCTCAGATTGTTAGGAGTGGAGGCCTACATAGAACACATTTCTGCAATATAGAGCTAGCAATGCAGCAGTTTCCCAACTTTCTGCTTAATTCTACTGGATAATGTATACAGAACTGCCCGTGCCTTGTGATTTGATTTTTATGTATGTATGTATGCATGTATGTATGTATGTATGCATGTATGTATGTATGTATGCATGTATAAATTTATATATGGATTGTATGCTTGTTGTATGTATATGTAGAGACCAGAGGAGTTAGTTAGTATGATGTCTCTTCTATGATTTTCATCTGTTTTTGAGAGTATGTATCACTGTTCTGGTTAGTTTAATGTCAACTTTGATACAAGCTAAAGTCAACTGAGAGGGAACCTCAAACAAGAAAATGCCTCCATAGATCAGGTTGTAGGCAAGCCTGTAGGGCATTTTCCTAATTAGTTATTGATTCAGAGGGTCCAGCCTATTGTGGGTGGTGTTACCCCTGGAACAGTGATCCTGGAATCTATAAGAAAGCAGGTTGAACAAGACATGAGAAACAAGCTAGAAAGTAGCTTCCTCCATGACCTCCACTTTAGTCCCTGCCTCCAGGTTCCTTCCCTATTCGAGTTTCTGTCCTGACTTCCTTTGATAATGAACAGTGAAAGTGGAAGCTTAAGCCAAAATGAACGCTTTCCTCCCCAACTTGCTTTAGTCATGGTGTATGTTGAGCAATAGAAACCCTAACTAGGACAATCACTAAACCTTAAGTTGCTGTTTCAGTTATCCCTAGTCTCCTAGGCTCACTCTTCTAAGCCCTTAACACTGGGGTTACAGGCTTGATACTAGGGTTTTGAACTCAGGTCCTCTTATAGTCACAATCAGTGTTCTTACTTAAGAAGCAATCTCTTAAACTCCTTTCTGTGTTTTTGTTTTCTGTGTGTTTGTTTTCAGGCATCACAACTAAACTAGCAGCTCACACATGGCAGGCAAAATCTCTACACTGACCTACAGTCTCAGTCTTTATACTTTTTAATACACTAATATCCCAGGCATCTTGGGGCCAGGATTTCTATCTTTGGGTCTAAAACTATTTATCTACTAGCTAGTGGTCAGATTTTAGCATCCCTACTAAAACTAGCCAAACAGTAAGCCATGGGTTTTAAATAGCATCGCTGAAGATGCCCCAGAACTAATGTGTGTGTGGGTTGGGGGGGGGCATGTCACAAACTTTGTCTGTTTGCTATGGAGTTGCCCTAAGGGCTCTAAAGTGAAGAGGGAAAGGCAGAGGGGTGTGTACGTGGCATGAAGCCTGGAGAGAAGACAGGAATAGCAAGATATGGGAGGGGAGAAGAAGAGGTAGGAGAAGAGAGAAAGAGGAGGTGGTGGAAAAAGAGGGCCGGAGGTCAGGTAGATGTGGACGGGGGAGAGTAGAAAGCTGAGGACAGAAGGCGAGCAGGAGGCATTCAGCCTTTTGCTTCTCTAGCTGAAGTCCCTACTCACCAGGTGGCCTGCTATTTGTGGATTTGAACTCGTCTGGTCAGTAGGTTTTATTATCTGTAATAATCTCTGCAAAGACAGTGGCTAGATGAGTGGGTTGCCTATGGTTGGGATCTCAGTTCACTCTGCCAACAGCCCATAAGGGTGTTACAGTATCACGGGACCAAGAGGACTTGCATCTGGTGTTGAGTAAGGAATGGAAAGAAAGTGGGGTATCTGAAGCTGTGGACCCCCTGTTGGTGATCAGGTCATGTGTATCCTAGAAAGAGCCCAGAGTTTCAGCTCTGTAGTACCTTTGAAAGAAAGGAGCAGATTGCTGTGTGCAATTTACTATTTTGGGGGACATAATAGCTAACAGTTCTGAAAACACTCTGGCTGTGCTCCATAGCTCATCAACTAGCACAGCTCCAAGGAATGAAGGAGAAAGTCCAGATGTACCAGAGTGCTGCTGAGGTATGAGGTGCTGTGTTTCCTCTCCTAGGGACCTAGGGGTAGTTCCCACCTGTACGAGCCCCTTGCATCAATATGCTCAATTCCGAATAGTGTCCAGGGTTGATCAGACCTGATGGGAGTCCTAATTGCTGGTGCTGAGAAGTTATGGAAAATTCACAGTGTGGGGCAGACCGGAGGCTTGATCTGTCTTTTTTTTTTTTTTTTTTTTTTTTTTTTTTTTTTTTGTGGCCTTGAAATGTCATATGGCTACCCTGACCCTAGATTGGGCTCAGAGGTCTTAGCTCACAGCATGGGCATCTCTGCCTGAGCTCCTGTGGGCCTGCCTTGAGGGTTGCAGCCTTGGTGTCACTGGAGGTCCCAGAGCCTTCCAGCTGCACAGCTCTATGTGGCTGACACATTGACTGTGTTTCTTTAAAACTAGTCACTGCCACTGCCCTGACTGTGGGGCAGAGCTGGTAGGTCACAGAGAGACAAATTCTTCCTTGTCATGCACAGGCTGACCACCACTCATCCATGGCCTGTGGTCTCTTAATTGAGGAGACAGATGGAAACAGACCCTCGAGGTCCAGGCTATGGCCAGGCCCACCCTTCACAGCCTCTGCAGGTGTTAGAACTTGCAAGCCTCTGGAGATGATCCACTCATGACAAGGCTTGTGAAGTAGGATCCTTTTCCCCTTTACAGGGCTATCAGTGGGTTCGAGAAACATAAACACATTTAACCAAGGCTGAAAGCTCTGCGCATTTGATGCTTGCTTTTGTGTTGAGCTGGTTGAACATAAAGAAGAGATGCTGGGAGCCAAAGAATGATTTCTTGCTCGATTCCTTCTTAACCCGTACTTTCTTCTTCCTTTATCCTCTTCTCCTTTTCCCTCCCTCACTACCTCCCCCTTGCTTCCTTCTGGAGCACCTGAGTGTTTGGCTCTGCCTTCAGCCTAGAAAAAACATGGAGGAAAAAGACAAAGAACACACCATGGCATGAAAATAATATTCCCTTGAGTGACCAAAGCAAGCAAATGTAAATAGCGTGCCTTCTTTAAAGGAAGAGTGAGAAGGAGCTGCTGTGGCATCCGGTGGGGGATCAGCGACTCGGCCTTCAGCTGGGGCCACCTGCTTCACATCTGACAAGTTGGATCCTCAGTGTCCCTTGCTTCTCTGTCCCCTTCCATCCCTTGGCATGGCTGTGCCCATTCCTATGGACAGTCGTGAGGTCTAAATCAAGCCCGCCTTACGTTTTCCTAGGAACTAACCATCACTGGAGTGAGAATTTGTTAACCATCCCTTCGCCCAACTTCGAAGTGCAATGTTCCAGTGGGGAAGATGAGCCCTGGGACTTGTATGGAACAGTTTTCTCTCTGGGCCCAGAACTCATTAGGAGAAACACCATTAAGCTCTTGGCATAGGCTCTAGACCTTTCTCCAACCCAACAGTATTGCTTGGGTTGCACTAGAGCTCTGCCTGTGCTGTCTTCCAGCCAGGTCCCTGCTTCAGATGGAATCAGAAACTGGAGACATGGATTGGCAGTCAGCTGCTTCCTCTCGCTGGGCCTGCTGCTGCCTATGGAAGGGCTTGGGCTGGATATACTCGGATCCTGTTCTAGCATGGACACACCCTGGTTTTGTTTTAGGGACAATTTCCTGTATGAATGCTTTGTGTCTGCAATGAGTGGGTTCTATTTTGCTCTCTATGCAGCCAAGGCTCATATTTAAGCCCCTTGCATAGGCCATGGTGGACTTGGCATCCTCCAGTAATGGCAGCACAGGGCTGTCTTGAGGATTTGGGTGATATCAGTTAAAGAAACCAGAATCAGCTCAGATGCAGTAGGTGGTTGGGGTAGAATAGGCTGGGTTCTATTTTGCAGCCATGGGACTGATGGATAGGTATGGCCAAATCTCTCTCTCTCTGTGGGTATGTATATGTATGTGTGTGTCCACACATGTGTATGTATATATGTAGGGGGAAGCATGTTCACACATATGTACGTAACTGCATGTCTTCACTCTAGAATCCAGGTGAATACTGAAGGGTTTATTCGGATCTTTACCATATGCACATCTTTCCCCATTCTCCATTATACCCTTCAGAGTTGAGAATTTCCTTCTCTCTTTGACATTTTTATTTATCATATATTCACTAATTATACAACTGTGGATCCCAAACTTCATATAAGTATTTGTCAGTCATGCAAATAGACACAGTTAAAGAAACTAATGTTTAGCAAGGGCCAGTGCCTAAGCTTGTAAAACAAGGGGCTGGTTTTCTGTGATCTGAACTTTGTCTTTGTGTAACTGCCCATGTGAAGTGGATCCTTACTGGAGAGCCAGCTAATAAACACAGGCTCTTGGAGTCAGTCATTTGATCTACAGGCTCTGCTTACCAAGTTCATGGGAGAGTTATTCACCAAGTTCCTAGCATACAGCTTTCCAAAGTTTGGGGGAAGAGCCTTGTGCTTAGTTTCTCTTTCCTGACATTCAGTGAGTCTGAAGGTCTTAGGAGACAGGTGGCCTAAAACCACATACTGTAAAGCAAAACACTCTTAGGTATTGGAGGTTGAATTCCCCGAGTTAACCTTCCTCCCTCTGGGGAACCATGCAAATCTTCACAAAAACAGAACATGAAATAACAAGTTTATTAATGGCAGTGCAAGCCCAGAAAACCACACTGCAAAGCAGGGGTTGCTGTATCCTGGATCTAGATTTGAGACTGTGAGCTCAGCTTTGCCACTGATAATCTAGCTTCCAAGACTCTCCAAAGGCTGTCTAACCAGGTGGGCAATTGCTCCACTTCTTCAGTTTGGGGTGGAGCTACCAAGGACAAGCATGTAAGCATGTAGTTGTAGACATCCATTCACTGGCCAGGGCTGAGGTAGAGGGTGAGCAGTAGTAGAGATGTGTTCTTCGTCTTCCTTTGCTGGCCACTAACAGTAAGGCAGGTTCCGCATTAGCAGAAGACACGAATTCCTAACCCCCTGGATTCCATCAACATGTATGAGAACTTATACCACCAAGGTGACAGGCTGCCGAACAGTGTGAACCTGGCTGTCCTTCATTGCTCTCAGAAGGAGCTGACATGATAGTTGAGGAGACAGTCAAAAACTACCAATTAAAGAGATTAGCAGAGAAAACCGTGGGGGGAATTTCAGCTAGAGGGCTAACAGACAGAATAATAAAGGGAGAGACTAGTCCATGCAGGATGCACAAGGAGAATCTCCTTCTATAGAGACAAAACTTAAATTGTAATATAGTGTTAAAATATTATGGGAGCAGAAGGAGGAAATGACAGCATCCCTGGCTGGAAAGTTTAGGTCAGTTTAAGTGACTTTACTCAGCCATCCAGCGGGTCATTGGCAAGCCCAGACTAGAATCTGGGGCCAGAAATGTTTCTTCTGTTTAAGGCTGTTATCTTGCTAGGGTCTTAGATCACTTCTTTTGGATCAAATGGCCTAGTGGTGGTGGGGATAGCTGTCTTCAGAGAGTCAACCTCGACATTTTGAAAGAAGCAGCAGAGGTCACGAGAAGAAAACACTTGTCAAGCAAAAAGTCTCTTTAAAAAGACAGTAATACTTTTAAATTACACCAGTGAGTTTGAGCTTCAAGCACTTTCCCCTCTTCTGTGAGTCTGGTTACTCCACAGACTTGTGAACTTGTAGGTGAACAGATGGGCAATGATTCAGAGACTGGAGAGCAACAGACACATGCTAGAAATTATCAGATAACTGATGTCTGTCTGCCTGCCTGCCTGCCTGCCTGCTTGCCTGTCTGTCTGTGTGTCTTTCTGTGTGTGTGTGTGTGTGTGTGTGTGTGTGTGAGAGAGAGAGAGAGAGAGAGAGAGAGAGAGAGAGAGAGAGAGAGAGAGAGAGGGCTATCTTTACTCTTTTACCTTTAGAGAATCTCTGTCCCCACCTCCTTTTCTCTGGAAATTGGAAACAAGTGGCTTGGTTTCGAGGTGGCGAGAGCTCCTACAATATGCTCTTTTCTCGTTTGCCTTTTATCTCTTCCAGGGACAATCAGATGCCAGAAATGTGTCACTTCAAGCAGTCCTGCACATTTCACAAAACATCTTATTTGGATAAAACTTAAATTATTACCACACCAGTTTCTGCACACTCCCCACACCCCAATCTTTTCCAAGAATAGCCGTAACCAAGCTTGACAAACTACTGATTTCACCAAAGCAATGTCAATGCCTGTTAGACATTAGAGCCAACTGAATAAGGCAGGCCGAAAACACTGCAGCATTTTAGAGAGATGTCTCTGAGATCTGAGACACAGAGAAACCTTCCTTCAGGCAGTTTTCCTACATCAGCCAGCAGGGAAATAAAGAGCACCTGGGCACAGGAAGAATTTAGAATCCACCCTTATTTTACTCTTTGCTGATGTCTAGTCAGCCAATATCAAAGACAAGCCAGAGGTCATATGACCACCGTAGACTGTCTAGGCATAGACATAATCAAGTCAATGACCAGTGATGGTATATGAGTTGGAGGAGGGAGGAATACAAAGTGAAATATAGAGGCACTTACCAACAGAGGAGAGACAGAGCAACATTCCTCACTGGAAGAAGAGGAAAGATATCTTACCTTAGGATCATGGACTAGGTGACCTGTGAGTTAATCCTCTGGAGATAGTGAAGACCATGTAATAGACCCGAGAGTGGGCAGAGAAGTATTTTTCATTAGCAAGAAATGGTGGTTGGTATCATCCAGGTTCAGGAAGAGTGCAAATGAAGGAATAAAGAAGAGTCTTTGGGACATGGAAATACCCTGGTACCACAGGACGAGGCAGCCATGATGGTAACACGGAGAGGGTTATCTGGTATGGTAAGAACCTAGAGTCAAAATGGGTCCTCTGATTAGGGTGTAATCCTGAACATTCCTGTTTTTCCTTTTGAGTTTCCTTTGTCATTAGCTATGAGAGGAAGGACGCCTGTCATCCAGCATGGCACGATCTTACTGCTGATATGTAAAAGGTTTTAGAAGGATGCTTGGCTCAAGTATCTGCTCAGAACATTTGGAAGCCCTGTTTGGCTCTCATGGCAAAACGCTAGAAGCTGTGAGAATGCAAAGCCAAACAGAGCTGCTCTTAGCTGGCCTCATTCTCACATTTTGGACCATATGCCTTAATGTTTTCACTGTCTTCTTGGACACTGATGCTAGTCCCTTCAAGCTTCTATTTCCTTGTCTGGATTTAAAAATTGCTCATTAGAAATAGACTTTATCCTTGGTCCTGCCCATATTCCAACCTTGATGCACAGAGGGAAGAGTTTACATTTTACTCCCTTCCTAATGCCAACTGGATCACTCACAGACTCTGCTTCTAGTCCCTTGTAAAGTCTTTTCTCTGTAACTGAAAAGAAATATGTAACGTGCTAGCCAGCTGAGGATAACAATCCTATCCTCAGTTCTGGGTTCCAGCTTCTCCATTTGTACCAGGGCAGCTGTTACTTTAGCTGGGACATTCTAGGGGCTAGTATGTCATATCACTTTCTCATGGAAGCAAGAGCCATGTTGCCTGAAGATTTAGCCACAAATCTGTATGTTGTGTAATATATTACCAAATTGGCCACAAGTTTTTTTTCTATTGTGACCTGAACTCAGCTTCTCTTTCCCTCTCATCTAGATTGGTTTTGTGACTTTGTTTTATGAATCCTAAGACATAGACAGGATTTAATGAGTCTTGAGCCCAGACCTTGAGAGATTTTTGCCTTTTTTCATGAAACCCTCAGAGTAGACAGTTCAGATTAACCTTTGAAATGAGAGAGACCACATGGACAGAAGTTTCATAAATTTACTGTATTGGCCAAGGGCATCATAGACAAACCCCTAAATGACCTAAGAGTTGATGCTTAACTTGCTTCAGTAGATGCCTGCTGACCTGTTAATGATAAGTCATTGTTTAAAAGGCCTTGAGTTGTGGAGCAATTTGGCAAGCAAGAAAAATACTTGATACATGTGAAGACAGCACAATTTTTAAAGGAATGTTTGATGATGGGGGATGGTGGCAGAGGGAGGAGGATCTCATGACCTTGAGGCCATACAGATATATACAGCAAGACTCTATCTCTAACCAAACAAACAAAAAATAAATAAGTACAAGAATACCCTGGCCTATAAGAAACATAACTTCATGAGATTGCCACCAGCCGCAAGAAGGTTTCCAGGAGCCGGAAATCATAAGAAGGTATATAGTGTCACCTGTCTGTAATGCCAGCACTTGGGATTTAAGAACATCAAAGTCATCCTTAGCTACTGACCACAGATGAGTTCAAGGCTAAATTTACCTTTTCCCACCAGCCCCTATAAAAGAGGGCTACCAGGAATGGCCACCCAATCTGTGGGTAGTTCTGTTCTAGGAGATTTATCCAAGTGAGTATAACACAGGTGGTCTGCAAGGTTGAGCAAGACAAAATATGTGAAGTCTTGGTGTAAAGTTCGTGCACACTAAGCATTTATTTTTATAACAACTTCTTGTATTGAAATATTTTCTTTGCTTTATTTTATGATTATTAATACTTAATTATCAAATAAGTTTCCATTTTCCCCTCAGAGAAGTGTTCTGGAAGTGGTGATGGTGATGGTGGTGGGCCAGATCCTTGGGGCTCTCTCTAGCATGGCTCTCTGTGATTCATGGACTGACACAAATCTACTTGCAGCGAAGAAGCCAAAACATATGGCTCCTTTGGTGAGTGGAGGACATGGCCCCAGAAGTACAGCATGGCAGGCCATCTGTCAGGCAAGCGTGTCAACAGTCAGAGAAGCAGTCTATAAAGCTGCCACCCTCACCCCTTGCTCGGCCCCAGTTAAACAGGACACAGCAGCAAAGCCCCTGGATACTGCTTTGCAGGAAGGAGACTGCTATGTTCTGAACAGGAACTAAAGAGTTAATGAACCATTGAGGCTACAAAGAAGCTTTTGGTTTAAGATCAAAAGAAAGTAGCATAGGAACTGAAAAACCCATGAGATGCCTTCCCCTGCCCACTTCCACTCCTGTGTCTCATGGAGCTCTGAGACATTTATGGCTCACACAAGCTCCCAGGATTGGGTCTCCAGCGGTGTCTCACTTGTTACAATGGTAGCCCTGGAAACCGGAGCAGCATTCTAGGAGTAGGTTTACTATTTACCAGGTATGTGAGCACAGGACTGATAGCAAAGCCTAGAAACAGGTATGAGTGGTCTTGGATTTGGACCTGGTTGTGATTCTTCAGCATAGCCACTGATAGACCAATCTATTCTAGCTTGGGTCCCTGTCTGCAAAGTAGGGACGATAAGATCGATTGATAGCGTTGCTAGGAGAACCAATTACAATGGGGAATCTATGGGAAAGAATGGCTGTTTCCATGGGATCAAGCTTTGTCTGGAATGGCCTTCTGGCTCAATCTGCTATACACATGCATTGAAGACCAGTTGTGTTGATTTTAATCAGCTATCTTTAGCGTCTGGAATCTGTCCCGACTTTGCCTTATGGGCCTGGGTGAGTAGATCCAAGGAGGACTGAGGATGAAGAGTGTGGGATTTGGATCACCAGGCATACATGCTTTTAGACATCCAGGATGCTGGTGACATTTGCTTCTACAGTCACTGCTGTGTGCTATCTCAGTGGTACGTAGTATTATTTAGTATTAGTATTGTGTTATCAATTAAAGAATGAACAGGGAATGTTGTCTCACCCCGTGCTGGTGGAAGTGGGTGCAAGGGTATATTATACAGCTATACTATCTGGATGCAGTGATTTATTCAGGCATGTCTACCTGCACTTAGTTGGCAAGCACCTCCATGCTGCTGAGTCTATGTTGGGTGCTGACCCCATCATTGCATTTGGATACCCCCAAGAAGACAATTCCATGGTTAACAGTACTGTTAAGGGTTCAGCCACTGCTGCCTATGTTAGTAACAACTACTCTTAATATACTGGTTACTGAACATGGAACTGTAGCTGTTTGGGACACGGTAACATTGCTACAGGTGAAGAAACATAGGGAAAGGTGCTTGGTTGAGTTGGCACGCTGTATTACCCATAAGCCACTAGTTCATGTGTTTCTTATTTCTTCCCTGGCATATATAACTACTTGATTTCAAGGCAGAAGTTTTCAGTGTTCCTTGACCTGACTCTGAGCAGCTATCTCTCTCTACAATTCCTTCCTGCACTTGAGTGTAACCCACCCAGAAGTGTTTGCCATTGTCCAGACACACAGTGCTCTTTCACACCGGTCTGCCTTCTCCAAGTCTGACGGACTTCACTGCCTCCATAACCCTCTTTTCCTTATTTTCTTTCCACACCAAACTATTTGCTGTTCACGCAATGCTTCCCTTTGTACTTCTGAACAAATGACTTTCTCCACTGCGAACCCACCTTTTGTCTGCCTGGAGGGGCACCTTCTGATCTTTTATAAACCAAGTTCAAATGTTTCCTCTGAGGAGCTTTCTCCCAGGTTGCCACAAACAACTATGGATTTCTCCTATGATCTCCTTCCTTTCTGAGCGCTTCTCAGTCAATTATGGCACAATATGGGTGATAAAGCAGACAGAAAGAAATGCCAGACTTCTCTCCCTAGGGAAGCTCAGATTTTTAAAAATGAATTCTTCTTCTGTTAGGCTCCTTTGGAGGGGTGTCAGCCAGTGCCTGGAAACTGGAATGAATTTATCTTTATATTGATCTTGCCTGTCCCTGGTTTACTGTCTAGCTCTTTCTTGGAATCAGATTTCATCTCCAGGTGAAGTCAGGAAAGAAAATATTTTGCAGCTATCTGCTTGACTTTGCAATGTTTTATGCAATTTATGAGTTGAAAGACTTGCAGACCAAGGCATCAAACACACATGAGACTAATCTACAGAAGTTTGGGAGCAGAGCCAAAGGTGGCCCATGACTGACTCCTTGGACTCTGAATTTAGGTCAGAAAATTGGCTCTGAATTTTATTATTCCACCTCCTCCTAAGACACAAACAAGGTTTTAATTTCTGTTATGTTTCACTTGATTTTATAAGCAAAAATGTCCAAATTTGAAGAACACTACTCATTGTTTTTTTATTACCCTCTCAATCTCAAATTCAAGGATAATAGAAATCCAAGTCCCTGGAAAGAGCCCTGGGTTCTAATTACTAAAGAGCACAACACGAATCTGTTCTCTAGACTTGCCACCTAAACGGTTCAATAAAAGGCTCACAAAGTTTCTTCAAGATCTTTTACAACTTAAACATTTTGATTAATTTCTTTACTATGTGTTTTTCTTGCAGCTGAATCTAGCATAGATAGTCCTTTTTTACCCCGGTCAGGTCCAAACCTCAGTTCTGTGTTGTCCTTCTTGCTCCTTGTCATGCATGTACCAGTTAGCATCATCTAGAGTCCAGCAAAATCCTCCTGATGTAATAATTGACATTTGTCATTAAAAAAAAATTCTTCTCAAGGGATGTTCTCTGCATCCTGTGTGTGTATTTTTTTATCTCTACAATGAATACCTGTAAAAAGAATAGCTTGCTTAGCTCTCTGTTTCGGAAGTTCAAGGGCATAGAGCTGACACTGTCATTTCTTTGAAGCTGACACCATGGCTAGTGACATTGGTTGGGAATATATGCAGGAGAAGATGGTTTCAGTTCTAAACATGAGACTGAAGAACAGAAGAGACATGGAAATCAGTTAAGGCTTGGTAGCAATATGCTTCCATAGATCTCACTCAAGAAGACTAAGATTTCTTCTGAGGGCAGCAGCTCCATTGGCCAAGAACCTTCTATCAGCTCTTACTAATTTCTACATGTATCTTTGTCATTGAACATTTTATGTATATATGTGGATTGGAGTGAAAGTACTTACAGAAGCCTGAGCTATCAGATCCCCTGGACCTGGAGCTGTAGATAGTTGTGAATTGCCAGAGGTGAGTGCTGGGAACCAAACTTTGATCCTGGGTAAAGTTGTATGAGCTCTTAATCATAGATCCATCTCTCCAGTTCCATATCCTATTTTCTAAATATTCCCAATATCATCACTCTGAGGACCAAGCCCCCAGCACCTGAGCCTATCAAAGGATGTACAACAGCCAAGCCATAACACACAGCTGTCTTTAATCCAGGATCCTAAAGACCATTTGCTATTGTCCTAATGTCTGTTGATCATGTGCATTCAGACTTTACATTTTGGTTCACACTATATGCTTCTGAAGTCCACATTTGGCAAATTCTGTATATGTCACCCCTAGTTACAAAACCATAAGGAGTTTCTTGTGTGGTGTTCTTACATTCTGTCCCTATTACAATTTCCATTATCTTCTACCATGACTCCTTTTTAAAAAAAGTATGTTGGCTTTGCTCATTTTTCTATGATCAACCTTAGATCTAATTATTTTTAAACTTTATTTTTAATTATGTGTTTGTGGGTGGGACTAGCTGATGTGCATGATCCTGTAGTATACAGAAGAGAGTATCAGTGGCCTTGAGGTAGAGTTATACGTAGTTGTGAACTGCCTGATATAGATGCTGAGAACGAGGCTTGGGCCCTCAAGAGCAGTTCATATTTGTAACCACTGAGCTATTCTCTTGGGCCATAGGTCTTGTTCTTTATGGCATATTTGGTAACTGTAATCCAATTAAAGCTAAGCCTGGAAAGTTTTGCTTGCTTCTTTCTCTTGTCAGAGAACACCAGCCTTAATGAAACCAAATTTATCCATGCAGTCTAGATCCTTCCAGATAACTGCAGATGGAGCTAATGCAAACCCTTGTTACATCTTCGGACTCTCTTGTTGCTAGAGCTCAGATTGTACTGTTCTTCTTGGCCTTTCTCTTGAGGCCGTTTAGTGGATCCGCTCTTGTTTTTTCAGCTCTGGATGACTGATATGAGAAAGAGCCTTGAGGAATGTAAAGAAAAATCAGCTCTATAAGTTGTAACAATTTCTATTATGTTTACTATTTACGATTATTATTGTATACAATCATGATTTGTCTTCAATTTCTTTTTAAAACTATTATTTGTGTGTGTGTGTGTGTGTGTGTGTGTGTTTGTACACAAGTGTGCTATGGTATGTACATAGAAATTAAGAACAACTTTGTGGAGTTTGCTCTCTCTTTCCACCTTTACATAGGTTCTGGGAAACTTAGGTTTTTCAGGCTTATGCAGCAAGCATTTTATATGCTGAGCTATCTTTCTGGCTCCATCTTCAATTTCCAGATAAGAAATGTGTTCTTTTGTAAACATGAGAATCTACTATCTTTTTACCTTCACAATACTGCTCTGTGAATATCATTACCACAGGATGAGATAGCCTCTTCAACAGGCCTCAAACTCCTCAGCAACAGGACTTTATGGAAAAATTCTCTAATTAAGGTGGAAGTTTATTATGACCAGATTGCCTCTAAGCTCAGTGCAAAACTTTTTAAGTCTTTATTTACTTTAAGTAAAGTTGATCTCCTACTGACAAGTGGTCCCAGTGTGGTCATTCATTGTATGTACTCACAGGGCTTCTGAATCCCCTCCCATCTGACTTCTCTGCTCCTCCTGCTCTTGTGGACGGTCTCAGCAGATGGTCTATGAGTGCAGAGAGACCCGCAGTCCCTTAGAGAAGAAGTACAAAACACAGAACAGAGCATTTACTTAGAGAGAGGTGGTGTCATGTCCCTGCCCCATGTAAAGAATAGAGAAGAAAGACAGTTCAGTCTCATGGACTGTAAAATTTACTTGGAAAATATAAATTAGTGTTAAGAAATATCAAAATGACCAAAACTCTTGCAGACCCAAAGGTGAGGTTGGAATGAGTTATAGATAGTCTATTTGTCCTAAAAGACCACAGGTCTCCTTTGGGTAAAAGTTTGGGGACACCTGATTATTTTTTATTGTTTTCAAGGGTCTTTGGAAAAAAATGTTTGAGAATTGTCCATCGACATACTCTGAGAAGCTACTAAAAAAGGGGATTGATTAGGGCCCTGGAGAGTGAGCAGGAGTCCTCTTGCCACAGGAGCCAGTCATGACTTTCTGAGACTAGTGATAAAGTCAGAAAGTTTTTGTTTCTTTGTTTCTTTGTTCTTAGTTCATGGCAGTAGACTCTAGTGGTTGAAAAGATGAGACATACAAAGAAATTCAGAGGCTTCTTCTGAAGTTGTTTGGAAAGGTGACAAGGATTTCAGGTGATCCCAGAAATGTCCTCACCAGAACACAGATATAGGCTAGAGGCAGGACACAAAGCACAGGAGTGAAAGATCACAGGTATTTGGCCACATCTTTATGCAATTTGCTTGTGCTTCTAGGGCCTACTTGAGCCCCATTTTCTATACTCTTCCATGCCATGAAAGCCCTTCATTAAGGCTTGGTAGAGTAGATATCTAATTTATGATGGTGATGATTCCCAGCTCTCATGGTAATGTGGACATTGTTAAGAATCAGATTCAAGCCTGAGAGATAGATATAGAGAGAAAGGGAAAAGCAAAAGAATGATTTGAAAGGAGTAGGCATAATACCCCAAGGCAGAAGTAGAGGAAAGCTCACAAGCATTGGTTCAAGACAGATAAAGCCAATAGGAATGATAGAATTATTGAGTTACAATCTTGGGTGGGATAGTACAACATGTTAAAATGTGCTGAGTGTGGAGTGGTTATTACAGATAGTATTTAAATTATTCATAGAACAGCTGTAGAGAGGATTTGGTAGTCAGAGGAACCTGCTGGTAGACCTGCAACTTGGTCTGTGATGAGTCTTGAAGGAATGAGAAAGGGATGTAGATTAGCCATTGAGGGAAGAGGCATTAAGCCTAAAAATCTTGCAAACAAAGCAACTTGGCTCCTGAGTTTGATTCACCATGGAGGAATTCACCCAAGACCATTGGCCAACTGGAAGAGCTCAAAGGTCAAGGACTGCACAATTTTTTTTTCATAGAATTTCTCATTTATTTGAGCTTAAATGAGGCTGAATTCTTATGGGAAATGAGCACATGTTAAGCATCTCTAAACCAGGAGGCTTCATAGCCAGGAAACTACGTTGGTCCAATAGTAATACAAACGACTAATACAACCCTCTTAGGTCCCCTGTGGTCTGAGTCTCAGGAATCTGAGCTAGCAGCAGCACAAATATGTGAAGGCAATTTTGCAAGAGGTACCTCTGTGACTATCCCTAGGAAAATGATGAGAGGCGTTCCCACTGCAGTGGCCTTATCCACCTATGAGATGGATATAAATTATCCGTATGCGGTTACATTGTAATGACAGATCTTTAACCACTGACCCCTCTTGCTGGTTCTCCAAACACCTTTTGATCTGCCTTTGCTGGGTCCAGACTCAGGACAAGTCATTTTGTAAGAATCCTATTGACCCTTTTAGTTCCAGATAAATGTTTCTGCTGACAGGATGTTCCACCTTCCCTTGTTCTCCACAACATCTGAAAATGTTTAGTTGTCATAGTTAGGACCTTACAAAGAAACATGAAGAGGCTCATTTTCCACCTTTATCATTCTGAATTTTCATATAGAAATTTAAATATAATTGAGTTTTCAGATAGGAATTCCTAGGCCTCTACCACTGGGCCTTCTTGGTTAAAGGACAATCAGCCTATTGTGGTAGAAAAATCATTGTGGCAAGAACTTGAGACAACTGGCTATATAACATTCGCAGTGATGGGCAATGATGATCAGCTAGCTTTCTCATTTTTATCCAGTCTAGGACTACAACCGTTGGAAAGGTGCAGACTACAGGAATAGTCTTCCTATTCAATTGACTTAATCTAGATAATAATGGCTTCTAAGCATGCCCAGATGTGTGGATCCTGGGTAATTCTAGATCTTTTTAGGTTGACAAGCAATATTAACTATTACACTACAAAACCCAAACTTGCTGGCTTTCTTAGAAAATGATTGCCTTGGTTTGCTTTTCTTCCCAATATCTTTTCCAGGTTCAATATTAGAAGGAACATAGGTCATAGAGTTAAACACATGTGGCTTCAAATCCAAGGTCTACCATTTTGTTTGTTCAAAGCTCACTTAACTTTTTTGAGATGACTTCTTCATTTACAAAATTCAGTAATAATATTGGTTCTAATGGGTTATTGTAAGAACTCAAGGAAGGATCCAGAATGCATAAAACCAGCTCAGCTGGATGTTTTAACGCCTATTATGCACCATTTTGACACTAGTGCACATAAAGGATTCCCTGAAAATTATTTTGAAAGTCAAGGAAAGTAGAGGCACAGGTCTTGGGTAAATGTACTTTTTTCCTAGTTAGACGATGACAGAAGAGAGATGCAGATGTTCTGGAAATGCTGGTCTTCACTGGACCTCTCACATGCCTAGCTAGGTTTAGTTCTGACCATCTTAGAGTCAATCAAAACAAAGCAAAGCAAAGCAAAGTAAAACAAAACAAAGCAAAAAAAAAAAAAAAAAAAAAAAAAAAAAAAAAAAACAAAAAAAAAAAAAACAAATATCCAAAAGCATCCTTATAGAAAAGTGGAATCTTGGGGGCCATGAGAACTGGGTACCCAGCTGTGTTTACCAAAGAATACTTGTTTGTTTTGGACAATATTGTATGTGATCTGCTGTCCAACAAGGTTCTACACTGATGTTGTTAGGAGTTCTTCCAGAGTAACCAACTCTGGATGCTGGTGACAGCCATGAACTTGGGACTCATCTGGTATGTACTTGCTCACTGAATTTTTAGCAAACTCCAGTAACATAGGGAAAAATTGAAGTCAGAGAATCTCTGCTATTAGAATTCTTCAATGTAGTTGTGTTCTAAAACATGGAACTTTTCCTATGATGTCACACAATGGAAAGATCCATATTTTTTTCTGAATAAAGACACTGATAATCATAATAATAAAATTAAAGTAATGAAGATTTAACATTAGTTCTTTTATTATTAGGCATTTCATAGGCAGAGATTCCCATAAGCAGTTACTTTGCCTCAGGAAACATTTATCCTGGAGGGTGGGGTAGGTATGCTATAAAATCTATTGGCTCAGAGGGAAGAAACACTAAATATCCTGTAATGCACAGCACAGTCTCCCACAATAAAGGGACTGGTGGATTCATCATGTCAAAAATGTGGAGGTTAGGAAGCCCTGGGTCAAGGCTTTTTACTTCTTTTTTTAACAACTTTATTTTAAAAAAACAAAGACAAATGTACAAATTTTAAGCATTTTTGCATAAAAGTATATGAATACATTTTTGTCAGTGCTTGGCTTTTTTTTTTAAGGTTTGATAGTGTGCATTAAGATCTTACTAGTTACAATGAGCATAAAGAACATGTAAACCAGGATGTAACCTGGAATTAGTCACAGTTTTCTTGGTGTGTAAGGATTAAGCATAATGGTTTTTTTTTTTCTTTTCTGTTTCTTTTTTTTTCTTTTCTTGAACTTCATATAGTCTGTGAGTTATTTCTGGGGTGTTCAGAGCTTTCTGGGGCTAGTATCCAATTATCAGTGACTGCATATTATGTCTGTTCTTTTGTGACTGGGTTATCTCACTCAGGATGATATTCTCTAGATGCATCCATTTTCTTAAGAATTTCCTTAAGTCATTGTTTCTGATAGCTGAGTAGTATTTCATTGTGTAAATATACCACAATTTTTGTATCCATTCATCTACTGAAGGACATCTGGGTTCTTTCCAGCTTCTGGCTATTATAAATAGAGCTTCTATGAAAATTGTGGTTCATGTGTCTTTGTTGTATGTTGTGCCTTCTCTGGGGTATATGTCCAGAATTGGAATAAGTGGGCCTTCAGTTAGTATTATGTCCAATTTTCTGAGGGATCGCCAGACTGATTTCCAGAATGGTTGTATCAGTTTACAACCCCACCAACAGTGGAGAGGTGTTCCTCTTTCTCCACATCCTTGCCAGCATCTGCTATCATCTGAGCTTTCATCTTAGCCATTCTGACTGGTGTGAGGTGGAATCTCAGGGTTGTTTTGATTTGCATTTCCCTGATGGCTAAGCACTTCCTTAGATGCTTCTCAGCCATTCAATATTCCTCAATTGAGAACTTTTTGTTTAGCTCTGTACCCCATTTTTTAATAGGGTTGTTTGGTTCTCTGGTGTCTAGCTTCTTGAGTTCTTTGTATACCTTGGATATTAGGCCTCTATCTGATGTGGGGTTGGTAAAGATCTTTTCCCACTCTGTTGGTTGCCGTTTTGTTTTCTCGACAGTGTACTTCTTCTGAAACACCAATAGACTCTGTTCCAAAGGATAAAGAATCTGAATCTGAAGCACAGAAAAGTTGGGTTGCTTCTTGTGAGATGATGCTTGGAAGAGGTAGTGTGATGAACCCACATCCACGTTCTACAAGGCCCACTTTCCACCAGATCAATGTCCATATGTCACTTAGTGTGTTTACAGAAATAGAAGGGCTGTTTGAAAAGAGGACAAGAGAAACCCTTTTGGAATAAATCCTGGACTAAAATTGGGATGTTCTAAGTGTTAGGGGCATGTTCTAGGGTCCTACTCCAGCCTCCAGAACTCCCCTCTAGGAGCCACCAGCATTATGTTATATCCATATGTGAAAATTAATATGGATATGCTGAGGAAAAAAAAGGATTGACATAGAAACTGGTATAGGAATACATGCCATGTTGGCTTTTTCTAGAAGACCCTCTTAAACCCTTTAACATACACACATCTTCAGAACTTTCCTAAGTGCAGTGTCACTGGTGGTGGCAGGAGAGAAGTGTCCATGGGTACCACCTTTCTCTACAATGATATTCACTCCAGCCTCCATGAGTAGTCACATATGCTTGATAATCATGGCTGACCATTTATAAACTATGATCATGGTTTACTAGCCTCAATGCCCTTGCTAATGGGTTTTCTAGGATGTGGTTTGGGGCTGTCTTATTCTCTTTTACTCCAGACTTTTAAATTGACAATAGAATTTAATTTGACAGTTGTTTTTGGTTCACATTGCAAAGGGGTTCTCCTCTGTGTTTCTCGCAAATTAAGTCCCTTAATTTGTATACTTAAAATTCTCATGATTCTTTGCTAATAGAGTTCAGAGGGCTCTAGAAACTATCTGGTGAAACCTAAATATTTTCAGAACGTGGTAATTGGGGTTCAGAGGAAAAGGAAACGACTTTGCTCTTTTTATACAGCCATGGTAGTCAGGAATTATGATCATGACTAATATCTGTATGTATAAAGCTTTAAAGTTGATGAATCATTTTTATTTAGTGTTCTCATTTGCAATGCAACATCACTGGGCAATTAAGAGAGGGAATGGTCTTCTCATGTTTCATATGGGGAAATAAATGAATTGAGTGGCTTAGAATTGCACAGTGACTGGAGGAATTAAATAAGATTCTAGTCTCTGCAGCTGTTTCCCAGTCTTTGGACAAAACTGTTGAGTATGCTTGGCACTGAAGGCCTCTGCATGCACTCTGTATAGCTACCAATTTAGCAAACCCCAAATTTTCCTACCTTTACTGATGGGTGGCTTCCTGCTCATATCCTAATGAAGAGTTGCTGCAACCAGGGACTATCAAAGGAGGACTAAATATGTATTTTGAGCAAATAGGATGTTTCTTTTCTTTTTTAAAAATTTGGTTCTATTTTCTTTCTTTTTTAATTTAACAATTTTATTTTTAAAAACAGAGATAAATGTACAGATTTTAAAAGCATTTTTGCATAAAATTATATGAAAATAGTTTTGTCAGTACTTGATTTTTTTTAAAGGTTTGATAGTATGTATTAAAATCTTACTAGGTACAATAAGCATAAAGTACATGTAAAACAAGATGTAACCTGGAAATAGACAAAGTTTTCTTGGTGTGTAAAGATTAAGCATAATGATTTTTCATTTTTTTTGGCCTTTGTTTTTCTTGAACTTCATATAATCTGTAAGTTGTTTCTGGAGGTGTTCAGAACTATCTGGGGTTAGTATCCAATTATCACTGACTGCATATTATGTCTGTTCTTTTGTGACTGGATTACCTCACTTGGGATGATATTCTCTAGATGTATCCATTTTCTTAAGAATTTGGTTGTTATTGTTTCTGATAGCTGAGTAGTACTCCATTGTGTAAATATACCACAATTTTTGTATCCATTCATCTACTGAAGGACATCTGGGTTCTTTCCAGCTTCTGGCTATTATAAATAGGGCTGCTATGAACATTGTGGTGCATGTGTCTTTGTTGTATGTTGTGCCTTCTCTGGGGTATATGTCCAGAAGTGGAATAACTGGGTCTTCACGTAGTACTATGTCCAATTTTCTGAGGAACCAACCGCCAGACTAATTTTCAGAGTGGTTGTACCAGTTTACAACCCCACCAACAGTGGAGAAGTGTTCCTCTTTCTCCACTTCCTTGCCAGCATCTGCTGTCATCTGAATTTTTGATCTTAGCCATTCTGACTGGTGTGAGGTGGAATCTCAGGGTTGTTTTGATTTGCATTTTTCTGATGGCTAATGATGTTGAGCACTTCCTTAGATGCTTCACAGCCATTTGAAATTCCTCAATTGAAAACTTTTTGTTTAGTTTTGTACCCCATTTTCTAATAAGATTGTTTGATTATCTGGTGTCTAGCTTCTTGAGTTCTTTGTATACCTTGGATATTAGTCCTCTATCAGATGTGGGGTTGGTAAAGATCTTTTCCTAATCTGTTGGCTGACATTTTGTATTCTTGACAGTGTCCTTAGCCTTACAGAAGCTTTGCAATCTCATTAATTCCCATTTGTCAATCTTTGACCTTAGAGCAGGAGCCTTTGGTGTTCTGTTCTGGAAATTTTCTCCTGTGCCTATGTGTTCTAAGGTTTTCCCTACTTTCTCTTCTAATAATTTCAGTGTACCTGGTTTAATGTGGAGATCTTTGATCCACTTGTACTTGAGATTAGAAATGAAGATAAAAAAGGGTCTAATTTCATTCTTCTGCATGCTGAGTGCCAGTTGGACCAACACTATTTTTTGAAGAGGCTATCTTTTTTCCATTGCATGTTTACAGCTCCTTTGTCAAAAATCAAGTGACCATATAAGTGAGGGCTTATTTGTGGATCTTCTATTCTATTCCATTGATCCATGTGCCTATCTCTGTACCAGTACCATGCCGTTTTTAGCACAATTGCTTTGTTATATTGCTTGAGGTCAGGGATAGTGATTTTCCCAGATGTTTTCTTGTTGATGAGGATGGCTTTTGCTATTCTAGTTCCTTTGTTATTCCAGATGAAATTGCACATTGGTTGTTCCAACTCAATGAAGAATTGGGTTGGAATTTTAATGGGGATTGCATTGAATCTGTAGATTGCTCTTGGTAAGATGGCCATTTTTACAATATTGATCCTTCTAATCCATGAGCATGTGAGATCTTTCCATTTTCTGAGGTCTTCTTCGATTTCCTAATTCAGAGATTTGAAGTTCTTGTCATACAGGTCTTTCACTTGCTTAGTTAGAGTCACAACAAGTTATTTTATGTTGTTGGTGACTATTGTGAAGGGTATCTTTTCCCTAATTTCTTTCTCCACATGTTTGTTCTTTGAGTAGAGTAAGGGTACTGATTTGTGTGAGTTAATTTTATATCCAGCCACTTTATTGAACCTGTTTATCAGCTGTAAAAGTTATCTGGTGAAATTTTTGGGGTCATTTAAGTATACTATCATGTCATCTACAAACAGTGATGGTTTTACTTCTTCCTTTCCAATCTGTATCTCTTTTCTTTCCTTTTGCTGTCTAATTGCTTTGGCCAGGACTTCCAGTACTATCTTGAATAGGTAGGGGGACAGTGGACAGCATTGTCTAGTCCATCATTTTAATGGGATTGCTTCAAGTTTCTCACCATTAAGTTTGATGTGGGCTATTGGTTTGCTGTATATTGCTTTTATTATGTTTAGGTATGGGCCTTGGATTCCTGTTCTTTCCAAGACTTTAAACATGAAGGGGTGTTGAATTTTGTCAAATGCTATATCAGTATCTAGTGAGATGACCATGTGGTTTTTTTATTTGAGTTTGTTTATATGGTGTATTACATTGATGGATTTCTTTATATTAAACCATCCCTGCATCCCAGGGATGAATCCTACTTGATCATGGTGAATGATTATTTTCATGTGTTCTTGGATTCAGTTTGCAAGGATTTTGTTGAGTATTTTTGCATCAATGTTCATAAGTGAGATTGGTCTGAAGCTCTCTTTTCTTGTAGGGTCTTTGTGTGGTTTAGGAACAAGGGTTATTGTGGCCTCGAAAAATGAGTTAGGTAGTGTTCCATCTGACTCTATTTTGTGGAATAGTTTGGAGCATATTAGTATTAGGTTGTCAAAAAATGTCTGATACAATTTTGCACTGAACTTATCTAGACCTGGGCATTTTTTGGTTGGTAGACTTTTGATGACTGCTTCTATTTCTTTAGCTGTTACGGGATTATTTAGATAGTTTACCTGGCCCTGCTTTAACTTTAGTATCTGGTAATTGTCTAGGAATTATGTGGTCAATATTCGAGAAGGTGCCATGAGGTGCTGAGAAGAAGCTGTATTCTTTTGATTTAGGATGAAATGTTCTGTAGATGTCTATTAATTCCAATTGGTTCATATCCTCTGCTAGTTTCACTGTGTCCTTGTTCAGTTTCTGTTTCCATGATCTGGCCATTGATGAGAGTGGAGTATTGAGGTCTCCCACTATTATTGTGTGGGGTGCAATGTATTTTTTTAGCTTTAGTAGAATTTCTTTTATGAATATGGGTGCTCTTGTATTTGCAGCATATATGTTAATGGTTGAGAGTTTCTCCTGACAAATTTTCCCTGTAATGAATAAAACTTGTTCTTCTTTATATTTTTGATAACTTTTGGCTGAAAATCTACTTTATTCGATATTAGAACGGTTACTCCAGCTTGTTTTTTTTTTTTTTTTTTTTTTTTTGGAAGTTTTTTTCCCCTACCTTTTACTCTAAGATAATGTCTGTTTTTGTCTCTGAGATTAGTTTTCTGTATGCTGCAAAATGCTGAATTCTGTTTATGTATCCTATCTGATAGCCTATGTATTTTTATTTGGGAATTTATGTTAACAGATATAAGGAATAGTGGTTGCTCTTTTCTGCTATTTTTGGTTTTAGAGGTAGAATTGTGCCTGTGTGTCTTTCTTCTTTTGAATTTCTTGCTTAGGTATTTTCTTGTTTTTACTAGGATGTAGTTTCCCTCCTTGTATTGGGTTTTCCACCTATAATTTGTTGTAGTGCTGGGTTTGTGGTCAGATATTGTGTAAATTTAGTTTTGTCCTGGAATATCTTGGTTTCTCCATCTATGGTGATTGAGAGTTTTGCTGGGTATAAGAGCTTGGGCTGACACTTGTGTTCTCTTAGTGTCTGAATGATATCTGTCCAGGATCTTCTAGCTTTCATAGTTTCTGTTGAGAAGTCGGTCGTGATTCTGATTGGTCTGCCTTTATATGTTACATGAGCTTTTTCCCTTACTGCTTTTAGTATTCTTTCTTTGCTTTGGGCACTTGGCATTTTGACTATTATATGTCGGGAGGAATTTCTTTCCTGGTCCACTCTATTTGGAGTTCTGTAAGCTTCTTTTATGCTCATGGTCATCTCATTCTTAAGGGTAGGGAAGTTTTCTTCTACAATTTTGTTGAAAATATTTACTGTGCCTTTTAGTTGATATACTTCACCCTCTTTTATTTCTATTTTTCTTAGGTTTGGTCTTCTCATTATGTCCTGGATCTCATGGACATTTAGGGTTAGGAGCTTTTGGGCTTTTGCATCTTCTCTGACTGTTTTGTCTATGTTTTCAATGTTGTCTTCAGCCCCTGAGATTCTCTCTTCCATCTCTTGTAGTGTGTTGGAGATGCTTGAGTCTGTGACTCCTGATTTTGTTTTTAGGTTTTCTACCTCCAGGGTTGTCTTTTTTAGTGTTTTATTTATTGTTTCCATTTCCATTTTAAATTCCTCCTTCAATTCTTTCATCTCTTTAGTTCTGTTTTTCTCTAGTTCTTTGAGTTCTTTGAGTGTTTTTCTTGTTTCCTCTTTAAAAGCTTCTAATTTTTTATGCTTTTCCTCCCATTCTTGTTTAAGGATCTCCATCATCATCTTGAGGTATGATTTCAGGTCTGAGTCTTCTTTGTCTTGAGTGTTTGGCATTCTGCTGTTTGCTGTGATGAGAGAGCTGGGTTCTTGTGTTGCCAGGTTGTCTTGGTTTCCATTGGGTAAGTTCTTTCACTTTCCTCTTGCCATCTTGTTGTCTGTGATTAAATGTGGTATTGTCAGTGATTGGTTCCCATCTCTCCTGTTTACCTGGCCTGTGTTCCTGGATCTCTGCTGTTTTAGGTGGCAAATGGCTTGAGTGTTTAGTCTGCATGCAAAGGCCTTCCAGGTGGAAACCGAGTCCCTAAACAGAATTCCTGCTTCCCTGAACCAGTCGGGGAGCTGTACTTTCCTCGCGCTCCACCCATACCTCTCTGTGCCCCAGCTACTCGCAGTGCAGTCTCACCAGGCCTGTGTCCCTGGATCTCTGCTGTTCCTAGTGGCCAGGATCTTTCTTTACAATCACAATTATGGCCTTTCCTAGTTACATATGATGAGTATTTTGAAGATGTTTTCCCACTGCGATGTCAGGCTGGATTGGTTTCAGTATTTGTTCATTCCAGAACATCCTCTATTTGTAGATCAATAAGAACCAAGAGATAATTTGTGGTTCCCATGAAGCAGATTCCACAGTAGGCAGTAGTACTAATGTGTAGACACCCACAGTACAGTTCTCCCCTTGCCACTGTGTGCTTCTTTCATTTCACTAAAAGTTCTCTGTCTCTGTTAACTAACACTGGAGATCTACAGCCAAATGCTTTTAAAATGCTGCAGTCCCTAGTGTCATCAACATCTCTATTATCATTCAAAATAGAAACCTGGCAGCCATCTTTAGATAATAGAAATGAGATCACTGTTGGCTTAGGGCTTCTGTTGAAATGTTTCCTTGAGCCATTCCTCACTTGAAACTCTAACCCAATTACCTTGATTATTGCCAACTACATTTTCTGCATCTGTGGTTAAATAGTCCTTCTCAGAATGCCTTCCAAGTTTAGTATTACTGGACAACAAATGTGAAACTTTGCAGAGGTCATCCGCAATTGACAGTCTCCATCTGTTATGCTAAAGAAATGCTGGGGTCTGGTTATATTTTATTATTTATTTTATCTTTTATTGAAAATAGTGTTTTTCATACACTATATTCTGATTATGGTTCTCCTGTCCCCTAGCTCCCAGTTTCTTTTCCCCTCCCCTCTTCTCCAGATTCACACCCTTTCTGTCTTTGATTAGAAAACAAACAGGCATCTAAGGAATAGTCATAAAATAAAATAAGTTAATGAAAAACAAACAAATTGAAATATACAAAACAAACAGACAGAATAAAGAGCCAAAGAAAAAGCATGAGAAATGATACAAATGTAAAGACACAAATATACACTCATTTGCATTCACAGACATCCTATACTAAAGGAACTGTATGGGAAAAGTGCCCTCACACAACATTATGAGACAAAAAAAATGTTCAAAGATGCTGTTGAAATTGTTTGTGTTGGTCATACACTACTAATCTTGGGACTACCATTCAAAGTTCATCTCTCCAGTGAGATTCCCTTGGAGAAAAAAAAAAAAAAAACAGCAATAAAATGATTCCTAACAGCATTCTTCCATGTTCTCAGATTAGTGACTTGATCAGCCACCATCAGAGAAGCTTCTTCTCCAGCAGATGGGAACAAATACAGAGACAGTCAGACAATATGCAGGGCAAGAGGCTTTGGAACTCTCAGCCCTAAAAGAGATGCCTCCATCAAATTCCTCATCTCAAGGCTGGGGTAACTCTGAAGAAGACAAAGCCAGAGGGGATGGAGGATACCACGGAAGAAAAGCCTTCCAGACACAATAGACTGAAGCAGATATGAACTTATAGAGACTGTCCTGCTTCAGGAGAAATTCTAGAGCTGGGAGAAGTAGACACGTGACTAACTCAGAAGCTAGCTTCAATTGATAACCACTCATATGGTTTCTATTTTAGAAAAAAAAAATCACTCATTTTACAATGGAAGGTTTGATGGTGACTTGAAAATGAGTAGGAGGGGGAGAGAAAGAGACAGAGACAGAGAGACAGAGACAGATAGAGTCAGAGAGAGAAAGGAGGAGGAGAAGGGGGAGTAACCATGAGGTGGAACTGTAGGGAGTGGAACTTGGTAGGGACAGTGGATTTGTATATAAAGAAAGAATCTGGGATAAGACCAAACGCCCTGTTTTGAAATAGATGGGAATGCTGGAAAAGGAAAACCTAAATGAGATGAAACCCTTCTTCAAATACCTAGAGCACTGTGGAGGATAATCTTCCCAACCTAATCAAGTTCTAAATGTCTACTGAGAATGCAACAAAGAAGGCCGAGGTCAGGAGAGGCAGGTTTGCTTTGGGTATAAATAAAGAAGGATTCTAGAAAGTTTCTATCAAACATTGTCTCCATGTATCCTCTGGGAGAGAATCCTTTAGTTCATACACAGTCTGTAGTTTATAATATGAGGTGAACATCTGGTAGACACAAAGATTTCTTCAAGTGTAATAATTCTCTGAGAACTAGAGAATAAAACTAGGAAAAGACACACTGTATCAAGATGTTCCTGGGTAGGCAATTGGGTGGCCAGTGTTGTGTCTCAGCTCTGTGTTTGCCCATTTTACAAGGTGACATTAAGCAGGTTGTTTCCCTTACACAGAGTCTAAATTTCATCAATGAACACTAAGAGAAGAAAGTTAAAAGCAGTAAACATGAAATGAATAGGATTCTTTCCTGGGGCCAAGCGCCATGCTCTGTGGTTCCCGTGTATTATGGCAAAGAATCTTTACTACCTCCTTGTGTGTAAGAGCCATCTGCTCCCCTCACAGAGGAGATGATCCCCTTTGCTCATCTTGTTATTAGGCTATCTAGAGAAAGGGCCCACAGACTACTGATGAGGTCCCTGATTTTTCTGAGGTTTGACTATTTTACCTTTCCTGGCTTCCAGAAAGGACCCCAAAACATTGCTTCATTCTCAGACTAGCCAATACTTCAACTAAATAAGAGATGTAGTCTTAAGAATCCTTAAGCTTGTCAAAAGGCATTATTTTAAACAAAAATAAGCAAAAGTGATCATCTTTCTCACTTTTTCCTCCCTTGAGGTCATGTACTGGGTATGATTTGCTTCTGTTTATTTAGTGACTAAGGCAAGACTAACCCATTTGGGAACCCTGCCAGGATGTTTAGGGTGCAGCGAATATGAAATACTTTATGATGATTGCAGAAATTCTATTCTGGATTCTTATCAGAATATGTATACATTAGACAACTGTGACAATCAGAGGCCCGAGCTCAGAAAACCAGAAGAGGGAAGCTCAGGGATGGAAAAAGTTAAGGAGAGCATGTTTAATTGAGTTGCTTGAGGTTCTACCTGGACCTCCTGATAGGCAAGTGCATACAAGAATGAGAGTATGTCCTATTGACTGCATTCCATAAGGTGGTACTGAAGATGAGATTACCTAAGGATCAAGAGTGGATAAACACGGGAAGTGATGGATAAAAGATTTCTGTGCCTCTCCAAACTAGAACAGGGGGAAATAGGGGAAACCTTTGAAGAGGGCTAGCAGAATAAAAAATGTTTAAGGTAAGTGTCCCAAAAACCACATGAAGAAAATAAAATATATATATATATATATATATATATATATATATATATATATATATAAAACAAGGAAAAAGTGAAGCTGAGAGTTTAAGAGGAGCTATGATTTCGGATGCTTGAAGGTCACTGATAATACTGACAAGGGCTCTTCCGATGTGATGTGCATGAAGTTTGCACAAAATGATGTATATAATTTGCATGTTTGATATTACATCCATCCTATTCTTTTCTTCCTCACTCTACCTATGCTACAAAGACATGGTTCCTAACATGCTTTGCCAACTGGCTTCAGGCCAGGTTGACTCAATGGGAGACCCTGGCAGTTGAAAAAGAAAAGAAAAAGATAAGGGTAGCATCCCCAGCAGAGCTTGTTTATCTTCTACAGTTCTGGCTAGCACTAAACAGTCCCTTCTCTCTGCTCAGAGCTCTTTGTGGACAGGTCTGCTGAATCTGGCTTCCTAGAACCATGGAAACAGTATCTCCTTCCTCAGTCTCTCTCATCCTCCGGGAGGTAGTAGCTTTCTGCTACAGTTACTACTAGAGCTGCCTTATCCTCTGGCCACCTTTATCTTTTCCTTAGGAAAGCCCACCCCCTATACATATATGACTGTAGTCATCTATCTGGGATCATCAGAATCCTTGGGCTCATGTTGCACACATTCTGGGACACTATTCAAGCATCCCTGTGGTTTCCAAGCTTACTTTTGAGAAGGAGATGTGAAGCCCAGGTCCCAAGAACAACAGAACCCTGTGTGTTCTATGGAATGGCCTGTGGAGTTAGCTGATAGCCTTTCTGTGTAGCTAAGTAGAGACCCTGCTTCTAAGGTATAATGGCTTCTCCAGATGTGGCGGGCAGGACTTGTTCAAAAGAAAAACTTAAGCAAACAACCCTGCTACCACAGTTCCTAAGTATCCTATCTGAAGGAACGAGAAGAAGGTAGCGCACATAAAGTAACTCAGCATACTTCATGTGAGTGGGGTCAAATTCTTTGGGCTATATATGTGGAAAGGGGGTCCTCGATTTTAGCAAATCACATTTTTCTTAGATTAATTATGAGCTTCTGATATTTTAAAATTTTAGGACTCTGAGCGTCCTAGCTGTTGATTTTCTCAGTGTGATTATTGTGTTTGCACTTTCCCCATTGACAGATATTACCTGTCTAACAATGACCGTTCAGTTTGCTGGTTATTTTACTTGTCTATTTAGCCCATCTCAGATTCTGTATCCTGGGGGACTGTTCTGTCTTCCTGCTGGCACTTAGCCAGAATCTTTTTAAGGTGGAAGTTCTCACTAGGCTCGGCCATTACTGCCTTTTCTCTCTCTTACTTCAATAGCCTGTTTTGGAACCCCTTGATTGTTGCCTTCTCCATCCGTGTGCCTCTGTACAAACTCTCTGCACCTAATCCTCATCCCCTTAAGCCCTCTTGGCATTGCTTTTTCTTTCCTATCATTCCCAGGATGACAGACCCAGATATTCCCTGGAGCTCCAGGGGAAATTAGGAAGAACAAGGAACCTTTGCCCTCTGCCACTTCCACAATGTTGATCATATGCACTTCTTAAGGTTCTAGCTGCTCTTGATGAGTTTTGCTTCAAGATCCTTGGGTGACTTCCCATTCCTTCTATGTTCTGATTGACAGTCTCACAGCATGGCACATTGCTACCAGTCTCCTGACATTTCCAATCCTACAGGTATTTGGGGGACCAAAGCAGACCCTGGTGGCTTGATCACCATGAAGCCTTTCTGATTCACTGGAAAGAACTCAGTGTCACAGAGCACAGCTGTCCCCAGTGTCTCACAGAGAACTAGGTCCTTTCGAATTTCCTTGGAAGCCCATCCCTTGTACTCAGATTTAAATTTCAAAAGGGGACTGACTGATAGCATGTAGTATGTTCCCATGTTCTTTGCTGTGAAACATGGCCTGCAATTGGGACAAGTTGGCTAATGGTGGTGTCGCTGATTTTCAGTAGGGGCAGTGGGATGTTTAGTATTTTCACTAATTTGTGACCATCATGAAACCTTTTTTCTTTTTAAAATCTTTACCTCAGGGTGACTGAATGGATTTGCCCATAAAGGTTATTTCTTGAACAGATGACACAATCCTGTGGAAAAATAACTCAGGCTCTGTGCTCTGCTAAACTGGAGTTTGAATTTCGCCAAGTGACAAGTGACACTGGGAGAAAACTTGGCCTTACTGAGACTCAGCTTTTGGATTAGTAGAATGGAACCAACAGAGTCAAACTGCTGTGATAGGGATGAAGATACTCCCTGGTACCTGGAGCATAGAGGGAAGCGACAAGTGGGGCTTCCCCTGTGCTAGGCAGTACAATTCAGAAACTACTTACCTCACGGAAACCTCACTCAGCCAGTGCCTCCAAGTTCTTCAGTACGTAAGCTATGGGTGGAAACTGGAGACACGGGTCTTGAAGTTCTTAGGGAAGACAAAATGGAGGAAAACAAACCTCTCTGAAATTTCAGCTCATTAACAATGGCAGCAGTTGGAGTAACTTTGAATTCTAAGCTGAATCTTGACACTATGCTTTGAGGTAAAAATCCATAAGGATTTCTTCATTTCATATTCCAAACCTGGGAAGTGTTTTCTCCTCTAATGCCAATTTATTTTTAATGCTGTTATACAATCTTTATTATAAAAATAACTCACTAAATCCCTCCACCCAAACATATCAGATATTTTCATTTTTTCCTGATGACTCTTAGACTTTGTGATACATATGGGTTGAGGCTCTGTCTTCAAATATTTTTGATTTTATAATACTAAATCAAATATTATTATGAAGATTAAAGTATGGCAATGTTCGAAAAATATGCATAATCATGTTTTTGCTCTTGGATAAGTTTGTGGTTTGTAATTCCTTTACCATTTTTCTGTCATGACAATCTTCATGCCTAAAGCTAGAAAGATATTTTTAGATACTAACTTTTCATATTTCTGACCTGCTATCCAAATACTGAGGGGTGGGGCACTTTTCCCACTTGGAGATGGCTCAAGGCTCAGCTAAGGCACAGGCGCCTACAATGACTAAGGCTAAGGAGGCATTGATAAATAAAATATGGATTTGCTTAGACAAGGTTTATATTGTGCCTCCACCCTTGGTATTTAGGTTTCCCCTCTCTAGTTTAGTTTTTCAGAGGTGGGGATGTGGGTGGAGATGGACCAGAGGCAGAGGCAAAAACAGTCTGGAGAGATCAGTAGATCTTAGAAAATCATGGGTGATAACATGGTTCTCTTTTCTCAACCCCCATCCTCCTGGGTTCAGGGGAAATGAGAAGGAAGAAAACAAGATCAGAAAAGGAGGTGAGAACCTAAGCTCTACCTCCTAGTAGGACAACCATGAAGGTGGCAAGGTCCTTCTGATAGGGGCTGTGGGTAACATGAGATCCCAAGAAAAAAGTTCCTAGCCTATTATTACCCACTCTGCCTTAGAGATTATAGAAACAATGGGAAGAGTCTGAGCCCCAAGGAACTATAAAGGTGGGGTCAGGAATAATTGGACATCAAGCCCACACACCCCCATGATGGTTCAGAATGAGTAATCCCAGGACTCTATTGTAACTCTTTATTTAGAAAAACCTCAGTGACTGAGATTAAAATTTCCAGGACCATGGAACACATGGTTTTCAGAGTCAATATTGAATTGAATTACAGAAATAGAATAAGTAATTCACTCTGAAGGTGAAAACCAAGCTTTATATCTGCCACACGTAAGGATTCCTTCTTTTTTCTTTCTAGTTTATGTTTTCTCAGGAATTATAGGTTGGTTACTTGATGGAGTATAAGGCATATATGTATATGCCCACTCACAAATACATTGTTTGCATTATAGATTATTATTTTGTTTTTAATTGTATGTATATGGATATTTAGCCTGCATTTATCACATATATGCCCAGTTCCTGCAGATGCCAGTGTATGAGATTAAATCCACAGGGACTAGAGTTGGGAGTTGCCATGTGGGTACTATAAGCTGAATCCAGGTCCTGTGGAAAAAAATTCAGTGCTCTTAGCCACTGAGCAATGCCTCCAGCTCATAATTGTAAATTAATTTTTTTTGCTAGGCCTTACTAAGTTACATATATATAATTTTCTATCTCTAGTTTCATCGTTTCAGATGATTTCCCTCAAGAATTGCTTTCATTTACCCGTATCGCCAAAATAATTACAGGTATTGACCTAAATATATATTCACTAGCTTTACTACTAGTATCCAAAAGGAAATATCACTAATTGTGTGCTAGCAGACTTTATTTTAATTCAGCTGAGGTTTCTTAAATTGCTACAGGGCTTGGATCTTATGCCCAGGATTCATTTATGAATCAAATTTTTCTGTGTATTCGTTTTTACTTTATATGCAATAATTATCTTTGAATAGAACAAACTGTCTTTGCCTTTAACAGCCCCTGTTTTGCTTGTGAACAGAGCATTCTGCTGAGCAGTCAGCATGCATCTACAACTTCTTTTCCATCCTGAGTCTGTCCTCAGCCTCTCAGAACTGAAACATGCGTCTCTCATCAGGTGAGCTCAGACACGACCACCTAAAAGGCCAGGTTCTCTCTTTTTGGATGAGGCGAACAGGTTCTAATTAGGCTGCACCATAATTATAGGGAAATTATTCACTTAAGAAGTGCAGAGGAATGTGGCTAGGTGTAAGGCAAACCATCACATTACATTAATAGTTGTGGGCAACTTGGGAGTTCAGACTCCATGTCTTTGGCTGCACATTTACTAAAGGAAAAACCCCAGATGAGGAATATACCTTGGGCAGGGACAAAAACTATGAGCCCTGTGTAAGCAAATCCACATTTTATTTATAAAAATGAGCCTTAAAAATTGTAGCCCCAGAAACATTTCTTAAGATTACTTTCTTCCCCTCAAATTTAGGTAATTCAGGAGGCCCTAGAGGAGAAACTGGAAGGAGCCTTGTTGGGAAGGAGTGTCCTGGTTTTGGTATAGTCTCTGCCTCAGGTGGGATAGCTGTGACCCTGGTCTGTGCTTTGGCCATGCTCATTGGCTTTTTGGAAATGCCTCTCACCCCCACCCACCATGTCTTCCCTTTGTCTCTGTGTACCGGACTTCTTTTATCAACAATCAAGCTTGCCTTTGTGTCTTCCAGCTCATGAAGGACTCAGAGTCTCTCATTCTTCTCCATATGTTGATAGTTTTCTTTCTTTACCTTAGCAGCTAGACAGTTTTTCAAATCATGGCCTCTGCTCTTCCTCTACTTCTTTCCTTTCCCATCCCTTCTAACATACTACTACTTGGATTAACCTTACAGTTTCACCAAACTAACTTTTACTATAGTCTGCTAGACTCATGCATGGTGGGAAATCCACTAAGTGTCTTTTGGGTTCTCCTTGTACTGGACTTAGCATGGAACTTATCTCTTGACTCCTAGTCTTCTGTCTTGGTTTGCGCTCATCTTAACTGTCACATTTCCCTGGTTCTCTGTTATCTTTCCTGGTGCCCTTCTGGACCTTCTTTGTTAGATATTTATCTTTGCCCTGAATCTTAAACATTGACCTTACGTTTTTCACTCACCATTTCTACTTCCCTGGGCTCATCCATCTAGTCATCTGGATGCCAGTGTCTACTGTACTCCTATGTCAGTTTTGTGCATCACATTTGATGTTTATGTTAGCCCATATAAACCATCTACATCTGTACGGCCTTTCTCCAAGGACCTTTGAAGTTCACTTATGGCATAGTAAATTCATCTCAACCTGCCCCCTCTCAAGTATCCATCCTTTGGGAATAGTCTAAAAAAAATGTTTTCTCAAGAAAACTTCAGAAAAGTTTTAGGTTGTTCTTAATTTGTTTTGTTTTGTTTTGTTTGTTTCTAGGTTGTGTTTGTTTGCTTAATAATCTAGTTATTGATTAATTGATTGGATTTACATTATGTTTTTCCACCAGTCAAGGAGAAAGCTTTGCATTTTATTATCAGCCTAGAAATACTTCCTGTATAACCAAAATTGCTTCCTCAATCCTTTCAAATCTGCTTAATCAATATTGTTGCTGATACATGATTTTTTTTCCTTTGCAAATCCTGAACTTTTGAGAAAACAGGATGCATATCTTTCCTTTTTAAACTATTAGCTTAGAAAACACATTTACTGTGTTCTCAGGCAAATGGTGGAAATAGGCTAAATGCAAATAAATTGTAATTCACATTAAAAAAGAAAAGAAAAGATCTGGTGCTTTGAAATGTTTCCAACTATGTAAAAAACAATCACAAAGGCTGATTCTTTCCCTCTGTGGCTATTGGATGAAGCTGTACTGGCAGAAGCTACTCATCTGGGAGATATCTTAATCACATTTCTAGCCAAACTTTTGCAAAAACACATCATCCAGGAAGACCCTGAATACTAATGACAATCCCTTACGTTTGCGTAAGCAAAAGCATCCACAAGGGACCACCTCACAATCTGCAAACCTTTGTCAGTCATTAGCCCTGCTCTCCGGCTGTCCAGCCTGTTAAGCCAGCCTCTCTTTCTATTTTACAGATGAGAAGACTAAGGTCCAGAGACAGGAATGGCTCTCCAGTGCTAGAGATAGATTTCAATCTTCTTATCTTGAGTCTAGGGTTACTCCTTGCCCCGGGCTACCCTCACCTGGCTAGGATCCCGGCAGCGTGTGTTTCTTTTTATTTATTTATTTTTGGATATTTTAAATTTACATTTCAAATGTTATCCCCACTTCCTGGTTGCCCCTGCATAACCACTCTCCCATCCCCCCTTTCCCTGCTTCTATGAAGGTGTTCACCCACCCATTCACCCCTCCCCAGCTCCTGCCCCGACATTCCCCTACACTGGGGCATCGAGCCTTGTCAGGACCAAGGGCCTCTCCTCCCATTGATGCCCCCAAAGGCCATCCTCTGCTACATGTGCAGCTGGACTCATGGGTTCCTCCATGTGTACCATTTGGATGGTGGTTTAGTCCCTGGGAGCTCTGGTTGGTTGGTGTTGTTCTTTGGGGTTAGAAATCCCTTCAACTCCTTCAATCCTTTCTCTAATTGCTCCATTGGGACCCCGTTCTCAGTTCAATGGTTTGTGGTGAGCATCCACCTCTGTATTTGTCAGGCTCTCGCAGAGCCTCTCAGGAGACAGCTATATCATGCTCCTGTCGGCATGTACTCCTTGGCATCAGCAATATTGTTTGGGTTTGACAATTGTATATGGGCTTGGTCCCCAGTTGGGGTATTCTCTGGGGTATTCTCTTCATTCTCTGCTCTAAACTTTGTCTCCGTATTTCCTCCTGTGAATATTTGTATTCTCCCTTCAAAGAAAGACTGAAACATCTGCACTTTGGTCTTCCTTCTTGAACTTCATGTGGTATGTGAATTGAAACTTGGGTAATCTAAGTTTTGGGCTACTATCCACTCATCAGTGAGTGCATACCATATATCTTTTTTAATGATTGGGTTACCTCACTGAAGATAATGTTTTCTACTTCCATCCATTTGCCTAAGAATTTCATGAACTCATTATTTTTAATAGCTGAGTAGTATTCCATTGTGTAAATGTATTACATTTTCTGTATTTATTCCTCTGTTGAAAAACATCTGTGTTCTTTCCAGCTTCTGGCTATTATAAATAAGGCTGTTATGAACATAGTGGAGCATGTGTCCTTGTTATATGTTGGAGCATCTTTTGGGTATATGCCCAGGAGTAGTATAGCTGGGTCTCAGGTAGTACTATGTCCACTATTCTGAAGAATCACCAGTCTGATTTCCAGAGTGGTTGTACCAGCTTGAAATCTCACCAACAATGGAGGGGTGTTTTTCTCACCCTGCATTCTCACAAGTATCTGTTGTCACCTGAGTTTTTTAACTTAGCCATTCGACCTGATGTGAGGTGGAATCCCAGGGTTGTACTGATTTGCAGTTCCCTGATAACTAAGGATGTTGAGCATTTCATTAGGTGCATTTCAGCCATTTGATATTCTTCAGTTGAGAGTTCTTTGTTTAGCTTAGTACCCCATTTTTAATATGGTTATTTGATTCTCTGGTGTCTAACTTCTTGAGTTCTTTGTATATATTGGATATTAGACCTCTATCAGATGTAGGGTTAGTAAAGAAAGAGCTTTTCTCCATCTGTTGGTTACCTTTTAATCCTAATGATAGTGTCCTTTGCCTTACAGAAGTTTTGCAATTGTATGAGGTCCCATTTATCAATTCATCTTAGAGCATAGGCCGTTGGTGTTCTGTTAAGGAAATTTCCTCTATTGCCCAGGTGTTTGAGGCTCTTTTCCACTTTCTCTTCTATTAGTTTAAGTGTATCTGGTCTTATGTGGAGGTCCTTGATCCACTTGGACTTGAGCATTGTACAGGGTGATAAGAATGATTTGGTTTGCGTTCTTCTACATGCTGACCGACGGTTGAACCAGCACCATTTATTGAAAATACTATCTTTTTTCCACTGAATGGCTTTAGTTTCTTTGTCAGAGCAAGTGTCTGTAAGAATGTGGGTTCATTTCTGAGTCTTCAATTCTATTCCATTGATCTACCTGCCTGTCTCTGTACCAATACTATGTGTGTTTTTTTTTTTTTTTTTCTATCATAATTGCTTTGTAATATAGCTTGAGGTCAGGGATGGTGATTCCCCTGAAGTTCTTATATTGTTGAGAATACTTTTCACTAAACTGGGTTTTTTGTTATTCCAAATGAATTTGAAAATTTCTTTTTCTAACTCTATGAAGAACTGAGTTGGAATTTTTATGGGGATTGCGTTGAATCTGTAGATTGCCTTAGGCAAGATGGTCATTTTTATAATGTTGATCCTTCCAATCCATGAGCATGGGAGATCTTTCCATCTTCTGAGATCTTCTTCAATTTTCTTCTTCAGAGACTTGAAGTTCTTATCATACAGATCTTTCACGTGCTTGGTTATGGTCACACCAAGGTATTTTATATTGTTTGGGACTATTGTAAAGAGTGTCATTTCCATAAATTTTTTTCTTAGCCTGTTTATCCTTTGAGTAGAGGAAGGCTACTGATTTGTTTGAGTTAATTTTATATCCAGCCACATTGCTGAACTTGTTTATCAGCTGTAAAAGTTCTCTGGTAGAATTTTTGGGGTCACTTAAGTATACTATCATATCATCTGCAAATAGTGATATTTTGACTTTGTCCTTTTCAATTCATATCCCTTTGACCTTCTTTATTTGTTTAATTGCTCTGGCTAGGATTCGAGTTCTATATTTGAATAGGTAGCGAGAGAGTGGGCAGCCTTGTCTATCCCTTATTTTAGTGGAATTGTTTCAAGTTTCTCACCATTTAGTTTGATGTAGGCTACTGGTTTACTCTATATTGCTTTTACTATATTTAGGTGTGAGCCTTGAAATCTAGATCTCTCCAAGACTTTTAACATGAATGGGTATTTAATTTTGGCAAGTGCTTTCTCAATTTCTAGTGAAATGTTCATGTTGTTTTTGTTATTTGTGTTTGTTTATATAGTAGATTACATTGATGGATTTCCATTCATTGAACCACCCCTGCATCCCTGGGACAAACCCTATTTGATCATGATGGATGATGGTATGATGCATTCTTGGATTTGGTTTCTGAGAATTTTATTGAGTATTTTTGCATCGATATTCATAAGGGAAATTTGTCTGAAGTTTTTTTGTTGGGTCTTTGTGTGATTTATGTAGTAGCATAATTGTGGCTTCATAGAAGTAATTGGGCAGCGTTTCTATTTTGTGGAATAGTTTGAAGCTTTAGGTCTTCTATGAAGGTCTGATAAAATTCTGAATTAAACCCATATGTTCCAGGACTTTTTTGGTTGGGGGACTTCTTCTATTTCATTAGGGGTTATGGGACTGTTTAGATGGTTTATCTGACCTTGATTTAACTTTAGTACCTGGTATCGGTCTAGAAAATTGTCCTTTTCCTCCATATTTTCCAGTTGTGTTTTCTTTCAGACTTTTGTAGTAGGTTCTGATGATTTTTAAAAAATTTCCTTAGTTTCTGTTGTATGTCTCCCCTTTTATTTCTGATTTTGTTAAATTTTATACTCTTTCTGTTTCTCTAGTTAGTCTGGCTAAGGTGTTATCTATCTTTTTGGATTTTGCAAAGAATCAGCTCCTGGTTTGGTTGATTCTTTGTATAGTTCTTTTTGTTTCTACTTGATTTCAGCCCTGAGTTTGATTATTTCCTGCAGTCTACTCCTCCAGTGAATTTAATTTTTTTTTCTTTTTTTTTTTGGTTTTAGAGCTTTTAAGCTGCTAGTTTATGCTCGCTTCAGTTCTTTTTTTTTTTTTTTTTTTTGAGGCATTCAAATGAGTTTTCCTCTTAGCACTGCTTTCATTGTTTCCCATAAGTTTAGGTATATTGTGCCTTCATTTTTATTGAACTCTAAAGTCTTTAATTTCTTTATTTCTTCTTTGACTAAGTTATCATTGAATAGAGCATTGTTCAGCTTCCATGTGTATGTGGGGCTTCTGTAATTGTTGTTGTTGATGACCAGTCTTAGTCTATGATGATCTGATAGGATGCATGGAATTATTTCGATGATCTTGTGTCTTTTTAGGCCTGTTTTGTGACCGATTATATGGTCAATTTTGCAGAAGGTACCATGAGGTGCTGAGAAGAAGGTACATTCTTTTGTTTTAGGACAAAATGTTGCATAGATCTCTGTTCCTGTATTTGATTCATAACTTCTGAGAGTTTCTCTGTGTCTCTGTTTAGTTTTTGTTTCTATGATCTGTCCATTGATGAGAATGGAGTGTTGAAGACTCCCAGTATTATTGTGTGAGGTGCAATGTGTTCTGTGAGCTTTAGTAAGGTTTCTTTATAAATGTATATATGTTTCTTGAATTTGGAGCATAGATAATCAGAATTGAGAGCTCATCTTGGTAGATTTTTCCTTTGATGAATATGAAATGTACTTCCTTATCTTTCTTGATAACTTTTGGTTGATAGTTGATTTTATTTGATATTAGAATGGATACTCCAGTTTGTTTCTTGGGACCATTTGTTGAAAATTTGTTTTTCATCCTTTTACTCAGAGGTAATGTTTGTCTTTGTCACTGATATGTGTTTCCAGTATGCAGCAAAATGCTGGGTCCTGCATATGTCTAGTCTGTTCTTCTATGTCTTTTTATTGGGAAATTGAGTCCACTGTTATTGAGAAATATTAGAGACCAATGATCGTTGTTTATTTTAGAAGTAGAATTATGTTTGTGTGGTTGTGTGGTTATCTTCTTTTGGGTTAGTTGAAAGATTACTTTCTTGCTTTTTTTGTGGAAAGATATTGTATAAACTTGGTTTTGCCATATAATATCTTTGTTTCTCTATCTATGTTAATTGAGAGTTTTGCTGTATATAGTAGCCTGGGATAGTCTTTGTGTTCTCTTAGGGGCTATATGACATCTGTCCATGCTTTCATAGTCTTTGTTGCAAAATCTGGTGTAATGCTGATAGGTCTGCTTTTATATGTTACTTGACCTTTTTCTCTTATATTGCTTTTTAATATTTTTCTTTGTTTTGTGCATTTGATGTGAGGAATTTCTTTTCTGTTGCAAATTATTTGGAGTTCTGTAGGCTTCTTGTATGTTTATGGGCATTCCTTTTTTAATGTTAGGGACGTTTTCTTCTATAATTTTGTTAAAGATATTTGTTGGTCCCTCAATTTGGGAATATTTGCTCTCTTCTATACCAATTATTCTTAGGTTTCATCTTCTCATTGTGTCCTGGATTTCCTGGATGATTTGGGTTAGGAGATTTTGTGTTTTGCATTTAGTTTGCCTGTTGTCTCAATGTTTTCTATGGTATCTGCTGTTCCTGAGATTCTCTTCTATTTCTTATATTCTGATTGTGATGCTTACATCTATGACTCCCGATCTCTTTCCTAGGTTTTCTATTTCCAAGGTTTTCTCCTTTTGGGATTTCTTCATTCTTTCTATTTACATTTTTAGATCCTGGATTGTTTTGTTCAATTCCTTTACTTGTTTGGTTGTGTTTTCCTCTATGATATTTTTGTGTTTCCTTTTTAAGGGCTCCTACCTGTTTACCTTTGTTGTCCTATATTTCTTTAAGGGAGCTACTTATGCTCTTCTTAAAGTCCTCTATTATCCTATTATCATCACAAATTGTGATTTTTAAATCAGAATCTTGTTTTTCTGTGTGTTGTGATATGTGGGGCTTGCTGTGGTGGGGAAACTAGGTCTTGATGATGCCAATTGGCTTTGGTTTGTGTTGATGACGTTTTTGCACTTGCCTCTTGCCATCTATTTATCTCTGATGTTAGTATGTCTTGCTGTCTCTGACATTGACTTGACCCTCCTGTAAGCCCGTGTGTCGGCACTACTTGGAGACCAGCTCTCTTCCAGTGAGATCTGGGTACAGAGAGCTATAGTACAGGGCAGCTAAGGGTGTAGACAGAAACTTGTGTCAAGTTCCGGTCTCATACACACCTGCAAAACTCCAGGTAAACATGTGATCACTGAACCATACATGCATGCATAAAACACACACACACACACACACACACACTCACACAGGCATATGAAAACCTGGAGAGAGAAATGAATTTCATTTTAGCCACAGGATAGACACTCAGTAGGGAAGTTAATAGTTCTGCTACTCAGATCCTCATTTCCTTTGCATGGGATCCAAAGGTATCAGAGTAGCTTCAAGAGAGGACTGCATCCAATCTGCTGACCACAACAACGCTTTCTCCTGTCTATCAGAGCATCTTTCTCTATCTCTCACATGTGATTCACGTCCTTGTTGAGTATGAATCAGCCCATGTTTGTCTTTCTTTCTGCTTCTCCAAGCAAGTTTAATTTTGTTGAGGTTCTAATCAACTTGGCTGTTTGGGACGTAGCCTTAATTTCTTCTACTCTAGGGTAGATTAGTTCCAGGATTGTAGAATGGTTTCAGGGCTTGTTTGAGGCAGAGTCAAAGTGTCTTCTCTGTTCACTGCATCTCACCAGATCTTCCTGTGAGCAGCTTTCCCTCCCCCTAAACCAGGTACTTATGGAGAAAGTTTCAATCTGCTGGATCCAAAGATTCATTCATTTCATATTACAGCTTTTTCCCTCCAATTTTTTAAATTAGAAATTCTCTGCATTTACACTTCAGATGTCATCCCTTTCCCTCAACCCCATCCCCATCCCCCTCCCATTGCCTCCATGAAGGAGCTCCCTCTCCCAACTACCCTCTCCCACCTCAGCACCTTGGTATTTCCCTACACTGGGGAAATGAGCCTTAGCTGGACCAGAAGCCTCTCCTCCCATTGATGTAAAAATTGCTATTCTATGCTGCATATGTACCTTGGACCATAGATCTTTCCATGTGAACTCATTGGTTGGTGTTTTAGTCCGTAGGAGCTGTGGTGCATTTGGATCAAAAACAATGACATGAAATCCCTAGGCAAATGGATGGAACTTGAAGCTATCATCCTAAGTGAGGTAACCCAGTTACAAAAGAATACTCATAATATATACTCACTGATAAGTGGATACTAGCCAAAAAAGCTTAGAATACCTAAGAAACCATCTACAGAACTTATGAAGCTCAAAGAGAAGGAAGGCCAGAAAGTCGATGCCTCAGACTTTCTTAGAAGGAAGAACAAAACGTTCATGGGAGGAAATAAAGGGACAAATAGAGGAGCAGGGATTGGAGAAAAGATCATCCAGAGACTGCCTCACCTGGGGATACACCCCGTATTTGCCCAATAAACTCAAGCACTATTGCTGATGCCAAGTAGTGCTTACTGGCAGGAATCTGATATGGATGCCTCCTCAGAGGCTCTGCCAGAGCCGTACTGATACAGAGGAGGATGCTTGTAGCTAACCATCAGACTGAACATGAGGACCCCAATAAAGGAGCTGAGAAAGAACTGAAGAAGCTGAAAGGGTCTGAAAGCCCACGGAAAGAACAAAATATCACAGCTTTTAAATTAAATTTTCCTATAAACTCGTGGTGGTATACACCTATAAACCCAGGACTTGTGAGGCAAAGACAGGTGGATCTCTGAGATTGAAGTTAACCTGATCTACAGAGTGAGTTCTAAGCAGCCCGAGCTATGCAGAGAAAGCCCTAAGTCACAAAACAAAACAACAATAAAAAATGTGTTGTTTCAGGTTTTCCTTGATATAATGTCAACTCCCAGAGAGTAATATTTCCTGTGCCTAATTTGGTCTACTTTTGTGAATCCATCTCTATGGGTTTTACCACTGGGTAGCACTATTTCCTACTGATACTTTTCATGGTCCAAATTTACCCTCCCATTTTTATCCCTTGTCACTCTCCCTCCCACCCCTCTCCCCATTTCTACATATTCTCTTCAGTTGCCTTTGGGCTTTAAAACTGAAGAGATGGGACTTGTGTTTCCCGGCACTGCCAAAGCACCCAAAGCAACAAGCTATTCACCTTACCTTTGCAGCTGGTGGGATTGGAGGTCAGTTCAAGCAGGAAAACACAGAGAGGGCAAATGTTTATATGAACTCCAAGCTCACACAATCTTGCAGATGTGGCTGGTACCCAGACTCATTGGCACTAGCGTCTATGTGAGGGCGTCTGCTTCTTGGAATGCTTGAAACCGCAGAGGGTGGATTGGAACCACCATGGTGTGCCTGGCATTGCCGGCATGTTGGCAGTCAAGTTCTACGCTGAGCCCTTCAGTCCTGAGAAAATTGAGATGGTCGGCTTTACCTGGAAGAACATGGTGTTCAGTGTCAGATCAGGGGAAGGACATGCTGTTCAGCATCAGAGCAGGGTAAACCAATGGTCTCAGAAAGTTACTGAAACCCAGCAAATCGTTCTCAGCCATGGAGGAGTGGTGAGTTAGTGGATAAAACCCCAGACTCTGCCTTAGGATGGAATGAAGGGATAGTGGTCTATTTTCTGCCATTTTTCAGAATTCCTTTACTGGATTAAACTCCAGTTGCCCACATTAGTAACAGAGTTGGTGACACCTGACCCGCTTGCTCCCTTTGCTTTCCTCATACTCCTGGTAACCTTTCACACATCACCCATCTGTATTTAAAGCCAGGCCTCTGAGCCTGCTAGGGAAGGAGAGAAGTAATGTGCAAAGTTCAGAGCTGAGAGAAGTATCTTCTCTGCATAAAGCTTTCAGTAGCGGAACACAAAATTGGTGGTGGCAGATGTGCAGCAATTTGGTCTTTAAGTGGGTCCCCAACAACTGGGGCAGAGGATGTCCCTGAAACTGTTGCCTGCCTGTGGATTCTGTCCCCCTAACTGGGCCACCCTGTCTGGTGTCAGTGAGAGAGAATGCTCCTAGACCTGCAGTGACTGGTGTGCAGGGGAGGGGGTAGCTGGAGAGGTCCCAATACTCAGAGGACAAGGGGAAGGAGTTTTGGGGGTGCTTGGGAGGAGTGGGGGCTGATGGTGGGATATAAAGTGAATTAATTAATTAATAATGATAGCAGAAATTCTGCGCTGGCCTGGCAGAGAGGTGACCAAAGGGCATGACGTGTCTCTTCTTGTGTTCTGCCACAATCGTTTTTATGCTCTGAACTATTATGTGAGCTAAGAAGAAAGATTTTATAATGCCTGGCACTTTCTTTCTTCTGCAACCTGTACAGATGTGTCCAGAACCCCAAGGCTTATATCGTAGTGTGTGCATGCTTATGTCATAGTGTCTGCATGTTTATGTTGTAGTGTCTGCATACTTATGTTTTGGTGTGTGCATGCTTATGTCATGCTATGTGCATGCTTATGTCATGGGGTGTGCATGCTTATGTCATAGTGTGTGTATGCTTATGTCATACTATGTACATGCTTTTGTCATACTGTGTGCATGCTTATGTCATAGTGTCTACATTCTTACCTGGTAGTGTGTGCATGCTTATGTCATAGTGTGTGCTTATGTTGTAGTGTGTGCATGCTTAGGTCATAGTGTGTGTGCTTATGTCATAGTATGTGTGTGCTTATGTATTCTGCATGCTGTCATGACAGAATGCCTGGAATTGGGTACTTAATGTGGAGACTGGTAAGTTTAAGATCAAGATGTTGCTTGTGACTGCTCTCTGCTTTCAAGATGGCACCTTACTGCTGTATCCCCAGCAGAGACCTGACAATTATGTAGAGCTTATTTTACACAGGATTCAATCTATTCATCAAAGAAGACTTCCTTGTGGCCTAATCATTACTAAAAGGCTTTCTGCCTTAATACCATTACATTAGCCATTATACCAATTTTGGAAGGGACACATTCAAGCCATAGCACTTCAGAGGAGCAGGAAATACAGAATTCACTTAAATAACATGCATCTATTTCTGGGACCATTGTTCTGGCTCATGACTGAGATGTCTTAAAGATGAGAGAGACCTTGCTATTTCTATAGTCATGAGGAAAGGTCTGCCCTACATTAGGAGTAAAGTATACTTCTCTGGTACCAAAGAGACATGCTTCTCAAAAACTGTTCTTGTGGAGTGACTAGTATATACATATATATATGCATATACGTGTGTATATATATATATATTAATATACCATATATACTACTATATATAATCATATATACTACTCTATTTATAATTATCATATATACTACTATATATAATTATCATATATATATATATATATATATATATATATATATATATATATACTAGATGTAAGGGCCAGTGGGCTCTCTGGGAGCACAGTGACCAATGCCACATAGCCATGAGCATTATTTCATGGCAGTTCAAGACTGAGAAAAACAAGCTGCTGCACACAAACTGAATGAACTTTTATTAGTTAATGGACTTAGAGGTAACCCCACAGCACAGCACAGCACAGCACAGCAGAACTCCAAGTTGAAGGGGCTTAGTTTCTCCTACTTTGTTGAATATGCCCCTGAGAGGAGACCAGAACCTTAGCAAGACCTGGAATTAGAGCTTCCTCGGTTACCTAAACAAGGCTCAATCACTGTCCAGGGCTGCTTTCTTCTGAATGAGGCCTTCTCAGTCTTCAGCACCATGCAGACATTAACAGTGTAGAGGAGAGACTTAACATTTTATATCAGCTTCCCCTTAATTGATAAGTATTCCCACCACTTCCAGGCACAAGACTGGTCCCTTGGCCTTAACCCAGTTTCTCAGCTCTCTGTCCTATCCCTTCCCAAAATGAGGTGATGTTATTTACCTTGAAAGGTTCTGACCCTGCCTCAAGCCAGCTGCAACTCGTCAGAGACCTGATTAGGCATTTGAAAAGGTGGAGCACCTCTCAGCAAATGATTGACAGCGGTCTCTGCATCACACACCTGCTGCTTTAAAATCCCCATAAAATGTCAGCGGGAGTGTAAGTGAGATATCACAGAAGTGCAAGGCAGGCTGCGAATGTAACGTGTTAGGTGGTGGGAGTGTTTGAGTCTCAGCTACTGGAAGCAAACAAAATTAGCTGTCTGTTTCTAAAGAGAGAGCCAAGGGGTGGCTTCACGTAAGGCGAAGCTGCTTGCATGGACTAGGTGCTCAGCAAAGAGAGCCTTTGCTGTGTGATTGGCGTCATATTGTTTCTGTTAGATGCAGAAACTGTTCCTGGGGACCAGGATGGGACAGCCTGGAGTTATTTCTGGACATCAAGTGACTTAAAAAAAAAAAACTCGTCTTTTATACTTGAAACCAGTCCTTTTCAGCCCAATTCTGGTCCAGAGAGCTTTCTCGGTGCCCCCGTGAGCACCATGAGATTGACTGAGTTACTGTTTTCTTGTAGGAAGGCTGCCAGATCCAGGCAGGTGTCCCAATGCTAAAATCTATCCAAACACCACCTTGTCTTCCAGCCAAGTGATTCTGCCTGAATAGCCAAATCTAGAAGGGGCTGAAGAAGCTTCCAGGGATGGGGGGTGTCTCTTGAGAGCAAGGGGTGAAGAGGTGGGTATAAAACTGGTTCATCACATCTATGGGGCAAGCTGAGTTTAGACATTTCTACAAGAGAAACACAGAGAGGAGAATGCACTTGTAACGCCCTTCTAGGAGGCAAAGAATAGTTTAGAGGCCACAATTTATGTTTCATGTATGATGTATGTGATGGGAATGGGTAAGCCTGGGGTAGTGCAAAATGGACCCAGAGGACTTAATACTGTGTGATTCTAATGAATCAAGCCTTTTTATTCATGGTCAGTGTAGTTAATAAATACCATGTCACAGAGATATTGACTGTGCTTAGGGTTGTGAGTATTGGATGCAGAAGGAAATTTCTGAGATCTTTAAGAGCCAAGCAATTGAAGCAGAAGCCAGTATCCTGAGAAGCAAACAAATCGTATTATTGAATATAAGCATCTATTAAGCACCTGTGGTATACCAGACACTGTAAAGCTCTAAAGAACTCTGCTTGCTGTCATAAAGAGCTATAGAATTCATGGCAGTTTCTTCTTATAAGTATGTGCACAGAAGCAGAATATGACAAGAGAGAATGTCCTGGTGACAAGGACAGCACAGAGGCTGGAGCGACATTTATTTATATTTTTGTATGCATGTACATACATGTTACATATGGATTTTTATTTCAGTTATAAAATGGATCAGATCAGAAAACCTGGATAGATGTATATGTCTAGGTATCTGAACTGTGTCTGAACAGTCATCAGGTAAAAGCACCATTTCATTTATCTCTTTGTTGTGTTTTAATAAATTCCTTTTCTCCCTGAAGTCATGAGGTATTTTCCTCAGTTGCTCCCTAACCATTTTAGAGTTTTGCTTTTGCCTCTGTGGACTAAAATGCTCCTGAAACTACATTTCCCTGATGCTTTGGAGAAATGATCTGCTGTTTTTCATGTAGACAATTTTCTTAACATTATTTACTGATGAAACTTTCTTTTCTTCTGACATTTCATGTCTTTTATCATATTTCAATTCCCACATGTATAAAGTTTCATCTCTAATCTCTTTTTTCAAAGTTTATCTCATTATCAATACCATGATTTTAATTATTACAGTGTTGTCTGGTAAATTTTCTTGACCCTTCATTGGATTGCTTATTCTTAAATATTGTTATTATCATTATTATGATATGTGTACAAGTATGTACATGCACACATATATGCATATACATACATACATACACACACACACACACACACACACACACACATATATATATATACACACACACACACCGTGGGTGTGTGTGTGTGTGTGTGTGTGTGCCACAGCATAGTGTGGGTGGAGGTCAGAGGACAATTTTGTGGAATAATGTCCTCTCCTTTCACCATAGAGCCTCTGGGGATGAAAACCAGGATGCAGACTTCCATGACATGCACTTTTAACCACTGATTCACCTCACTGCCTGATTTGGTTATTCCACCTATCACTCTTTCTTGTAGATTTATAGGATCAACATTTTGATTTCCATAAAACTCCATTGCGTTGATTTAACCTTTGAATTCTCTAGATTTTTATATTAGTTTGTAAAAGGAGAAAATGCCACCTGTATGATTATCTTCTTGGATAAGAATGTGATTTAGTTCTCCATGTCTTTGAGTCCTTTTTCTGTTCCTTAGTCAAGTTTAGTAATTTACTCTTCTAGACATCTCAACAGACGTGTACATATGTTTTAAATGATCTGTGTCCTAGTGTCTCACATTTTTTCTGCATTGTAAATGGTGTTTACAGTTTTTAAATTGTTGCCGGTTTACAATAACAACTGAATTTTGATTGCCTAGATGGTAATCTGAAACCTCTGTGAAAACCTCACAACGTAGAGCTTCTTTTGTAATTTCCAGTGGATAATGTGAGATTTGCAAAGTGAGGAGGTCTTGATACTTTCTTTTCCCTGAAATTATGACATTTGGTGTTTATCACCATTGACTCTTTGCTGAGCCGACAATCCCTGGCACACCTGCCTGTTTTACCTTGGAGGTTCTGTCAGATGTATTTTTAATGGACTAATTCTTTTGAAATGTTTTTTTTATTTCCTTTAGTGTGTTTAAAATGTTGCGCTTCATTCTTTTGCCTCCTTTTACAGTGGTCTTTCCTGCCAAGGTCTTAGAGGATAGTGAACTAGATTACACAACAGTGAGAAGTACCAAGCTCTTAGCTGAATGCAACAGGGATCTGTTCACGTCCCCTCTCCTGACAGGATTGGCAGAAGCTCCACTGCACACAGCCCCTCAGATACCTGAGCTGATGGAGTCACCACATTTGGCTTCTGCACGGTCTTAAATGTGGTTTCTTAGTCTCCACGGTCATGGCTGTGAACTATGAAGCATGGACTGAACATTCATCTTCCCCATCCCCAGTGGTGAAGCCATCAGCCGAAATGTGATGATGTCTCAAGACAGGACCTTTGGGATACCGAGTTAGAGACAGACATGGAAGAGGGCTCCATGTAATGGGGTTAGTTGCCTTATGGTAATTTGGGCTACTCTGCTTTGTGCTTTGCCCTCACATTTATAGCCACCTGCCCACAAACTCTTTTGATCTACGAATGAAAGACACACACACACACACACACACACACACACACACACATGCACACACACTAGCTTATTTTTGAAATGCTTTGGTGAGCTCAAAGACTAGGGTGTTCTAATCTGCCTGACTATCATAGATTTCCCTTTGGTATTCCTGACTCAATACATTCTAAATCTATTATCTATTTGGTACCCCATTCCTTCTGAGTGGGCCCCTAGTCTTTGCTGCCCAAGACACCTCTGGGCAGTGTTTTGGGAGGCTGCATTCCTTCTCACATAAATTTTGGATGATTTTCTTTCTGCCACTCTAAATCTGATGCATTTCCCTCCTCTTCTCCTCTCTCCTGTGTCCTAGACAGTGCAAATCTAAATGTCCTGCCCTCTCTCTCCCTTTGCCTAGCCATTGGCTGCTGACATTTTTATTGGTCTATCAAAAACCAATTTGGAACAAGGACCTTCAGCATTTGTACATGCAGATTCCCAATTAAAGCAAAACAAAACCAATCCACAACAACCTTTCGCACAGTGGAACAGTGGCTGTCCTGTACGGAGGGTTTCTCCACGGCATATTCCTGCAGGTGTTGTCCCATGCATTGGTGACTTCACTGCATCTCCAGGTCTGAGCACACATCCTGCTCACCCTGCGTCATGCATGCCATCACTTGAGAAACAACAAATGCTGCCTTATTGTGACTCAGATTTGAGGCTATTGCATATTATGAATTGCAATGTTTCTAGAAACAATAATTGTAAATAAAAAACAAAAAACAAATACCAGAGACTTTAGACAGTGTCATTTTTCCACATTCATTCCTCTATCAGATCAAAATATCTTTCTTTGGATCATGCTGTATTGAAATGATTAGTTTTTGAAACTGCTGTTTAAGTTGCTCATTTTAGTTTCATACATAGTTAACAAGTTGATAAATTTGTTTTTTAAAATTGGACAGAACCTTCTGCCATTTCTGAAATGGCACCAAACATATTTCTGTCATTCTATGAGTGTATTTATGTGATATGGTGTTTTGGGAACTGCTTGTTAAAAATAAAAATGTTAAATTCTGAAAAGTCCTACAGTATCTAATACTGAGCCAAAATGTAAGTATTTGTATAAAAGTAAAAAGCACATTTATTTCACTGGTGTGCAAATTTTCTTCTATCTTTAATAAAATGGTAAAATTATTGCTATAAAAAGAATTACTTTATGATAAACTTTCTTATTATTTTATCAGTATTTGATTTGTGTAAATATTTTATATAACTTTATACCTGGAGTATGTAAAGTTTTCTCTAATGAAAGGGGTCAAGTGTGGGAAAAGTTTGAGAGGCCCTGGACTGCCGGTCTCATAGTAATCCAAGCTGTAGCATCTCACTGATCACATAGTTGTGAGGGCAGCAAGCAGTGTGCTGCAAGACACTGCACTCTGAAGCTAAACACCCTATAGATCAGGTGAATTAAATATTCCTTCCTAAGTAGAAAAGCAGATGAAAGTAGACAAGTGTGTGCATGTGTGTGTGTTGGACACATGTACACATATGTCTGTATATATGTCCATGCTCTTGGTGATTAACTTATGTTGTAAAGAGCTGGCTGAATCAATTGTGGAGTCCCAGGATCCCCACAGTCTGCAGCCAGTAAGCAGGGGACTGGTGTGAGTTCCAGTCCAAAGCAGGAACAATGTTCTAGAACAGTAACCAGCCAGGCGATTTCTTCTATCATTTTGTTGTTGTTGAATTCCACCAGATATTTATGTATTCTTTATGGTTCCTTATAGTATTTTTAATTTACAAGTGTACTGTATTTCCAACATTTCCCACAGTTTCCTCTTCTTTATCTTGTTTCTGTTTCTCTTCAGATCTGCAGTTAATCAGATGAGGCCCACCTGAACCACGAAGCTTCATTCAATCTATCAAAGAACATGTTGATATTATTCAGAAACAACCCACATAGACTCACTTAGAACAGTATTTGCCCCAATGTCAATGTACCTTGTGGCCAAGTTAAATACATGCATAAAAGTAGGCAAGAGATATATTTTAATAATCTTTCTTTAATAAATGATAGACAGCTAGACAAAACTCAGTTACCATATAGAAGACTCAAGAAACACTAAGTCAACCAGTGTGACCTAGTGGAGATTCACTGGCCACCAGCATGTTTCTGTAAGAGGAATAGGGTCACCTAAGAATATAGGGTGAGGACAACAGAACCAGCCAGGTAGGTTGTCCTGTTAGTAATTCAGGGATGTTGGGAATGAGAGCTCGGCACAAGTCCAACCACTGTGGCTATGCTTATTTCACCGACAAGGCTCTGTCTCTTGTACTACTTCTGAATGGCCTCAGAAGTGATCCTGGCTTGAAAGCCTCAACCCAAAGATGTCAGTCATTGCTTTGGGCAGGTGCAGCTTGACCTTTTAACATTCTGACATAACACTGCCCTTTGCAAGGTTCATACTTTTGAACAACCACTCAAGTTGAAAGAGTTGCAAAATAGTCTCCCAATATTTTAAGAGTGCAACTTGGTCAGAGTTGTCCATGTAGCTAATGCTCTCTTGGAGCCTAGAAGGCAGAAGGCAATTCACACTGGCTGGTAAACTTCATAGGTAAAACTATCTATAAGCTTCTGCTATCCTCTAAAGAAACCCTTACTTCTAGCCAATTCTGTTAACTTACTATATTTTTTCTTGTATTCCATATAACTGCTGCCCCCAAACTGTCTTTAAACCCAAGCCAGGGCTAGTTGGTTTCTGTTTGCAACAGAAAGAGTCTTAATTTATATACCAAGCACCTAAAAGTACCCTGATAATACTCAGATTCATGCTTTAAATGTTGGCCCAGCGAGGGACAGACACTGTCGTAATGCTTCTCAGCAGCAGGACCTGGAGAAGAAACTTAGGGCTGAGAAAAGTCCGGCCAGAAACAAAGCTGAGCTGGAGTTTCCAGATCTACGTGTGTCTCCATCTCCATGTGATGATTTCCTTTTTTTCTCACCTGCCGGCAGGCTGGTGGGTCCCCCAGGAAAATGGCTAATGCAGAACATACCTGAGCAGAGCTCTCTTCTGGGCCAATGGGTGGCCTTTGGCAGGGCTCTGCTTGGCCAAGTGGGTACAGGGTATTTTTTGATTCCAGTTGCATATTGTTGCCTGCAACTTCTTGGCAGCCTTCCACGTACTCCATTAAAATATAATTGCTTTATTAAGAGAAAGGACAGACAGGCACTAACACATGGAACTGATTTTATTGACATTTCCATAGTCTCTCCCTCTCCCTCTTCCCCTCCACCCTCCCAATACATTGGAGGAGACTATCCACCTACTAAATTTTCTATTGGTTCCTCCCAGATGTTTAGACAAAAAAGTTTTAAAATATTAGCTACTGGTAGAAAACTTGTATTCCCATTTTCTATGTGCCTTTAGCCATGCCGTCTTGATTTCTGATCAAAGGATTACATCCTAACAACTGTCTGGATGGTACTTCCAATCTGAAGAGGCAAATAAAATTCATTCTATCGCTCCTCAATACATGTGTTTTCCTTCTAACTAATCCAATTTGTATTGTTACTATTACCCACCTCTGTAGGGCAATTAGAATTTTTCCCATCATCCTTTGCTCCACTCTTTCCATGACACTCCACACCTGATGTTTCACTAGTTTCTGTCTACTTTTCACATCATTTTTGTCACCAATATTTTACTGCCCCATCACTAACTTTGTCCTCTGACCAAGCCTGTATTTTAATGTCCTCTTCAATTATCCCCATTGCTATAGAAGTGATTCTCCTAAGCTATAAATTACATAACACTGTTTGTTGTGGTGCTCTGAAATTGATGTGCACATGCAAAATGTTTATATTTCCCTAAAACTCAGTGTGGGGATGCTAAGAGGTATGTGGGCCTTTGGTTGGTGTTCAGGACACGAGGGAGAGGCACTTGTGAATTAGTGCCCCTTGCCTTCTACATGCTGTGAAGATTTATCAAGAAGACAGCCATCTGTCATTAGGGACGATCACTCCTTCTGCAGAGGACCCTCATTCAGTTCTCAGCACCATACCGGGTGGTTTTCAGCCATTGAAAATGTAACTTCAGTTCCAGGGGATATGACTCCCTCTTCTTATCTCCAAAGGCACTAGACATGGGTGTGATTCACAGACATATGTGCAGGCAAAACACTCATATACATAAGATAAATACATATAACTAAAAACCAAAATAAGAAAGAAGATAGCTACCCACACATCTAGAATGATCCCAAAAGAGCCACGAATCTATTACTACTCATTTTGGAACCTCCATCCTACGAGAACCAAGGGACTTGTTATATCAAACGGACTGTGGCATTGCTACAGGCAGTGTGTGGGGACAGCAAACTCTTCATAAGGATGTATGGTCCTTTGTGTCTTTGTCTTTCAACTATGTGTACAAAGATAAATGTGCTCTTACATCACACTCGAGGTCAAACAAAGGAGACAAAACAACATTATGCATATCCTCCGAACGCTAGCTTTTCTTTACTGGTCTTTCTGAGTGTGCAGTCAGTAGCCATTTACAAGAAGGTTTAGCCACTGGGTTTGTTTAAAGGTCTAGGCAGGCCAGATGACCCTTTTTATATGTGAAGCAGAACCAAAGGAAAGAGAAAGTTTTTCCAGAAAGAAATAAATCCCCATGTAATGGTTATTCTCTGTTGTCAATTTGACTATATGTGGAATTAACTGAAGCTCAAGAGGGATAGTTTCTTAATTCAATTGTTTGAAATGGGAAGCCCATTTTTAATCCGAGTCTTTTGCAGTGGGAAGATCTATCTTTTACCCAGATCTTTTGGGGTGGGAAGATTCACCATTAATCTAGACCACATCTTCTGCTGATAACCTATATGAAAGATGCTGAAGAAGGAAGCCTGCTCTCTTTGTCTGCTTGCTCTCATTGGCAAATCCATTCTTTTACTGACACCAGAGCTGATTGCAGAGTATATGAAAGACCAGCTGACACATCCAGCCTTGTGCACTGAACAAGTGCCGGGTTCTTGGACCTCCCATTGTTAGACAGTCATTATTGAACTATCTGAACCACAACCTGCAAACGACTGTAACAAATCCTGTGAGTTCTAGAGAAACTGACTAGTACAACAGCAAATAGCACTCTTTCTGTGCTGACCTGCCCTAGCCCTTATACCATGTGGGTGCCAAGATCTGAATTTAGGCTTGGCAGCAAGCACCTTTACCCACTGAGCCACTTCGCTGGTCCTTAAATGTATCCTAAAAATTACACATAATGATTAAATGAACATACTTTAATCAGTTTCCTTATTGTAAGCTTATTTATTTCTACTCATTATTTTTCAGTATGGTTTTATTTTTCTATAAAACAAGCCATATTATCCAAGTTGTACTTTTAAAATAAACTTGATTTTACATCTTAAAAGGCCCTTTATATTTTAACTGGGAAAGTTGTTCCTATGTGCATTTCACTAATCATAAGCTTCTGAGAAGTTCTGTAAAACTACTCTATTTGTATTTTAAACTCTTTTTTGTAGTAAACTGTTGGCAACCCAAACATTTTCATGAATATCATTTGTCACTTTGCCTTAATGTAGAACATTTTCATATGAAGTTCTAAATTCTTATTTCTTGTATTAAAGGCACACAATCATTTACATTTTACATGTTCAAGAGTGATATCTCAATTCATATCTAGGATTTAGTGATCAAGCCTGTTTCTTGTTCATTTCTTCTTAAAATGTTAATCACTATTATATCAGTACTGTAATTATCACATTAGAGGGAACAATGTGATCACCGCTCTGTGTATAGTGTGTAACAAGCAAATTAGGGCAGTTAAAATTTTTAACTCAAACATCTTTTTTTTCAGACCTTTGACTCCCATGATTATTTGATCAGATAACTATACATATTTATAAGATGCGGCATGGTAATTAAACATGCACATTTGCAGACATACACACATACACACATGCACACATACTCTGTATGCTGTGTATGAATCAGTTGATGGTAATGAACATTTCTTCCTCCGCCACTGCCTTATCTTTGGATAAGCTCTTCTCCTTACTGACACACAGAATGGAGAAATGCGAAGCATGGTCTCCCTGCTGTGCTCAGAGCACTGGACTGTATAATTTCTGTCTAACTGTGATTTAGTAACTCTTACCCAGCATCTCTGTGTTCCCTCTTCCCTGTCCTTCTCAGATTTTAGTAACCTCTCTTCCACATTCACATGCACATTGGATTCAGAGATGAGCAAGAATGTGTCTCATATTGTGAATGAGTTATATGACATGATATTCTCCAGATCTATATTTTTGTTGGTAATTGTATGATGTCATTTTTCTGAATAATATTCTGTTGTACATATATGGTATATGTTCTTAAGCTCTTTACCCATTGATGAGAATCTCAATAGAATAGTTGTCTTGTGAATAACACTGTAACAACATAGCACAAAACTCTTTAATATAATAATGCTACTTTCTTTGGCTGTTACCCAGAAGTGGGCAGCCAAATCACATAATTAATGCTGCAGGTTGTCTGTTTTCATGACAATTCTACTGCAACTTTCTTTCTTTTGAAAATATGAGTTTATTGGCTTCCAGTATCACAGGATACAGTCCATCATGGTGGGAAAGGCATGACAGGAGTAGTGTGCTGCCCCTACATACATGGTCAGAGCCACGAGGCAGAGAGCACATAGAAAGTGAGCTACAACTTAATTTCCACTCTCCCTGACCCACTTGAGTCCAGTGAGGATCCACCTCCTAATGCTTTCACACACTTCCCCCAAAGCACTCCTAGCTACTGACTCATTGTTTAAAAATGCAGGTCTATTACAGACATTTAAAATTCAGGCCATGACTTTTCATTCTGGTTTCTATAGACTGATGGGCATCTCAACATCTGTTTATTCTAATTCTAAGAGTAGATAATCATAGTCTTTAATTGTTCCAGTACAGTTCAGCACTCTAGAGTACCAACCTTTTAGTGTTGGGCAACCTTTTATTTGTGAACACATGTGAAATAAAACCCAAGTTACATACTTCCAACATACAATGGCACATAGAGAGTAAATGTCTCTTTTATTCTCCTCTGGTAATTGTTGCTCCGAGGCTTACTGCCTCCATCTGCTAACATAGGCCTAGTCCCTGGAAGCTTCTAGCTCCACAAATCTAATCTAGGCCTACAATATTTTCAGCCTCTGAGATTTGCTGCTGAATAAACTCGCCCCTTCCTTGTTCTTTATGAGCTCTGGCTGGCTGATCAACTCAGCTGTTTTGGCTCAAACTCCTCTCCAAACTGATTGATTCAATCTAGCTTTTTTTTTTTTTTTTTTGCTTCTCCTGAATTTGCCTCATATTAACTTTAACAATCTGTTCTAATCTTCTGGCTCCTTCTCATTCTGTGGCTCCTTCTGTCTTTACCGTGTCTAGCTTGTTCTCTCTGTGACCTGTCTTTAAAATTCTCCTGGTAAAACTGCTTCCTTTCTCCCCTTGTTCCTGCTCTCTTAAGTAGCTTTTCTTTTCTGAGTTGGGCTCATCCTATTTTATCAACTCTTTCTCTGATTCATCACTTTGCCTACTCAATTAGACACCAGTTTTGAACATGAGTGCTTCCTTCTACAAAGTAACTTTACCTCCATGATTTGGAATTAAGGGCATGTCTGTATTCTAGCCAGAGGGATTAAAAGTTTGTACTGAGGGTAAGCCACATTGCAACTAGAAATAAGGTTTTCCAGTAAGCAACACAATTCAGGGTCACAATGTAATCAAATATCCTACACAAGCATGCCCATTCTAAACAAAAAGAGTGAGTGGTGGGTGGTCCAGGAGTCACCCCATAGACCATGAACACTGATCTCAGTCGGACAGGAATAGTTTTTTGAACATTTGCCTAGGACTGATTGATCAGGGACACAGACAAGACTCAGGAGCTGACTGAGACCACCCAGCCAGAATCCTACAGAGCTTTAAGCCTGCAGTCCACAAACATCAAGATTTAGAGATGGGGGTTTCCTTAGGAACATACTTTTGTTGTACACGTATTCTGTTCCCATTGGTTGAGGTACTGAACTATGGTGATGGGCTTGTCTTGCCTAATATTTATGTCTTAACTTGCCAACCAGGATGTCAGTTACCCATGTACATGTCTTTTTCTGTCAAGTAGGATGTCAATTCTCAGGGAGGTCTTGGGAACTTAAACTTTACTCAACACCTACTCATAAATGAAGGGTTTACTTCAAATGGCTTTATATATTGGTGCCAGTGTCTTTCTGTCTCTCTTGTGTTGGGGTTCATTCCAGGGTCAGCTTATGGCATATAAAGGCAAAAATCATAAAAGTTTATACATAGGTGCAGAAAGTGCTGTTGGGTGGTTGGTTTGGGTCAAGCTTATTGTGGCTAACTCTACAGGGCAGTTCTAACTGACCTCTATTGTGTTTGGCTTCCAAGAACACCAAGGCACAGAACATAACAGAATATACAGTCAACTCAGGCATGAGAATGTTTCCTTGTAAAAGTAGTGACTGCATAAAATGACTGGCTAGACAGGCAACAGCTACCAATGCCTTAACAGTAAGCATAAGAAAGCCTAGATCAAAGCAAAGTCAAACCTAGCAAAACGAACATCAAGTCCCGAAGTTTCATATTTAGCATTTAGGGTTCTTTTGGCATCACCTCAACAACAAAGGATTTGGTTAGCCCTAGGGCTCAACCTCTGATGCCTGCAGCACACACAGCCTCTTTTCTTGACCCAGATCTCTTCTTTGCCTACGGATTTCTCAATGGATGCCACATAGCGCTGAGTAACCCAACATCAAACTATGTGTGTGTGTGTGTGTGTGTGTGTGTGTGTTTGTGTGTGTGTGTGTGTGTTCGTATGTACTCTGTCACTATTCTCTGTACAAAGCACACACTGATCCATTTAGAAAGAGTTTCATCAATAGACACTCTTCCCAGTTCAAGGTATCCTGATGTGAATTGTAGAATTTCAAGAGGAAGTAGCATAAAACGTTGGTGTTCTCTGTCTAGTTTGTTCAGCTTCTCTTTTTTTTTTCATACAAAAATATATGTTTACAATTTAGTACTTTCCCCCCTCTCCTCCTTCCTCCCCTTCTCCCTCCCCCCTTCTTTCCTCTTTTTCCCTTTCCTTTCTGTTTCTCACCCTCCTTTCCTTCTCTCCCTCTCCTCTTGCTTTTTCTGATGGTTTTTTTTTTTTTATTCCTTGGTTAGAATAGATTGGCCTAAAACTAAGTCACTATTATTCTACAATTTAAATAGGATCTACAGCTATCAACATTTACTGAAAATATCAATAGAGAGACATTTTAATATCCTTCTCTGGCAGTGAACTGAGTCTTCCTGCCACACTGTCCTGACCGCTAGGACTACAGGCACACACCACCAGGCCTGACTGCTAGCTTTCTCTTTTAGCGTTGCAGTTCACTACAAGTACCCAAAGTTGAGCCTACACATTTCTTCTTCTTCAGCTTATTATATTGAAAGATAAGTATATTGTTGTGAACAAAATGCAATAACAATATAGAACTCACAAATGGCCCAGTTGATTTACACGGTTTTGTTATTGCAGGCTCTCATGTTTCTAAAATTCAGCTGCTCTTGACAGAGACAGCAAGCGGAGCTGATACCTCTGTGTAAGTGTAAGCCTGCGCCGCAGTCACCCACCACCCCGTGTTAAAGTGTCTCCCTGTTGGTATTCTCAGTAATGTTTAATAGCTGCAAATTCTATTTCAGTTGTAGAATGTGTCAGTGAGTTAGTTGTAAATTTAGACCATGTGTATCACAATCAATTGCACATACATTTATATTTAACATAGATTTCTGCATGTAATAAAAAGACTGTTTTTTTTAAATTTTTTATTGGATATCCTCTGTGTTTACATTTCAGATGTTATCCCCTTTCTCCCAATCCCACCCCCCCTCCAGCTCCCATTGTCTCCATGAAGGTGCTCCCTCTCCCAACCTCCCTCTCCCACCTCAGCACCTTAGCATTCTCCTACACTGGGAAAATAAGCCTTCCCTGGACCAAAGGCCTCTCCTCCCATTGATGCCAGACAATGCTATCCTCTGTGGCATATGCAGCTGGAGCCATGGGTCTCTCCATGCATACTCATTGGCTGGTGTTTTAGTCTCTGGGATCTGTGGTGGGTTTGGTTAGTTGATAATTTTGTTCTTTCCATGGGGTTGCAGACCCTTTCAGTTCCTTCAGTCCTTTCTCTAGCTCCTTAATTGGCATCCTCATGTTCAGTCTGATGGTTAGCTGCAAGCATCCTCCTCTGTATCAATATGGCTCAAGCAGAGCCTCTGAGGAGGCATCCATATCAGGATCCTGCCATTAAACACTACTTGGCATTAGCAATAGTGTTTGGGTTTAGTGCTGTATATGGGGTAGATCCCCAAGTGAGGCAGTCTCTTTTTCTCTAATCCCTGCTCCTCTATTTGTCACTTTATTTCTTCCCATGAATGCTTTGTTCTTTCTTCTAAGAAGGACTGAGGCATCCAACTTCTGGGTTTCCTTCTCTTTGAGCTTCATAAGTTCTGTGAATTATTTCTTGGGTATTCCGAGATTTTGGGCTATTATCCGCTTATCAGTGAGTACATACCATGAGTGTTCTTTTTATCTCCATGAAATATTCTATCAAATTTTAATTCATATTGCTACTATCAAAATTTTATATCTTCAGTATTTAACTTCTGGATTGAAGAAAAGATAATGTTAAATATCTTACCCATTTTCCAATGAGCGACATTGTTCCAAATTTACCTGGATCTTACTAATTTGATAAGAAAACAATGCTAGCCTTTGAAATGATCCGTTTTCCACACAACCTGCCTTACTAATGCACATGATAGTGACATACTTAGTATCCCTTTCTTTCCTGCAAGCAAAGTGAACCTTGAATTCAAAGCAGTGAAAATTCACTTACCAGAAGGGACACTTGATTTAGACAGAATGCTGTGCTTCGGGAAACATAGCTTCCATAGCTGCCCATGTCTACCACAGACAGAGATTTTAAATACTTTCTTCAAAGAAACCTACATTTTTAATAATCTTACCATGATCCCTCCAAGGTTCCTGTGATCACTGATAGCTCCCAAGCTCCACTGGTACATTCATGTTGCAAAACTTTATAGAAACATGAATTTTTCATCACGACTTCTGAGATATGGCCATTTAATATTTACTTTTTCATTACACATATATTTTCGATTTTTACATATGAAATATCTATTCTATAATATAATGCATGTGACTTATGAGACTAAGCCTTGTTTTGGTTTATGGTGTAAGGGGTTACAGTCCATAGTGGAGGAGGGGCATGCCAGAAGAAACTGACTTCAGTTGGGCTGCTGGGAGCTCACAGTATGACTTTTCTCATGCCTTCCTGGATCAGGAAGCAGAAAACCCACCTCAAAGGACACTCTTTATCTGTGTCCCTTACCCCATCGATGTCTTCACAACCTCTCACAACAGCACTACTGGGTAGTAACCAAGTGTCCAAACCCAGGAGCTCATGAAGGATTTTACCATGTAAACTACGCAAAATTTAAAAATGAGTTTTTGAATGTCTTACCCTATGAGCAGGAATTAGGTAAAGATGTCATTCTTGATAGTTCTAGTCCACATTATTTTGGAGTCACTAGATATTATAACAAGGTAAGAAAAAGAAGTCAAAACAAAAATACTAGAAAATGAAAATAAAAAGCCTCTCTGTTTGTAGTTAGCATGATTGATTGCTTATATAAAACATTGAATTTTATGTGATTTGAAAATTCTATCTTTATGAATTTATAATTTATCTGTAAGTTAGTTCTTGGCTTTTACATACTCTGACTTTACTAGGACCCTATTAAAAAACCTCAAACCAAGGACTGATAATCCTTTAAAATGAAATAATTGCCCAATTTCTATGATTTGCAAAATGCACTTATACCTACAATTTCATATGAACATAAACATCTGTGGAATCAGAAGGGCAGAGATATTATCCAAATAATTTGACAGTTACCCAAATTGTGGGGTATGGAATGAGAATTGGGGATCTAGAGTAGGAAATTGAATCTAGAATAATAACCTTAGAGTTGTGAGAAAATATTAAATGTAAATTATTGTTAAAATCCTTAAATCTAAATAGAAAATGGAGGAGTATATTCTAAGCTATTAGGAAGACTGTATTTACATTTAAACAGTAATAAAATATACATTACATCTCTTGAGAGGTGAAAGCCCTAGTCATAGTTTTTAAAGAAGGAGAGATTAAAATTGGTATAAGAATTCTCGGATTAGTTTATAAATATGTTATTCATATGGCTTGTATTTATATAGACTCTATTTTTTATCAGATATGAGACAGCTAACTTGTGGGTCTTTTGACAAAGTTATGATCTCACTTTTTAATATAAGTTTCCTTTTAGGTAATCTGCTCTGTCATTATTATTTTTTATTTTTAAAGATGCAAATACAGATCAACTGATTTTAATACAATGAGACTTTATTTTACAAAATATTCAAGGTTGAGAATGTAGAGTTATGCAAGTTAACACCTTTTTTAAACTACAAAGTCAACAATTATAAGGAAAGAACAGGTGTACTGGAGTGAGATTTGGGTTTAAATTCTCTATGGTTACATGAAATTGGACAAACTTTCTCTGTGAGGCTCTCTTTCTTTCTCTCTTCCTTTCTCCCTTTCTTCTTTCTTCTTTCTTTCTCTCTTTTATTCTCTTAATTAATTAACTTGTGAGACAAGGCCCTGTGCATCCCAGAGGGCCTTAAACATGCCATGTACCAAAGCTGACTGATCCTCCAGCCTTTGTCTCCCAAGTGCTGGGATTATGAGGAGTGCTATTACATCTAGATTAATTTTAATTATCTTAATTCCAAAATAAGAAAGTTAACATCTCATGTGTGACAAAGGTCAGAATGAGGGCAGCTCTGGACTGAATCTTAATGCCCCTTCCCTCGGTTCACATTCTGAGACCACTGTTTTAACAGCTGGAGGTGGGGCCTTCAGTGGATAACAGAATGAAGATGGGGTCCCCACCATGACACTACAGCTATTGTTACTTTGCTTTTCTTTCTCTTTCTCTGAATAACCTATTCTGTTCTTGATCTCACTCAGTGATCCAAACTGGCCAGGACTCCAAGCAATGCTCTTGCCTCAGCCTCTCATGCACTAGAACTGGCCACTGTGCCTAGCTAAGTTTAACACTCTTATAAGAGAAGACCTATGCATATTTGTTTCCCATCATGTGACAGCATAGAAGGCAGCCATCTTTAAGCTACTAAGAAAGCCTCCTGAGAAACTGAAATGGCCAGTTTCACAACTGTGCAGAATAACTGTATGCTAAAGCCATCCAATCTGTGGGATACACTGTAGCAGCCTGAACAGGATAAATGAGAGAGAGGTAGAGGGAAGGGGAGGGAAGGGAGGGAGAGGGAGGAGGGGGAGAGAGGAAGAAAGAGAGATGGAGGGAGGCAGGAAGAGAGAGAGAGAGAGAGAGAGAGAGAGAGAGAGAGAGAGAGAGAGAGAGAAAGAGAGAGAGAGAGGGGGAGGGAGGGAGGGAGGGAGGGAGGGAGGGAGGGAGGGAGGGAGGGAGGATGGAAGAGAGTACAGGAGAGAGAGAGGGGTGAGAGAGAGAAAGCGCTAGACTAGAACTCAGCCTGCTTGACCTCCAGTCTCCCGTTCAACATGCCAGGCTCCTTTCTCTCACTCTGTGATTGCGCGAAAGGAAATTCTGTTGGATCACTAGAGGTGTCTGGGAAAAGACAAATCATCTCTATATGCAACCATTTTCTCTCTCCACCATGTGGAAAATTTAAACCTTTCGGCAGACAGCTTGCCTGGACACTCTCAGGAGGCACAGAGATGCTGGCAGGCTCTGTGCTCCAAAATCGCCCTTCTCCAGTTACACTCCTCCAGGTTCTTCGATTAGCGAGCCTCAGCAGCTTCGCTCTGTTGAGCCAGTCTGGGGTTGTGGCCTAATGTATCACAGGTGGGTCTCTACTCCAAACTCATTCCAGATGGCCTCGGTCTAAGCTTCCAGCAACCCATTATATTTTGGCTATCCTGGGATCGTTAATGATGTTGAAGGACCATGAGTCTTGAAGATGGCAGGGGCACACATTGAAACCAGGACCTTGAAAGGCTGTATACTGAAGCACCCACCCTAGTATATGCATTTACCAGGAACAAGCATATGCTCACCTTGACTGTAAAGGGTCACTGTGAGGGGCCCATGAATTTGACATTGTGAATGGTCTGTCTGCTTGGGTCACAGAACAAGTATAAAAAGATCATCTGTGCTTTTATAGAAAATAGCTCCTTTGCCTCTGGGCTCTAGAGAGAGTAAGGATATACCCTTAAACCCCAGTAATTACTGCACCAGTTATTTCTTAGAAGGGGGGCATGCTGGGGCAATTATTTAGGGGCACAAGGTGAACCACATGCTTTTTAACCCTTTAATAGCCACATCGCTGTGGGCAGTTTGTAAATTGCATCTTTAGACTATATTAAAGAAAGAGCCTTACTCTGCAAGAGAGACTTCTCAGCTTCTTTGGGGGCTGGCAAACTTCCCAAGGCAGATGTTCAGAGAGAAGGAACAAACATCAGGCCAGTACTAAATTCATGATATGCTTCGCAGAAAAGAACAGGACCTTTGGAATTATCCATGTTTTGTGTTCTTGAAGGCCAGGGCCAAACCTTCTAATGAGTCAAAGACACAGTGTTAAAGTCTGAGCTCATCACTTGCAAGGTTCCCTGGGAGCCCACTCACTGGTTGGTTTGTGACCTTCATTATCTGTGAAATGGATACTCCCAACACAAGAAGTATGTGGCCTTTGTTTCCTTCCTTGTGTTTCTAGGTCCAGCCCTGGTGAATCTGGGCATTTATTCTTTCATTTGGTCCGTCCCCCATGTGTCTGGTGGAGGCTAGGAACCATGCTGGATAATATGAGCAACTTGGCATTGGACAGAAACCAGACTGGACTCAATTCAACAAGTACTGAGAACAGCGTACAAACCCAAGTCTGTATTCCTGCGCATTAGAGCTAAGTGACGCTCAGGTTAGGTATGCTACAGGCTGGTTATCGATACACCACCATGTTCTGATTACATAGTGTTACTGTCTGGAAGATGGCTGACTTTGTTTGACTGGCTCTCCAAGGCCATGAGGGAGAAAGGGATCTGAATTCTGGGAAAGTATGGCAGGAAGAAGGATGAAAACATTGTCTTGACACAAACAGATGAGCTCTTACGGTTCCTTCAAACACCGTATCAGATCAGCAAGGTTCTCAAAACCCAATTCATAATAGTACACCTTTTCCTGTACTGTACATGTGGTTGCTACCTGAAATAGTGATTTTTAACATTTGGCATTTTGTTTCCTCCTAAAAAAAAAAAAAATAACAATAATGACCCCAAACACAAACAAGGTGGAGGCCAAAGTTTCTTTCAAGGAGTGGGGTAGAAATTGGTACCTTCATCTTCTAATCCAGCTTCCTGGCCCTCCTTTATGAGTAAAGCACTGATTTAATTCTTGTTAAAGGAATGCATTTCTTGGCCTTACGTTGGCTAGGGGAGATGGCTGGGTTAACAAACAACAGGGGTTTCTGGATTTGTGTAGCGCGGGGAGCTCTAAGGTTATAACTGTCTGACATTGGACATAGACCTAAATAAATAGAACATGATTCTACCAGGAGCCTGGGTCTGCCGTAAGTGTATGTGTCAACTCTACATGTGTTACATTTTCACCTCAAAGCAAACTGCTTCCTGTTTCCCCTGCTCACTCCTCCAAGGCCACACAGTTCATTGGTGACAGGGTGGAGACTCGGCTGTGTTCCGTCTACTTCAAATTGGGGCTGGCAAGGGTTGAGGAGCACGGGCTGAGAACAGAGCACTGCTCTCTGAGTACAGTCGGTGATGACTCCACGACCCTGTCCTTCTTTAGTTTCTGGACTCCAGAAGCGTCAGGACAAACTTGTTGACAGTCAGCTTCAGTTCTTTGTAGAGCGTGTGTGTTGGGGGGGGGGGGGGTAATAGGTCGTTACGCAGGCGTGGGTTGAGGGAAAGCAGTGGCTCCGAGTGCTTCATGTTGGTAATCCTGAGAAACAGTGCAGGCTCGCGTGTTTATTTGGACGGCAGCGGAGCATGCGCTAGCATCTCATCACCTGGCCTGGAGAGGGGACCCCTTGATTAGGACCTGTTTTGAATACTCGTTATGGAATCCAGTTCGACCTGTGAGCCAAACATTTCTCTTTTCTCTCCGTGTTTGTCTTTGTAGCCTCTCCAGCATACCTCTGGGCTGTCTGGGCTCTTTGCTGTACAATGTAAAATTCATGATCAAACAGAGGCCTGAGGGTCAGCTACTTAGGCAGGACTCAAACAAGCTTCATATGTGTGTGTGTGGGGAAACCACACACGCATACACATATGTGATGTAAAATCGATCTCCTTACAAGCTCAAGGAAAAACAGTGAGTAGGGAAGATCTGGGTTGGTGTTGGTGGCGGCTGGGTGCAGATCCACTCCCGAGGAGCCTGCCGTCGCTGTCTTCTGGCTTCCCTCCAACACCCACACTGTTCTTTCTCTGCTTCTCTGCTCCAATGCCTGATGTCCTTCTTCCTGGAACACCGCCTTTCTACCCCTACTCCCTTCAGGACTTGGTTGCAGTTAGATGACCTCTAGATGACTTCTAGTAGAGGTCAGCGACAATAGAAATGGGTACACATTAGTGACTGCAATTTTAGAGATCAAATACCCCCAAAGCAAAAGCCATATTACAAATATTTAAAGATAATGATTTTAATGTATTGACTATGAATGTTAATAACAGTATCTCATAAGTGTTTAAATATGAAATTGTTTAAGTAAAATAAAATATTTAATACATTTCAAATGAAATTTTATAAGCATGATAAAAATCAAGTTAAACTTAAAAATATGTCCAATATGACATTCTAATAAATCATAACAACTAAGCACTTTACATAAGTCTATTTATAACAACTAAATACTTTACATAAGCCCCACTTACTCATATAAAATTGAAAATAGATCTGCATTTTAAAACAGATGTAAAAACTAGCCTCGGTTGATTAGTTAGAAAGCATTTGATGAGAAGATGATTATCAGTCTTATTGGTTTGTATTCTGCTATATAAAAGCTGTATGAAAGCCAAGGCCTGGATGGCTTTAAGGAAAAGGAACTATTTATGACTGGAGAGATTCGTAGAAGAAAAGCATCCTCTGGGAAAGATATTTTTGTGTTTGATTTTTAAAAAACTGTGTTGGGATAAGCCCCCAGTCTTTCATGCCTGCCACCTGCATATTTTCCTTTGTGTGAAATATATAGCCCTTACTCCAGAAGGGTTTCGTCTGGAGTAAAGCCATTCCAGCCATGCTAGTAAGGGCTCTAAGAGAAGCAGGAGAGGGTGAGAGGAGAAGAGAAGAGAGGGGAGAGGGGAGTCTTTATAATGAAATGGTTCTTGCAGTGGTGGAGATCTCCCAATCCATGGTTGGTCAGCCAGGGATCAAGTGACATTAGACAAGCCAGCCACATTGTGAGTCCCTATCTTAGGCATGAGATACTTGATGCTCCAGCTCCAGCAGTGTCAGAAGACACTTTGCTCCTGCCTATGAGTCTCTTCAGGGCCCAAGAGGACTGGCCTATCCTTAGGTGAGACAATCAATTTCACTCAGTCTGATGAGTCAAAAGCTAATATTATCCAGAAGCGTCCAGATGTAGACACACCCAGGAATCATGCTTCACCATATACATATGGCCCTCCATAGTCTTCTGAAGCTGACTCATGCAGTTAAACCATCACATCATGCAGTTATCCATCACACTGACCCTCCCTGATTGCTCATACTCTCTTTCATGCAAAACATCCTCAAGATGAAGGAGTCAAAGTACACATTCTAACTGTTCCCAACTTAGATTGAAATTTAAATGTAATATCTAAGTGAGAACGGGAACCGATAATATCTACAGAGAAAGATTTATTGTGTGGATTGGCTCACACCGTTGTGGAGGAAGTCAGTAAATCCAGGAGTTCTATAATCTGCCATCTGCCAGCTGCAGAATGAGGGAACTGATGGTGTAATTCAGACTGAGCTTTAAAGGCCTATGAGTTATGGAGTAGATGCTGTAATTTCTGTCACTAAGTCTGGAGGAAATGCAAGAACATCAGCGAATGAGGACAGAGGGAGACGCCTCCTTTCCAGAGGAGAGAACAAAATTGCTTGTCATTTGACTTTTAATTCTGCTCAGGTGGACGAGATGGTGCTAATACATGGTAAGGAGGCCCACCTACTCACAAGCCTGAATGCTGACCTCTCTGTCTCTTACACACACACACACACACACACACACACACACACACACACACACTGCCATCTGTAGTAGTTAGTCCTGCCAACTTGGCACAATATAGAATACCTTGGAGAGAGAGTCTCAGTAAAGGACTGTCTGGGCCAGGTAAGGCTGTTGGAGCCAGAAGGCATATGTGCCTTCTATATGTCGAGGATCCAGGATGTATAAGAATCGAGGAGGCGAGCTGAGTTCCATCCGTCATGAGGATGTCACCGCTGTCTTCTGATTTCTGCTTTAAGCTCTGCACTTTGACTCCTCCTCTGTCTTATCTGGAACTGTGAGATAAATAAACCCTTTCTCTCTTAGGGTATTTTTTTTTTTTTTTTTTTTGCTGATACTATTTCATCACAGAAACAGGAAATGAAATTAAGATAGACTTCATTTATATAGAAATAACTAGGTGTCACAGATTTCCAAAAACCAATATGACAAGTCCTGATACATTATCGTTCTCTGAACAGGACTTGGCAGACTTACTTATGTGGATATTTACTGGATATCTTGCAGGGCCTGGTCTATGCTGGACCACATATACAACAGGGAAAGAGAGAGGCTCTCCTTGCCTTACACAGCTCCCACTGTTAGAGAAAAGGGTGCAATTACGTAACTGTGTGTCTCTAATTGTATAAATCTGGATGTCTGGCTGTGGAAGGATGTAGCAGGACACCTAACACAAGTCAAGAAATTAGCGGGGTAAAGATCATACAAACACAAACACGAGAGAGGAGCTGGAATTTGCAGATAGATGAAGATGTGGGTTCGTGGGAAAGAAATCAAATTTCTCTTTCCATCCAGGAGAGCTAATCCCTTTGAAGGTCTTCAGGCAAAAAGAAGATGCTTAACTTTTGAAGGGTAGTGAATAATGTTAGTTTATTTCCTCCCGTACAAAGGCCTGATGGGGAAAGTATTGTAAAAAGGAGAAAAGAGAGATGCAGGCACAGGGGAGAAATGCTGGCACATGGCAGGCTGTAGAGAGGTCTGCACAGCTTCTTTGCAAACTAGAAAAGATTCCTGATCTGGGCAAATCGACCCCACCACTGGCACTATTAGGCAGTCCTGGCTCAGGCTTTATGATGAGATTAAATAGATGCTGGCTAGTATATTCACCAGGATGTAATAACTAATTATTATATTACATTTGGTGGATTAAATAGCAGACTTTTTGTGACTGAGAAAACTGGGAAGTTCAATATCAAGATGCTGTCCAGTGTAGTAATTTCTGGTAGGTAAGGGCATTTCCTCCTCCTTCTCCTCCTTCTCCTCCTCCTCCTCCTCTTCTTCTTCTTCCCCTTCTTCTTCTCCTCCTCCCCTTCTCTTCTTCCTTCTCTTCCCCCTCTTCCTCCTCTTTCTTCTTCCTCTTTCTTCTTCTTCTTCTTCTTCTTCTTCTTCTTCTTCTTCTTCTTCTTCTTCTTCTTCTTCTTCTTCTTCTTCTTCTTTCTTCTTCTTCTTCTTCATTATCATCATCCTTTTCCTTCTCCTCATTCTTTTACTTCTCCTCTTCCTCATCCTCCTCTTCTTTCCATCGTAGTGGAAGTGTAGGAGAGAGACAATGAAAGAAGGGATAATAAAGGAAGAGAAGGGTAGAGAAAGGGTAGAGTGAATGAACACGATCCAGAAAGCATTCCTTCTTCCTTTTCAAGTCTGCAGATTTTGGGTTAGGAGAGATAGCTCTGTGGTTAAGAGTGTTGTGCAATTTCAAGAGACCTGGGTTTGATTCCTAGTATCCACAAGGCAGCTTACAATAGTCTTTAACTCTGGTTTAAGAAGGTCTAATACTCTCTTCTGGCTTCCACAGGTTCCAGGCATGTACATATACATATATGTAGGAAACACCTATAGACGAAATTTTAAAAGATCTTCTAAAATGCAAACAAATCTCATGATGACTCCTCCCACATGACACATGATTTTTTTTCTGAACCCAATTATTATCCCAAACCCCAAACGTCTCATCTCCATGTATCATCACCCTGGGGACCAGTTTAACATAAGAATTTTGAGGTGAGATCATTCAACTCACAGAATACAGGAATGCAGGCACCTGAAACCTGACTTAGATTAGAAGATCTATACCCAAGTGGATTCTACTTGGATGGGTTTCCCAGGATGTAGATCTTCTGGCATTGAGTCTGGAGAAGTCTAGGGAAACAGGGATGGCAGATTGCCTTGCTCAGCCACATGTCTGGGCAATTGCTATTGGCTATCCATGACGGACTCCGCTCCATTAAACAGTCTCCCCTCCACTCTTCACACTACTGTCACAACACAAGCAACAAAAGAGCCCAAGAGAGAAGAGTCAGACACCACCGTGGCCATACAACCTGACAAGGCAGTCATACATTGCCACCTATAGTTTATAGATGACACAAACCAACTTAGACTCAGTGTAAATAGACTCTATGCAAAGTGGCCATATCAAGGCACAGGGATCGGGACGGTCACCATGGCATCTGACTACTGAATCTCATTCCTGGAAGGGCAAGAATGGAATAAGAGGAGTGTTAAAAGATCTGAAGTAACATGGCTGAAACAAGGTGAGGTTCAAGCTGGAGTTACAGAACTGACAAAGGGAAGAAGTTTGGAATATTTCCTTATCTGTACTTGTTTAACTCATCTGTAGTAAGCACCTACTGTATGCTAAGTTCTGGACTGAGAGGTTAATACCTGGTTAATAATTTTATTAAAACAAATAGTTATAGATGCTTCTACCTATATAATACTTAGATTAATGGTGTATTTTTCTCTTCTTATAATTTTATTTATTTTAAATACTTCTACTTAGTTATTTATTTCTCATCTATCATCTATTTATCATTTGTAATCTATCAATAATCTACCTATCTATCATTTATCTGTCTTTCATTTATCTATCATCTATCATCAATTTTTATTTATCCATCATCTATCAATCATCTATTATCTATGATCTATCTATCTACATATCTATGATCTATCTATCTATCTATCTATCTATCTATCTATCTATCTATCCTGTGTATGTGTGTATGTGTGTGTGTGTGTGTGTGTGTGTGTGTGTGTGTGTGTGTTGTAAATGGGTGCCAGAGCCTGCTGCATCATGTCTGGAGGTTGTAGAATAGTTCTGAGAAATTGGTTCTCTCCTTTCATGGTGTTGAGGTAGGGTTCATACTTCTGCCTCTACCGGGTATTCCAGACTACCCAGCCTGTAACCCTTCAGCCAGTTCTCTTGTCTGTGCCCCCATCCTGCTGCAGGAGCACTAGAGATGTGAGCCTCACATTTTGCTTTCAATTTAGATTCTAGGGACTGAACTCAGGCTGTCCAGCATTTGCAGGTAATGTGCTTTTACCAGCCAAGCCATCTTTCTGACCACTGAGTTATTAAATGTTTTTAAAGTAAACATAGATACCCTTCTACTATAAGAGTGAATTTGGATTTTCTTAATTCCTCTCTGATGCTCCCATTTCCAAAGTGGGTCTTTTGGAGAACATTGGCTTTGTTCACTGTTTCAAACACTGTGTGATACAATGAGATGCTTTTCTCTTATCTGCAAACCAAGGCTCTAATTAATGTCTTGAAGGGGTTTAGAGCTTTGAAGATGTTCTCCTTTTCTCCTGGGTGTACCTCTCCTTCTACTCCAAGGAAGGAGGCAGATATCTCAAGTCTGGAGATAGGAACCCATCCAGGGCTTTTTTTGGTCGGAAGATAAGTAATCCCAGTGTGATCTTTGTATATTTTTGGACTACATTTTCCTAAGTGATTTAGCTCAGATTCGAATGGTATTATATTTTCTTCCTTGTCCTATTTTTAAAAACTTGGAACAGGCAACTTTAAACATTCTAATACCATAAAACACAATACATAGCAAGTAACTTCCATAGCATTGTTCAACTTTCAGGAACCTTTCATATGTGTTCTCTTGTGTTCTTGTGTTCTCAAACTGTGGAAATAGTTAGAATAACATTTCTCAGGTGCTCCTGGACCCAGGAAAGAAGGTAAGAAGAGGGCAAACAGGTAGGAGTGGGGTGGAAGACAGCAGGAGAAGGAAGGCATAGGCTGGGGTTGAGAAAACTAGGTAGGGGAGGAAAATTGGATCTCTCTCTCTCTCTCTCTCTCTCTCTCTCTCTCTCTCTCTCTCTCTGTGTGTGTGTGTGTGTGTGTGTGTGTGTGTGTGTGTGTGTGTGTGTGTATGCCCCCCCGTGTTAGGTCATGGGAAAGAGTATAGAGATGAGCTGACTCATGGACAAACAAGTTTTATTTACGATGACTTGCTGTGTGCTCTGAATGGGATTCATACTTGGCATTAAGAGGCTGCAATGGGGATTTAGAATACTTTTTAAATTGTTTTCAGATGCTAATTTCATTTCTTCTGTTTATGACAGTATTCCAGTGAGAATCATAGATTACCTCAGCTTCATATAAACTACATAAACACAAAATGACCTGAAACACTGTATCAAAACTCACTGCTGCGCAGTCAGGTGCCCTTGAGACAAAGACCTTTAAGAATCACTCTCATCTTACATCCAATCAGGACATCAGCTGTCTATGCAAACTGAAATATGCAATGATGCAGAGAAACCCTCAGGAATTTGTGGATAGTGTAAAGTCAGTATGAGAGATAGACAAAATCCTATCATAAGTCATTTTTATTTAATTACAGGTTATGACAATAGATCGTTTGGTAAAGTGTTTGCCTTGCAAAAGTGAGATCTGAGTTTGATCCCCAGAACCCACATAAAATCCCAGGCAGAGCGGTGTGTGATTTTAACTACAGCACTGGGGAGTCAGGAATGGGCGGGTCTCTGGGATGCTTTGTCCAGTCAGCCCAGCCTAATGGACAAATTGCAGGGTAATCAAAGACCCTATCTAAAACCAAAAGCAGATGATACTGGAGTATCCGTCAGAGGCTGGACTTCACACATGCATGCATACACATCTCTCCACACGAAGCTGAATACTAAATAGTATGCCTGTACACACACACCCATGCTAACATTCCTCACTAATTAAAACCCAGCGTTTGCACTTTTGAAACAAGTGTGTCAGGCCCAACTAGCTGGCCAGTTGTTAGTATTTTCCCTCTAACAGAATGTAGCTCTGGTCTATTCGGTGTTACAGAAAGTGTTCCTTCCACTCTATAATAAACTGACATGGCATGTCAATCCTCAACCAAGACCATACAGATAATGATAAACTGTATGTTAGAAATGTATTCACTAACATAATTCATATTAAAAACCAGAACAATCTTTGTGACGTTGCTTACACAAGAGTGGGTGGCACACTAGAAAGCTCAGGCCCTATTCTCCTACAGAGATATCATCTGTCCAGAGGACTAGGTAAGACAGGCTCATGGAAGCTTCAGGAATCAGCTAAAGGACTGGGGTAACCTTATGACTACCAAAGCAAGAACAGATTCCACAACATTGGGAGAAAATGATCTTAGTGACTATTCTATTTATGTGAAGAGACACCATGCCTAGGGTGACTCTTGTGAGAGATAAACATTTCACTGGGGCTGGCTTACAGAGGCTTTGTCCATCACCATCATGGTGCAGGGGGCGGGGGGGGGAGGCTGGCAGATGTGGTGCTGAAGAAGTAGTTGAGAGTTACATCCTGATCCACAAGTAGAGCAGAAAATGTTGAAACCTCAAATCACCCCAAAGGCACACTTCCTCCAAGGCTGTAAGTCCTAATTCTTTCAATCCTCTCAAATGGTGTCACTCCCTTACTCAAACCAGTACAGAAAATGCTGTGGAATTTTGCTTACCCTAGCTTCAGCACCTCCCTAGTATATCACGAAGTCAGAGGGAGGTCTTTACATGCCTAGGTCCTTCATCAAAACATCTAGGGTTATCTAGGAAGGCCTTACATGGTTCTAAAGGTGGTTTCACCTGCCTTAGAGGCCCTCTGGGACTCTGCCACAGCTTGAAATGCAAACAACTGTGGGTGTTGGGTCCCCAACCAGGACTGTAACTTGCCAGTTCCGGAGGGCGAGAGATGACAGACAGAGGGTACAATAAACAGTGTGGATGTATTATTGAAAAAGTGGTTCCATAGACCCAAGACCCAAGAAAGTGGAGGGACAATGGAAGGAAACTGAGACATTTGTTTGTAGCCGTGAACCTGAGGAAACCGAGAGAGTGGTGTGGGTAATCCAAGGAAGATGCGAGCTCAGTGGGTATACGAATTCCTACCCAAGCTTGGCTAGTGTGGTTCTTCTACACAAAGCCCCAATGGAAGCTTCTTTTCCACCAAATGCTCAACTTTCAAACAGGTGGTTCTAATAGATATAAACTTGTTTTTAAAGGAAAAAAATAACCTAATGGAAACAGATCCAAAGAAACACAGGACTAAACTTGCTTGACAGGTGCTTCAAAATAACTTGTAAAATATACTCAAAGAGTCAAAGGAAACAGAAAAAGGAGGAAGAAGAAAAAGGTGGGGAGACTAATGAGACTACGGAAAATCAAATCGTGGAAGACTAAGCAAACGGGAGAGGGGAGTTAAAGAGATTCTCTTCAATGGGCAGTTTCAGTTGTCTGAGGTGAACAGAGTCCTAAAGGTAGATTTTGGTGAGTGTAGCTCATTCTAGGAAAGTCCCTAATGTCAAGAAACTGGATTCTTAAAACGAATACAATGGTGACTTTTATCTAATGTTTATTTTAAGCATTATTTTTAAAATTATAAAGTCACATTAAAAAAAAAAAAAGCAGGTCCAAGACAGTCTCGTTTTATCAAGAGTTTGTATTTGTTGTACTTTTTGGTGTCCTGGCACACAGAAGGTAGTCAGGCAAGTTGGATGGAGGTGTTATTTCTCCAGAACCGTGTGGGACAATATGTTCTGGGCATTGCCCATTCATTCTTTGGAGTTGACTTTCTGCCTTGCTCCTGTCCAAGCTGGTCCACGGGAGGCTGACTGGTGAGCACCCCATAACAATTGCTGTGCCCTCCGCCTTGCATTGGGCTTCACCAATGGGAATCATTTGCTATCGATCTCTGCAGTTTTACTTTATTGTTGGCTTTTGTGATACTGCCTCGTAAAAGCTCTTTAAACACCTAAGTGTTGCGAAGAAATGTATGACCACGTTATCTGATCTCTGACCTCGCTGGAGCCTACAGAGGTCAGTGTTGCAAACTCTGTCTTGTCATCTGTAGCACAGAGCATCTTTTATTTAGTGGCCATTCTTTCCCAGGAAAGAAGAAGGATAGTCTAGAAAACTTCACCAGACACTTTAATCCAGCTAGGCATTATGAAGTTACTATTTGTGGTTTGTGCTCAAAGACTGTCTCTACGTTTAAGGAGTTAGACTCACTAAGGGATATAAACAAGTAATTCCACAGCAAAATAGAGACAAGGCAGAAAGTTAGGGCTAGGATGGAAGGATTTAGACTAAACTCACAAGGAGAACTTGACAGCATGTGCAGGTCACAGCCACTTCCCGAGTCCAGCATTCATCCTGAATCAAACGCTGTAGAAGGAAATTTATTCTGGGGCATGGTTTTAGGCCTGAGGCAAAGCTGGGTATCACAGCACCTGAAGAACTGTGTGGTAGAGAGAAATGCAAGAGGGCTGCACACAAAATAAGCTCTTCAGAGGTACGGTCCCACTCTCTTACCCCCTCCAGCCAGGCCTTCCCCAAGCTCGACTCCCTACCAACAATGCCATTAAATTATGACTCCATCAGTGGCTCAACCCATTAAGGAAGCAAGAGCCCTCCTGATCCAACCACGCCTGTTGAGTTTATCTAGGAGCAGGCAAATCTTAAACACAGGTGCCTTTGGAAGGAACACTTCATGTCCAAACCATTTTATTTTTTAAAAACTGACCGCTGTTCTTCCTGATGTTAATTTTCTTCATTATCTCTTCTATTTTTTAACAACTTTATTTTACAAAACAAAGATAAATGTACAGATTTTAAGCATTTTTGCATAAAATTATACAATACATTTTTGTCAGTACTTTTTTTCAGATTTTAAAATAATTTTTACATAAAACTGTATGAATATATTTTTTAGTCAGTACTTGATTTTTTAAAAGGTTTTATAGTATGCATTGAAAACTTAATAGTTACAGTGAGCATAAAGTACATGTAAAATAAAATGTAACATGGAAATAGTCAAAGTTTTCTTGTTGTATAAAGATTTTTTTGTTTTGTTTTGTTTTCTTTATTTCTTGGACTTCATACAGTCTGTGAGTTGTTTCTGGGGCAGTGAGAGCCTCTGGGGTTAGCATCCCATTATCAGTGACTGCATATTATGTCTGTTCTTTTGTGACTGGGTTATCTCACTCAGGATGATATTCTCTAGATGCAGCCATTTTCTTAAGAATTTGGTCAAGTCATTGTTTCTGGTGGCTGAGTAGTACTCCATTGTGTATATGTAACAAAATTTTTGTATCCATTCATCTTCTGAAAAACATCTGTGTTCTTTCCAGCTTCTGGCTATTATAAATAGAGCTGCTATGAACATTGTGGTGCATATATCTTTGTTGTGTACTAAGGTGTCTCTGGGGTATATGCCCAGAAGTGGAATAGCTGGGTCTTCAGGTAGTATTATGTCCAATTTTCTGAGGTATCGCCAGACTGATTTCCAGAGTGGTTTTATTAGTTTGCAACTCCACCAACAGTGGAGAAGGGTTCCTCTTTCTCCGCAACCTAGCCAGCATCTGTTGTTGTCTGAGTTTTGGATCTTGGCCAATCTGACTGGTGTGAGGTGGAATCTCAGGGTTGTTTTGATTTGCATTTCCCTGATGGCTAAAGATGTCGAGCACTTCCTCAGATATTTCTCAGCCATTCGGTATTCCTCAACTGAGAACGTTTTGTTTAGCTCTGTACCCCATTTTTAATAGGGTTATTTGATTCTCTGGTGTCTAGCTTTTTGAGTTCTTTGTATACCTTAGATATTAGGCCTCTATCTGATGTGGAGTTGGTAAAAATCTTTTCCCATTCTGTTGGCTGCCATTTTGTTTTCTTGACAATGTCCTTAGCATTACAGAAACTTTGCTATCTCATTAAGCCCCATTTGTTAATCTTTGACCTTAGAGCTTGAGCCATCGGTGTTCATTATCTCTTCTAACCACTAAGTGGAAGAAGAAGAAGGTCCTAAGTGTGGAGCCAGGGTCTCACCCTTGCTGCCTTAGCATATCCTCAGCAGACCCTACCTCCCCGTCTCTCTCCCACCATGAGGAAGAGACTCTTGTGTCTTTCCTTATGAGAAAACAGTGCATCTTCATCTTTAAAAGGCCATAGAAGTCCACTGAAGCACAGGACCCAGAGACCCCAGCATGGCCCACTCTTCAGGACACCCTGCTGCTGGAGCTTGGGAATCTCTCAAGGTCCCATTGAGGCCTTGAGAATAGCAGTTTGCACTGATAGGGCGTAGCCGCTGTCCCATGATGGTGACCAGCATCCTTGCGTGTGTTGCTTAGGAGAGAGCCAGACCTTTTGCCATTTGCTTGTGCGTCAAATGGGTATCTAGCCCCGGGACTGCTCATTAACAGAGAAATGCGAAAGTACACCAAATCTGACCTTAGATGTGGAATCCTGTGCTTACACTCAATGTTTAAAACTTGAAGGCTTTGGACTCTGAGCCCTGGGCTGCAACCAAGTGAAGTTTATTTATGTCTGATGTGTGCTCAAGCATGGGGTAGCTCATTTCCCAGCTCCATGAAGTAAAAGAAGTTAGGCTTTTCCTTTTCTTTTTTTTTTTTTTTTTTTTTTTTTTTTTTGTACAGATCCCTCTGGAAATCCGATAAACACTGTGGATTCTCAGAACATGAGCTCTCTCGGCCACAATGGGCTTTGTTTCATTTTCTCACTGCTTGTTACAATGTAACTTGTTACAATATAACTGGTAGGATGCTGCTCCTTGTGCAGATCAGCCAACTTCCAAGGACCCATGGCTTTTCCCTTCATGCTGAACAACCCTCAAACTGTTGCTCACCTCAGGTTAAAATGCACATTTAATTTAGGGCTGGTGAAATGGCTCAGCAGGTAAAGGTGCCTGCTGTCAAGCCTGATGACCTGAAATCAATCACCAGCACATCTGTGGTAGAAGGAGAGACTATTGCCTACACACACACACACACACACACACACACACACAAACACACATCCTAACTCCACATGTTACAGTGACTTCCCACTTCCCGTTTTCTCCAGTTGGGCCTGTTTATACAGAAGCCAGCCTTCTACAGCTGACCTCATGCTCTTTGATCATGCCAGTGGTCTGCACTAGAGGCTTTTCCCTAATAGGTTTTCCCATGCAGCACTGGAGTTCCTTTCCTAGCACTGCCTGAGTGACAGGCCCTAGACATGTTTGGTGTCTTTACCTGTTGTCAAGCCTCTGCCTCTGCTCTTGGATTTGTATTCACTCACTTAGGTCTTTTAGATCTCTATAAAAAAACTTTCCTAAGGAGGCCACAGAGCATCCAATCATGCGACGCCTCCTTCCTCTGTCCCCTGCCTCTTTAAGGTCTAGCTACTTGATGATTTCAGACTAGACCCTGGTACAGGCAGTCACGGGTAGTGCTAACTTCAGAAAGAAGGCTGTAATAGTTTGAATGTATTGGTGGCTTCCATAGGCCCATAAAAAGGGGCACTATTAGTAGGTATGGCTTTGCTGGAGGAAGTGTGCCACTGTGGAAATGGGCTTTGGGGTCTGAGATGCTCAAGCTATGCCTAGTGTGGCATACAGTCTCCTTCTGTTGCTTGCAGATCAACATGTAGCACTCTTTGCTCTCTAACACCATGCCTGCCTCCACACTGCTGTGGTCCCTGCCTTGACACTAATGGGCTAAACCTCTGAAACTGTAAGGCCATTCTCAATGGGATGATTTTCTTTATAAGAGTTGTCATTGTCATGTTTTCTCTTCACAGCAATAAAACCCAAAATAAGACAAAGGTCCATATTAATTTTGTCTCTAAAAGTCAAGGAAAAATTTATACAGCTCCTTCCAGTGGTCCCATGAGTGGAAATAAAGAAACTAACATTTCTCTTTCCATTCTGGATAAAAACAGAATATGGAAGTTGCATTGTTCTTCTCACAGATCTTTTATTTTCTGTATATTCCTGCCTATTGCTGTGATAAAGACCTTTACCAAAACAACTTAGGGAGGAAATGGCCTATTGTTTGATTTATTATTTATTATTTCAGTTTACAACTTATAGTGCAGTATGAAGAGAAATCAGGGCAGAAATACAAAGCAGGAACCTAGAGGCAGGAACTGAAGCAGGGGCTGAAGAGCAACGCTGTTCACTGATTTGCTCTCTATAGCTTGCTCAGCTTGTTTTTGACAGTGTGTCTCTGCTCAATGAATGTTTGCAAGGCCTGATCAGTTCTTAGATGGAGAAGGTAGCTCTTCCTGTTTGTAAATATATATTGAGAATGATCAAACCTGAATGTGAACACAGCTGAGAGGCCAGTCACTGGAAACTCCAGGCCTAGGATACAGTAGGCAATATGTGTCCAGTTGTCCACATTATCTGCATGATTACAGAGCAGAGAGAGAAAAATAATCTGAGCATTGTTTGGGGGAGCCATTTCCAAAATTAATGACAAACTGCAATGATAAGCCTTAAACCTATGGTGTGTAGTGTGTGTGTGTGTGTGTGTGTGTGTGTGTGTGTGTGTTTGTGTATGTGTGAGTGTGTGTGTGTTTGTGTGTATGTGTGAGTGTGTGTGTGTGAGTGTGTGTATTTGTGTGTATGTGTGAGTGTGTGTGAGTGTGTGTATGTAAGTGTGTGAGTATGTCTTTGTGTGTATATATGTGTGTGTTTGTGTGTATGTGTGAGTTTGTGTGCATGTAAGTGTGTGAGTGTGTGTCTTTCTGTGTATGTGTATGTGTGTGTGAGTGTGTGTATGTAAGTGTGTGAGTGTGTGTGTCTTTCTGTGTATGTGTATGTGTGTGTGTGTGAGAGTGTTTGTTTTTGTGTAAATGTGTGTGTGTATCAGTTTGAGAATTCCCTTCTTTGCTCTAAGAAAGATGTCTTATTTGTTTTCTCCAATGACACTTACTGTAGAGTTTTTAGCCAGCCTGTGCTCACTTGTGACTTTTCTTTTACACAAAGAGGAAGCTATTTTCTATCATTTCTACCCCAGTACTTGGTGCACAGTGTAGCACACAAGGAACACTCTGTGCTGAAAAAAAATCAAAGAGGTGACAAGGATGGTTGGGGAAATGGTCCTGGGATGCCATTACAAGGCCAGGTGAAGAAGACTGAGCCTTCATCCATTTTTATTCTATCCTTTATCCTCTCAACACTACTAATTTCAGTAACAGGGTACCCTACTCCTGAGGGACCCCCTACTCCCAGAGGACCCCCTACTCCTGGAGGACCCCCTACTCCTGAGGGACCCCGTACTCCTGGAAGACTACCTGGCCCTGGAGGACTCTCCCGCTCTGGAGGAACCCCTGGCCCTAAAGTACGGTCTTTGCTCATAGCGAGGTCTGTCTGCTGTTGTTTCTTCCAATGCGGAAGAAGGTTTGGTGTTTATGTCTTAGCCACTCTCGGCACAGTGTTTTACTGAAGAAGCCCCGTCGGAGCTTATTTTTATGTACACAAACATGAAGAAAAGATAAACATCTTTATGTGAGCCTTTAAACAAAGCTTGAAGAGATATTCTCTGATTATTCCTCATTTACTGGAGCTAGAACCAGCACATGGTGAACTCCTTTCAGTCACTTCATGAGGAAACCAAGTAGTGTGTCATCTTCAGGACACGGAGGATGAGCCAGAGGTCAGGGAAAGGGAAGAAGTGGATGGAACATGAAGTTTATCTGGAAAAAGAGGGAGCAGGACTGAACATATGGCCATTTCCAAGGGTCAGTTATCACAGGACAAATCCCAGTCAAGAGCTGTTATACCACCCTCCGTGGACAGTATTCAAGGTGGTTGGCAGGTCCACTTGCCATTTTAGCCCTTAAGGGCCCTACAGTCTGGGGAAGAATATCCAGGAAGGTCATTGGCTGAGGGCCAAGGCTATTGGGATGCCTCATTAGCATGGAGGGATGTTCCGGTGCTGTGCTACATGGCTGAGTGCAAAGAGGCCACCTTAGTCACCTTAGTCAATAGTCATGATTACGTGCATAGAGGTAGGGAGGGAACAGCCCTATTCCTGCTGTCTCAGGCTCTGAGATTCTTGAGGTTTGAGCATGCTCCACTTCCCTAGCCTCATGCGAATCTGGTGGCATTGTTCACAAGCTCTACATATGTATGTGTGTGTGCATGTGTGTGTGTGTGCTTGTGTGTGTATGTGTGTGCTTGTGTGTGTGTGTATGTGTGTGCTTGTGTGTGTGTGTGTGTATGTGTGTGCTTGTGTGTGTGTGTATGTGTGTGCTTGTGTGTGTGTGTGTGTGTGTTGGTCAGAGGAACAACTTTTTTTTATTGCTTCCCACCTTGGTTTTGTTGTTGTTGCTTTTTGTTTTGCTTTGTTCTTGTTATTGTTTGGGGTTTTTTGTTGTTGTTTTGTTTTGTTTTGAGACAGAGCATCTCCCTAAACCCGGGGTTACTCATTCCAACAAGACCCAGTTGGTCAATGAGATACCTGAGATCCCAGATCTCTTCCTCCCCGGCACTGGGGTTATAGTTTTCGCAGCCAAGATTGACCTTTCCATGGATGCTGGGATCTACACTAGGTTTCCACATTTGCACAGCAAGCAGTGCACCCACAAACTCATCCCCCAGCCTCTAGGTGTGAGATTTGAATTTTTAAGAGTCACTTCTGTAAGTGGAGGACATTCACAGGGTCAGGAGATCAAAACCTCAGGAGATCAAAATCCACATAAGAACATAGCTATGCTTAAACGTCTAAATGGTCCAGCATCACTCTGCTGGGGCATCATCAACACAGTTTTCCGTAGTTTGGTATTCAGTCTGGAGCAGACCCTTTGGATATAGTATATTTACCTCCAGAGACCAAAGACACCCATCACATGCTTCCTATGGCAGGGGATGCTAGTGGCAATGTCTTTTCCTTACTTTACAGGGGAAATACCAGAATATCTTTCCCATTTGGCTTTTGTAAATATTCTGGAAATGACAAGCTTTGTTCTGAAACCGAGGCACACCCACTCTTCTCTCAATGCCACCCCAAGATTTCTGGATACTGAAGGTCTTCTGGTCCTAGCTTTAGCCTATTTATGTTTTGCTTAGCAGCTTTCCAGGGACCCACTCCTCAGGCTGATAGCACTCACCTTCTGTCCTCTTTGGGTAGCTCTGTGCTGAGGTGGCCACACTAGTGTGGTCAGTGACTAGATGATGCCGTGATATTGTCACTGCTGCTGGTGAAGACTGAGACTCTCCTTTTGGAGTGGCCATTTCTAAACACTACCCTAGTGTTTTTCTGGGAGTGACTTAACCCAGGACCCCAGTGGTTACTTCATCAGGTAAACAGAAAAAAAATATTTTTAGGCAATATGAGAAGAATTGAGAAAACAACATTCCCGGGATACAAAGATTCTATGAATCGGTGGGTGTCATAATAGATAACACATATTGAGGATGCTTTGACAGTGACTGATTCACAAATGACTAATTTAAGAAACAAAAGGTGTGGAATTCACAGGACTTGAGATAGCTGGAACCCTATCATCCCCGAGCTCTGTTAGAAGAGGTGGTGAGTGCTTCTTACATGCTTTAGGTTCTTGTAGACAGGAGAGCCATGGGCAGCCTGAGCTCCCCACCCCCCCTAGAGGCAAAGAACTGAGAATAAGGGGCCTGGACATTGCTATCTTTCTTCCTTTTTATCCTTTCTAAATCCCTCGGTGACCAGGTTCAACGAGATGTTGGGATGCAGGAGAGCCCGTGGATGTAGTTCATGGATATCAACTCTAAGACGTAGCAAAGCAGGGAGGCTTGAGAACAGAAAGAGCCACGGGAACTCGCACAAGGGATTGTCAGGGGAAAATGCCAACTAGAAGTACTTCAGACGAAAATCTGGTTTGTGGTAGTCACACCCACCATTTAAAGGCCCCAAAAGAAGAATGCAAAACAGTTCCTGAGGATGTCGTCTGTGTTCTTTGGAAGACAGACATTATGTTAAGTAGAGATTCTTAGTTTCCTCGACTATTGGTGCTAGGTACTGGTCTTTTATATCCATTCTTGCTAGATGAAGAGGCTTCTCTTTGCACCATAGCTGAACAGTGGCCAACTCTGACTTAAGTGACTCTGTCTCAAGAACCCAGAGTAGTTCTACTATAACAGGAAACTTCAGCAATGTGCAACCCACGAAAATCTGACTTTTCCAAAAACCCAGAGGGTGAGCTTACTTGAAATGAGGAAGGCTGAGATGTCTTACATATATGTGGGAAGCAGCTAATGAAAGAAGAAATCCTGCTCTCTCTTGTCTGACTCCATGAAGCAAAACACAGGAAAACGCTGACGCAGCTCACTTGCAGAAAGCCAGAGCAGACCGACTTCTGCCCTTTGGGGGCCTGATTCATGTGGCCAAGTGTGTTCTGTAGTGGGTTATGTGGTTGCTTCCTTGGGTCATAAGAGACTGAGGCACCAACACCCTACTCTCTTCTCTACTGACTATTTTGACTTTGATTCGTGTTATTAAATCCCTTCTTCCGTCACAGGTTACAGCCACACAGGCAGTAGCTACAGTGAAAACTAAGGAACAGCTAAAGGCAGTTAAAGGATTTGGGTTTTGAGTATTGCTTATGTAAGGAAACATGCTGGGTGCTATTTATGTTAAGCAAACACTAAACCATTACTTGATACAACCATCTCGATCAGTATTAAATTCCGTTAGCTTCGTTTTACATGGAAAGTAACTCTGAGGTTTAACTGATTTGCTTAAGGTAACACACTGGGTGACATGGTGAATGGGTTTGAGTGTTGACCCAATTTCACTAGACACTTGAGACCACTAGCTTTGAGTCTAAAGTCCCAGAGAAGCAGTTGTAAGGGAGAAGTTTCAGACGGGGAGAAATTGCTGACCTTCTATAACTTAGTATCATAGTTAGAGCTATCAAATTGACACAAACCTGGGAAACATGAACCTCAACTGAAAAACTGTCTTGCTTTTTAACCGGTAGAGGGACCTATGTGGCATCGCCACAAACAAGCCACTGGCTTCCACCAGAACAACCACCTCAGTGAAACAGCCGAGAAGCACAATTCTTACACCTACCTCTGGCCAATAGGAGACTGTGACCAATTTCTTCTAAACAGCCTCTCTGAAGATCAAGGGTTCTATTTTGGCTTACAGCCTACAGTCTGTCACCAAGGGAAGGTAGTCAGGAACTTGGGGCAGGAACTCTGAGAAGGACCATGGAGAAACTCTTTTTACTGACTTACTCCTTCTGTTGCTCAACTCTTTCTCACACACCCAGGCCCACCTAACTAGGGATGGCGCTGCCCACAGTGGGCTGGACCCCCTCTGCCAATTAGGAATTAAAAAAAATACTTCACAGAGAAGAAGTTCACAGGCCAACTTGAAAATACCTATTGATAATATTTATAGTTGTGCATATAAATATTAGTGGAAAAATACTGTACAAATGTTAACCACAAAAGGAACGAAACCACATACATATATTGTATAGTCTTTTGAGTAGATTTTATTGTGATAAAATGCATAAACCATAGTTAGCCGTTTTAACTATTTAAAGGATTTAAAATAAAAATAGGTTTATATATCTTATTATATGCTAACAATATATTAATGTTAATATATTATTATGTTATAGAATAATATTATATCATATAATATATATTGTGTAAATTAATACATATGCACATATATGTGTGTGTGTGTGTGTTTCATTGTGTGTCTGTGCGACAAAGATGTGCCTTGAGCTAGAGGCAGTCAGAAGGAGCCTTCCAATTACTTCATACCAGAGTCACAAATGGCTGTGAGCTGCTATGTGGGTGCACAGCCTCAAGCCTGGGTCCTCTGGAAGAGCAGTCAGTGCAGTGACCTGTGCGACCATCTCTCCAGCCCCAACTTCAGCCCCAGCCCCAGCCCATGTTCTTAAAGACAGAGTTTTGCAGTGAAGTTTAGATTGACCTTGAATCAGCGACTCTTCTGCCTTAGCCTTCTGAGCACTGCCATTGAACATGTGTGTCACTGCACCTGCCTCATTCTAACTACGTTAAAGAGGAACGTTCTAAGGCATTCCTACTGCCTGTGCCCCATTGTTGCAGCATGTTTCTTGGAGATGCAATGCCCACTTTAACTGCATACATCTGGCACCAGCCACCACAGCATGAGGATGTCGGTGAAGCAGTACTGACAGGTGGGAGCCTACTGAGATGCCCCGAGGGCCAAGGCTTCTCCGGGTGAGCATCACCAGTCTGGACAGCACACAACTCAACTAAGTATTAGCAGTGTTCACCTAGCTCTGCTGTGGTAACACTTCTGACACACATGGATTCAGGGGCTATGGTGATAATATCCATGCCTTCCTACATGACCTTCCTGAAACTTGAAGTTTCTTTTTGTTTGAAATCATTGACTTCACTCGATGTGTGCAGATGTCTAGTGGGTGATATTTTTACCCCCAAATGCCAAATTCTCCACACTCGGCTCATGCTGACACCAGCATTTTCTTTGCTACGCACCCATGAAAAGTCGCGATGGTTGTATCTGTGACTATTTCACCTCCAGCCATTTCCTCCAGGCCTCAAGTCAATCTGTTTATTTTATGTTGGCCACCCTGAGAACTTTGTCTCTTGTAAGACTCGTGGCTTTGGTGATTGGCACACTGCAGAGGACAGGTAGACCATTTAACCCATCTTCATCCGCAGAGGTGACAGCTACACATGGCTCTAAGATCTCAACTCTTCCTTGTTGTTTTCTGCCTAAGGCCTTTGGAAACTTTAGACTGGTGTAGGGAGCAGGGAGTCTGCGGGTACATGGGGCAGTTCTGTGGGTAGTCAGTGAGTAGGAGTCTGTGGGTAGTCAGTGCAGTCAGAGGGTCTGTGGGTACTAACAGAGGTTCAGGCGGTCTGCAGTAGGTGCTCACAAAAGTTCAGGGCCCTGTGGGTACTCAGTACAGGTCAGTACATGCTGACTCGTGCACACAGAGAGAGGATGTGATGGAGAACCCCTCAGCATTGGGGAGTGGAGTTTGTGGGACTGAGATCTGTTGGTCACAGTATTGGTAAACTTTAGAGTCATATACTTATAATTCCTTGTTTTTCTCCCACCCCCCCTTTTCCCATTCTCCCTTTCCTGAAATAGCTTTTCTCAGTGCTAGCTGGTCCTTATCATCGCCTGTGCTTTCTAGGGGAGCCCAGGTTAAGGAAAACTGTATGTGCCTATCTCCCTATAACTATCATGACCCTCTCTGTCCATCATAAACTATGCAAACATTTTTAATGATGGCAGCATAAGACAGACTCTGGAGCTACACTGCCTGTCAAACCACAGCTGGTTCAGTAAGATCAGAAAAGTTATTCTACTTTTGGTTGTCAGCTTTCTTCCTTATCAAAGTGATATTAGCAGTGAGCTTATATGTTAACAAGATGCTACGCTGTGAACATGCTGTGTACGTTTCCTGGCAACAGCACTGATAACACTTGATTGTATTTTCTGTGATTTTTTTTCACTCTGACAATAAAAACAGACAACTTATATTTTCTGCAACCTTTCTAATGTCAGAAAAGGCATTGTTTCAACTACCTAGCATTAACTGGGCTGACCATGTGTTTACCCTGTGACCTATCTTTGTAAACTGTGCCTTGCATTTTCTTAGACTAGTTTCTGAGCACAAATATCCCCTGACTGGCTTCTACAGCACTTTCCACCCGCCACTGTGAGGCTTAGAGTACTCTTTCCCAACACAAAAGTCCTCAGGGTAGAGGCCAGTACCTTTCATTCTCCACGATATCTTTGGTAATTAACAAATTAATCAAGTCTCTTCTATGTATCAGTCTCAGTGCTCAAATATGAAATGACACCATTACAACACAGTTCTAGTGTGTTTACCAGAACAGGAGGTATGTCTGTAACATAGCTCCAGTGTGTTTGAAAATGCTACTAGACACCTATATAAATTGATCGGCACATGTGGGACATTTGATTAGGAACTCACACAAGTCAGGTCTGGGTTTGAAAGAGTTGGTACCCATAACGTATTGCTGTAATATAAACTTACTCATCCATCCCCATTAAAATAAGTAAACACGCTTCATATTCCAACTGTGTCAATAACCAAAGGGCAGAAATGGATCCCTCAAGAAAACAAACATTCCATAATTAAAGTCAGTATTAGGTGAGGCCCAAAGGCAAGGCATTCACTTGGTCCCTCTTAGATCATGCCTTGACCATCCATCCTTCTCCACAGTGGAGCAGCAGCTGCCTTGCCAGGACTCACCTGGTTAGAGTTTTTCATGAAGCATGTCCTTGGTGGTTGGAGAGGAAGCCCAGTCAAGCAAAACTGTGCAAATTGATTTGGTTTTAAATTACCAAATGTGTATCCTACTCACTTGTTCACAAAGAAGAAAAATTGACACATCAAATGTCATATGGCCAGAAAAATAATTGGCCACCTTTGAAGCCATAAAATTAGTCCTTTCGTAGAAATGAAATCCAGAGTTACAAAAGGAGGCCAAGTGTAAACAGAATTAATGAAAAAAGACACAAGAGAAACAGCTATTAATCTGAACTGGGGGGAAGAGTTTAATATGCATTATGTATATTGTAGATGTTCATATGTGCATGAGCACACATACACACACATGCACACACACACACACACACACACACACACACACATATATATAAAATGATCATCTATGTACATGTTAGAGACTTGGCAATGAAGATGTCCTGTCTTCCACTAGGAATACATGTGACATAATGCAGGCAATAACATTCAGTAGGAAGATACAGAGTAGTAAGGGTGATGGAAATATTTTAGTGTGTTTATGTGCGTGTGTGTACAGGCATGTATGTGTGCTTACAGGTAAAATAATAGAGGTGAAAATATTTATCCTGAACACCTCTTTCAGAAGCTGGGACAATCACCAGCCTTCTAATTTACCTAGAATTCTTTAACTAGATGTGTTTGGAGGAGGTTAGGTTTTTCTGGATTCCAAAGCCTATGGGTTTCCAAGTAGTATAATGAATTGAGCTATCTTATTCACCACCTGGCTTTAACACTTGACACCCCTTTCCAACATTGTATCATCTACACACTGAAGTCTGCCCCATATGTCATGCTCCCTAGTACACCTGACAACAGCTGTGTCATAGGAGCCATTGCCCAAATAGGCAGATGATGAACCAGTCTCACAGGATCACATCAATCACAACATTAACTTGAGTGCAGTTAATCAACGTCGAAGGATTGAGGCATGTTTAAAATGAAGTTTTGTGGTGTGAGCACCATGGAGGATACACACACAAGCCTAAGTGGCATAACTTACTGTAAGCTAGGGGGTGTGACACGCTACATAAACAGAGCATAGCCTGTTGCCCTGGGGCTTTGATGAACAGAACATAAAATCTCATCAAGCATTTGGGAACATGATGTGATAAAGAGACTAGGTAACCTCAAGATGTCACTGTAGGGGTTACGTGCAGGATCTTTTTCAGAAAAGTTATTTTTAGGGGGTGTGTATAAGGAGTATATTATAGAACAAGAAAATACTACAGAAGTAGTAAATACATATAAATCCGTAAAAGTATATATTATTCTTCTCACGTATTGAACAGTGTAAGTAATAGAATATACTAGAGTTTTATACGACTGGTAGGTAGTTCATAAAACTGGCTAACAACAGCATCAGCACAGACACACTGGTAATGCATGCATACCCACGCTAATAGTTATGGTTTCACTAAAGAAAAGTCACTGTCTTACCTATGACCCACTGATAAAACATGGCCAATTGGCACATGTCTGTGTTTAGATGTCCTTAAGTCTTTTACAAACTTATAATAACCAAGGACTTATGGCTGTCTGACTTATTCTTTACTTTCTTTTCCCTTGAGTTGAATTCTTACTATGGTTTGTCTCCAAATTTATTCTTATAGCTAAATTTCTCTATCTTAAAATGCTATTTTGGGCTGGAGAGATGGCTCAGTGGTTAAGAGCACTAGCTGCTCTTCCAGAGGTCCTGAGTTCAATTCCCAGCAACCACTTGGTGGCTCATAACCATCTGTAATGGGATCTGATGCCCTCTTCTGGTGTGTCTGAAGACAGCTACAGTGTACTCATATATAATAAATAAATAAAACTTAAAAGAAATGCTGTTTCGTTTTCTTCTTATCAGATTATTACCTTCTGTCCTATTACTGTTGCTTCTTGAAAAAACAGAGAAATTTTTTGTTACTTGTTTTAGATTGGATTGGTCTAAGAGGCCAAGGAACAGAGTAAGGCAGGTCAGAAAGAATGATGTTGTCGATTGAATTGAAATGTCCCCAGTGGTTCATGTGTTTGGACACCTGGCCCACAGTTGGTGCTGCTGTTTGGGGAAGTTATGAAGTTATGGAAGCTTTAGGAGGTGCAACCTTGCTGAAGGAAGTCTATCTCTGAGAATGGGCTTTGATTTTTTTATTACCTGGCCCTACTTCCTGTTCTCTCTCTCTCAATCTCTCTCTCTCTCTCTCTCTCTCTCTCTCTCTCTCTCTCTCTCTCTCTCTCTCTCTCTCTCTCTCTTCTCTCTCTGTCTGTCTCTTTCCCTCTCTTCTTCTAGTTTTTGGATGAAATGTGATCACCCTGCTTTCTGACTACCAGGCAGGATTCACACTTCCTCTGCTATGCCTTCCCCACCATGATGGACTATACCACCTCCCCAGCTGTCAGTCAAAGCCAGCATTTTCCTCCCTTGCTTTGTGTCAGTGAACTTCTCACAACAACAGAAGAATGACTAATTCAAACAGCTTCCAAAGTTGGGCTCTTCTGTCTTAACTATATAACCTCTGAACCTCTCTGTCCTCAAATTGAAAATGGGACAAGACTGGGCAACTTACAAAGAAAAGAGTTTTAATTTGGTTCATGGTTCTGATCCAAAGCCCATGAATCCCAGATGGTGACAGGCTTCATTCTGTCCCTGGATGGTTCAGGGCATCACTTGGGAAGGGACAAAAGGTGCAAGGTTCCAGAACACTTGTAGGAGTAGCATTGGAGAATGAATGCTAGATGCATGGTACTGACCTGCTCTCTAGGCAACTAATAAGAATTCTCACAGTACTGCAGTACTATCCATGGAACAGGCTGCTCTGATCCAACAACACATAATGACCATACCTTTTATCTGCTGCACTGATCAGTCTGGTCTGAACATCTGTCATGGTGCAGACAAATCATCTTCAAGCACAGCAAGATCTACAGGTTTGACTCAGTGTGCCCCTGGCAACCTTAGCTGGGGTTGTAGTGACGACTATCTCACTACGCTAGGTTAGCTACAACCATTTCTGTGAGATGAAGTTCCTTCCATATTCACTGTGACTGTGGGGGACTATTCTGCCAAAAGCAAAACCTAGGACACGTGGTTTTGTGAGCAGGTCAGTAAAGACGACGATAACAATAGTCACTGAAAACTAGCATGCTCCCAGTGCTCATGAAATGCATAGTTTCTAGAGGGTTGTTAAATGCCAGTTTAGGCTGAAAAGTACATGCCTAGAGCCAGGTAAAGCTCAGCATTTCTCCAGTGGAGTGACTTGGGCCAAGTGGCCTGTTAGGAGCAGCCTTTACAGCAGCGGAGGCTCTGGTTTCTAGTTTCTACAACTCTATACGTTCCTCCTCACCCTGTTTCCTCTTATCTTATCAAAACAGAGTTTCAGAAGCTAGAGAATGCAGGTACTTAAGGGCCCCTCTACCCATTGATTCCTTCCATATGCAGGTTATTTTATTTTCTAAGGGGCCCCAGGGTTTGGGAAAACTACTTGTCCAGTGTAATCACCTATGAGCTAGTATAAACTTAAGCTTTGCTGTAATTTATTAGTCACTGACATGCCAGAAGGAAAACAGGTTTAAAGAAACCAAGAAAACAGCCCTTTGAGAGAGTCTAATCTGAAGTTCATTTGAATGTGCTTGCGTGTTAAGAAATCAGAACAGCATTCCAATTTCCATCAGTATCTTTGGAGGATCCTTCACAATGATATGTTAGAGCTGATATGGTGTGGATGAGCCCACACTACCAAAGGATCCCCAAGAGTTCCATTTCAAAACCTATGATGCAAAGAATAGTGGTGTTTGAATCACTCTCATGAGAAATTAAAGTACAGAGTCCGTGTTAGCCTTATTATATAAACTCCAAGTTGCTAAAATATCTTTCAGCAACAGAGTTGATGTGCGGTGGAGTAGATGAATTCTCCCCTGTAGTCAGAGAAGCCCTCGCATTTGTGCTGGGAGATTTCCAAACATCTCCAGTCCTCACCTTGAAGTCCGGAGGTATAAGGCAGAGCAGAATCTCACTCATCCATCAAGCCATCCATCTGTCACTTGCTAGGTGAGTGACATCATGGGAAAGACCCCTCGATGTCAAGGAGCTTAAAGATTGGCAGATAGGAAAGATAACACATGCTAGCGCAACGTATCTGGGTATAGTACAGGAATTGCTCTGTGTAGATGCAGTATCATTCTAAAGTCCCCTATGAATACCAAAGTCCAAAGCTGTTGAATTTTCTAATATTGCACAATGTACCTTAGCAATGTAACTTATTCACATCCTCCTATATACATCCAGGTCTGTTTCCATGGGTTATACTACACATTCATGGAGTTGGACAAGTTGTGACTGAAAGATCTCTATTGCCATTGTTCGAGAAGCAATATGTACATTGCACTATTACCATAAATAATCCAGAGAGATGTCAAGAATGTAGAATGTCTGGGATTTGTATGTAGATATGCCGCTGTTGTAAGGGACTGGAACACCTACAGATTTTGGTATGCTAGGGGTTCTGGAATTCATCCCCCTGTGATTCCAAGAGACCACTGAATTACACACTTGATGGGATATACTACTTCACTTGTGTAGATGCAGAAGAACACTTGACAGCAAATTTATGTTTTTCATTTGGGACTTCCCATAATTAAAATGAACATTTTCAGGTTTCAGTTGGCAGGCTCTAGGGTTATACAACCATAGATACAGAGGCTGAGTGTATGGAAGGGAAGTCTATCACAGTTATGTTCAATTTGAGATGGCAGAGACTCACAAAAGAATTCCCAAGTAGGCAGAGCTCTTGAGCAATCATTCAGAGGCAGGGCAAGTTGTGAGAGTATCAACTTGAGCTGCCAGAACCTAGCCTCTGAGGAGTGAAATGTGAACTAAAACCTTACTTACCAGCTAAAGAAATGGTGTATGTGTAACTGTCCATCATGTTCTGAGGCTGTGTCCTTGTCTTTCTTAAGGCAAGTGACTGGTTGGACAATTTCCTAGACAGATAGTAGGTACTGTAGTTAAGTTAGGATCAGATAAACCATACAAATGGTCTTATAACCCCTAAAGAAATAAAACAGTCATCAAAAGTCTCCCAACCAAAAAAACCCCTGGATCATATGAGTTTAGTGCAGAATTCTATCAGACCTTTATAGAAGACCTAATTCCAATACTCTTTAAACTATTCCACAAAATAGAAACAGAAGAAACACTACCCAATTCCTTCTATGAAACCACAATTATGCTTATTCTTAAACCACACAACAACATAACAAAGAAAGAACCAGATCAGCTTCCCTTATGAATATCGATGCAAAATTATTCAATAAAATTCTCACAAACTGAATCCAAGAACACATCAAAATGATCATCTATCATAATCAAGTAGCCTTCATCCCAGGGATGCAGAGATAGTTCAATATATGGAAATCCATCAACATAATCTATCATATAAACAAACTCAAAGGAACAAAAACAACACATGATCATCTCATTAGATGCTGGGAAAGCATGTAACAAAATTCAACAACCTTTCCTGATAAAACTTTTAGAAAGAGCAGGAGCAGAAGACCCATAATTAAACATAGTAAAAGCAATATACAGCAAATCAGTAGCCAACATCAAACTAAATGTCGAGAAGCAATCCCACTAAAATCTTCTCTGAAGAAGGAAGTTGAAGAAGATCTTAGAAGATGGAAAGATCTCCCATGCTCATGGATTAGAAGAATCAACATAGTCAAAATGGCCATCATGCCAATAGAAATCAACAGATTCAATGCAATTCCAATCAAAGTTTCAAGTCAATTAATGCTGCATAGAGTTAGAAAGAGCAATTTGCTAATTCATTTGGAATAATTAAAAACCCAGGATAACAAAAACTATTCTCAACAATAAAAGAACTTCCAGGGTAATCACCATCACTGACCTCAAGCTGTATTACAGATCAATCAGGATAAAAACTGTATGGTATTGGTACAGTGGCAAGTAGATCAATGAAATAGAACTGAAGACCTAAAATTAAACTCAAACACTATGGTCACTTGATCTTTGACAAAGGAGCTAAAAACATTCAATAGAATAAAGGCAGCCTCTTCAAAAAATGGTGCTGGTTCAACTGGCAGTCACCATGCAGAAGAATGCAAATCGATCCATTCTTATCTGCTTGTTCATAGCTCAAGTCCGAGTGGATCAAAGACCTCCACATTAAACCAGGTACACTAAAAATAATAGTACAGGAAGTGGGGATAAGCTTAGAACACATAGGCATAGGGAGAAATTTCCTGAACAAAAAGAACTCCAATGGAGTATGTTTTACAATCAAGACAAATGGAACCCATAAAATTGCAAAGCTTCTGTAAGGAAAAGGACACTGTCATTAGGACAAAATGGCAAACAACAGATTGGAAAAAAAATCTTTACCAATCCTACATCTGATAGAGGGCTAGGATCCAATACATAAAAAGAACTCAAGAAGTTAGACCCTGGGAATCAAATAACCCTATTAAAAATGGGGTACAGGACAGAGCCGGGTCTCAACCATCAGGACTCAGGGCCTACCCTCAGACCGTTAAGCACTCAAATGCCTCACAAGCACTCTCACACCTGAGCCCACAGGTGAGAACCCTACCTACCCCCTCCCCACTCACGTTCGGGGGAGAGACCACCAGGAACTCCGAGGTGCAGGTAGTGTGGTACTCTCTTAGAATGGTTCTTTTCTGGCCCAGAGACAGAGCCAGACAACTGCCACCAGGACTCAAGGCGTGCCTGCAGACGACTGAGCATCCAGAAGAGCCTCAGAAGTGCTCTCCCTTCTGAGCCCATGGAGAAGGAGCTGGGTCATTGTCATCAGAACCTGTCAACAAAGAGCTGAAAGCTCAGGAGCAATCTCCCTCCTAAGCCCGCAGACCCTCAGACCCACAGGAAAGACGAGCTCCAGTCAGAGACAACAAGATCAACTAACATCACCGACAACAAGAACATAAAAGGCAATTGCAAGAACCTAAGCAATGGAAATCAAGACAACCTGGCAACATCAGAACCCATTTCTCCACCACAGCAATTAGTAGATTTTCTAACACACAAGAAAAATAAGATATGGACTTAAAATCATACTTCATGACAATGATGAAAGTCCTCAAGAAGCACATGGATAACTCCCTTAAAAATTTGCAGGAGAACACATGTAAATAAATAGAGGACCTTAATGAGGAAACAAAGAATCACTTAAAGAGCTACAGGAAGACACAAGAAAACAGGTGAATGAGTTGAAATTGGAAATAGAAACAATACAAAAATCACAAAAGGAGACAACCCTAGAGATAGAAATTCTAGGGAAGAAATCAGGAGTCATAGATGCAAGCATCTCCAACAGACTACAAGAGATGGAAGAGAGGATCTCAGGGGCAGAAGATAAAATAGAAAACATTGACACAACAGTCAGGGAAAATGTAAAAATCAAAAAGCTCCTAACCCAAAATATTCAGAAAATCCAGGACACACTAAGAGGACCAAACCTAAGGATAATAAGTGTAGAAGAGGGTGAAGACTCTAGCTCTAATATCAAGAATCAACAATGGGACCTCATGAAATTGCAGTTTCAGTAGGGCTAAGGACACTGTCAAGAACACAAAATGGTAGCCAACAGATTAGGAAAGGATCTTTACCAATCCTGTATCTGATAGAGAGCTAATATCCAATGTATTACACAGAACTCAAGAAGTTAGACTCCAGAGAATCAAGAAATTTTATTTAAAAATTGGGTACAAAGCTAAACAAAGAATTCTCAACTGAGGAATATGTAATGGCTGAGAAGCACCTAAAGAAATGCTCAACATCCCTAGTTATCAGGGAAATGCAAATCAAAACAATCCTGAGATTTCACCTCACACCAGTCAGAATGGCTAAGATCAAAAAATCAGGTGACAACAGATGCTAGTGAGGATGCAGGAAAAGAGGAACACTACTCCATTGTTGTTGAGATTTTAATCTGGTAAAACTACTCTGGAAATCAGTCTGGTGGTTCCCCAGAAAACTACCTGAAGACCCAGCGATTTCACCAGGGGCATCTACCCAAAAGACACTCCAACATATAACAAGGACACATGCTTCACCATGTTCACAGCAGCCTTATTCATAATTGACAGACGCTGGAAAGAACCCAGATGTCCTTCAACAGAGGAATGGATACAGAAATTGTGGTACATGTACACAATGGAGTACTACTTAACTATTAGAAACAATGACTTGATTAAATTCCTAGGCAAATGGATAGAACTAGAAACTATCACCCTGAGTGAAGTAAACCAGTCACAAAAGAACACATGTTATGCACTCACTGGTAAGTAGATACTAGTTCCAAAAAATCTGTGAATATCCAAAAAACAATTCACAGTCCTTACAAAGCTTAAAAAAAAACAAGGAGGGCCAGAATGTGGATACCTCAGTTCTTAGAAGGGAGAACAAAACACTCATGGGAGGAAATCCAAGGTCAAATAGAGGAGCAGAGACTGAAGAAAAAAATTGGTAGTTAAAAATTATTATGTTTAATCTTTACACACCCAGAAAACTTTGACTATTTCTATGTTACATTTTGTTTTACATATACTTTATGATCTTTGTAAATAGTAAGATTTCAATGCATTCTATCAACTTTTATAAAATCAAGTACTGACAAAATATATTCATATATATTTACACTAAAATGCTTTTAATAATCTGTACATGTATCTCTGTTTTCTTAAAAATAAAGTTGTAAGAAAATATTATTCAGAGAAGGCCTCATCTGTGGATCAATTTCATATGCAGCCACTAAACCCAAGCACTATTGCTGATGTCAAGAAGTGCTTACTGACAGGAACCAGATATCAATGCCTCTTCAGGGGCTTTACTAGAGTCATACAGATACAGCTGAGGGTGCTTGTAGCTAACCATCAGACTGAACACTGGACCCAATGAAGAAACTAGAGAAAGGACTGAAGGAGGTGAAAGGGTTTGCAACATTATGGGAAGAACGATATTATTAACCAACGAAACCCTCCATAGCTCCTATAGACTAAAACACCAACCATTGAGCACACACGGAAAGACCAATGGCTCCAAATGCATATGTAGCAGAGAACGGAATTGTCTGGCATCAATGGGAGGAAAGGCATTTGGTTGGTCCAGCGAGGTCTTGTTTTCCCAGTGTAAGGGAATGCCAAGGCATTGAGGTGGAGAGGGTGATTGGGAAAGGGAGCACCTTCACAGAAATAAGTAGAAGGGGAGGGAGATGGGTAGTGGGGGGATGAGATAACTTTTCAAATGTAAATACAGAGACTATCCAATAAAATATTTTTTTTTAAATTGGATACAAAGAATTTTCAACTGTGGAATGTTGAATGGCTGAGAAGCACCTAACAAAATGTTCATTATCTTTAGTCTTCATGGAAATAAAAATTAAAACAACCCTGAGACTCCATCTCACACCTGGAAGATTGGCTAAGATGAAAAACTCAGATGACAGCCGATGCTGGAGAGGATGTGGAGAAAGAGGAACACTCCTCCATTGTTGGTGAGATTGAAAGCTGGTATTACTACACTGGAAATCAGTCTGGTGGTTCCTCACAAAACTTGACATAGTACTACCTGAGGACCCAGCTATACCACTCCTGGGCATATATCCAAAAGATGTTCCAACATAGAACAAGGACGCATGATCCACCATGTTCATAGCAACCTTGTTTATAATAGCTAGGAACTGGAAAGAAACCATATGTCCTTCATCATCAAATGGTTGGATCTAAAAAATATTGCCCTGAGTGAGGTAACCTATTCACAAACATACACCCATGGTATGTACTCACTGATGAGTAGATATTAGCCCAAAAGCTCGGAATACCCAAGATACAATTCACTGACCACATGAAGCACAAGAAGCAAGACAACCAAAATGTGGATGCTTCAGTCCTTAGAAGGAAGAACAACAATATTTTCAGGAGGAAATACGGAGACAAAGCTTGAAGCAGAAGCAAGGGTATCCAGAGACTGCCCCACCTTGGGATTCAGCCACAAAACCAAAACAACATTGCTGATGCCCAGAAGTGCATGCTGACAAGAGCCTGATATAGCTGTCTCCTAAGAGGCTTAACCAGAACATAACAAATACAGAAGCAGATGCTCACAGCCAACCATAGTACTTAGAACAGAACATGTCTTTGTTAGATATTGGAGCTTCTTTGGGGTATATGCTCAGGAGTGGTATAGCTAGGTCCTCAGGAAGTACTATGTCCAATTTTTCTGAGGAACCACCAGACTGATTTCCAGAGTGGTTGTACCAGCTTGCAATTCCACCAACAATGGAAGAGTGTTCATCTTTCGCTACATCCTCTCCAACAATCTTATGGTTGTTATGATTTGCATTTCTCTGATGACTAGAGATGTTGAGCATCTCTTCAGGTGCTTCTCAGACATTCACTATTGTCAGTTGAGAATCCTTTACTTAGCTCTGTACCCCATTTTTATATGATTATTTGATTCTCTAGAGTCTAGCTTTTTGAGTTCTTTGTATATATTGGATACTAGCCCTTTATCAGATGTAGGTTTGGTAAAGATCTTTCCCCACTCTGTTGCCATTTTGCTCTTTTGACAGCATCCTTTGCAATTTCATGAAGTCCCATTTGTCAATTCTTGATCTTATAGCACAAGCCATTGGTGTTCTCTTCTGAAAATTTTCTCCTGTGCCTATGTGTTCTAAGCCCTTCCCCACTTTCTTTTTTATTATCTGCAATGGACCTTCAATTTCCTTTTTTATAGACTTGAAGTTTATGTCATAAAGATCCTTCACTTGCTTGTTTAGGGTCAACCCAAGGTGTTTTATATTCTTTGGGACTATTGTGAAGGCTGTCAATTCTCTATTTTTTCTCAGCTTGTTTATCGTTTGAGTAGAGGAAGGCTACTGATTTGTTTTAGTTAATTTTATATCCAGCCACTTTGCTGAAGTTGTTGATCAGCTGTAAAAGTTCTCTGGTGGAATTTTGGGGTTACATAAGTATACTATCATATCATCTGCAAATAGTGATATTTTGACTTCTTCCTTTCCAATTTGTATGTCTTTGACCTTTTTTTGCTGTCTGATTGCTCTTGCTGGTACTTCCAGTACTATGTTGAATAGGTAGAGAGGGAGTGAGAGCCTTGTCTAGTCCCTGATTTTACTGGGATTGCTTCAAGTTTCTCAGCATTTAGTTTGATATTGGCTACTGTTTTGCTGTATTTTTTTCCACCATGTTCATAGCAGTCTTATTTATCATAGCCAGAAGCTGGAAAGAACCCGGATATCCTTCAACAGAAGAATGGATACAGAAATTGTGGTAGATTTACTACTCAGCTATTAAAAACAATGACTTCATAAAATTGCTAGGCAAATGGATGGAACTTGAAGCTATCATCCTAAATTGGATCACATAAAAAAAATTCATGGTATGTATTCCCTTATAAGCAGATATTAGCCCAAAGAGCTCTGAATACCCAAGAAACAATTCGCAGAACATTTGAAGCTCAGAGAGAAGGAAGACCAGAACGTGGATGCCTCAGTCCTTCTTAGAACTGGGAGGAAATAAAGGGACAAATAGAGAATCAGGGATTGGAGAAAAGATCATCCAGAGACTGCCTCACCTGGGGATCCATATGCAACCACTAAACCCAAGCACTATTTCTGATGCCAAGTAGTGCTTACTGACAGGAACTTGATATAGATGCTTTCTCAGAGGTTGTGCCAGACCCATATTGATATAGAGGAAGATGCTTTCAGCTAACCATGGTACAAAACACAAGGACCCCAATGAAGGAGCTAGAGAAAGAACTGAAGGAGCTGAAAGGGTCTTCAACCCTATGGGAAAAACAAAATGATCAGCTAACCAAACCCACCCCAGCTCCCAACCAATGAGTCACATAGAGACCCATGGACCCAGATGCATATGCAGCAGAGGACATTTTCTGACATCAGTGGGAGGAGAGGACTTTGGTATAGCCAAGGCCCATTTTCTCAGTGTAGGGGAATGCCAATGTGCTGAAATGGGAGAGAGTGGTTGGGAGAGGAAGCATCTTCATGGAGGCAATGGGAGGGGGATGTGGGATAGGATTGAATGAAGGGGATAAAATTTGAAATGTAAATACAGAGAATATCCAATTTTTAAAAAGTGACATGAAAACGATATTTTAAAAAGTAACTCAGAATAGGGCCGTTAATGGAGGAGTTAGAGAAAGAATTAAAAAAGTTGAAGGGGTTTGCAACCCCATAAGAACAATACCAACCAACCAGAGGTCCCAGAGATTAAACCACTACCCAAAGAGTACACATGGATGGACCCACGGCTCCAGTTGCATATGTAGCATAGGATGGCCTTGTTGGGCATCAGTGAGAGGAGAAGCCCTTGGTCCTGCCAAGGCTGGATGCTGCAGTGTAGGAGGATGTCTGGGTGTGGAGGCGGGAGTGGGTGGGTGGGTGAGTGTGTGAACACTGTCATAGAAACAGGGGTAGGGGTAATGGGATAGGGGGCATGTTTGGGAATCTGGAAAAGGGATAACATTTGAAATTTAAATAAAATATATCCAATAAAACCAAGCAAAAATATAATTTGTGAGACGAATGCAAGAGAAATTGCTACTTCCTAGACATTTGTTTTCATGATTACTAAAATGATTTTTAAAACACTGCCTCCTTCCTGAAATTTCAGAAGTGTCCTACAGCAGTTCATATACATGAAGCCCAGTGTCTCTGGTTTGAAGACCTACTGTCCACACCCTGAGCCTGTCTTTCAGCTGTATCTGTGGTAGAATACTGTGGGTAAAACTCCAGGCTTACGGCAGGATAGCTCATCTCCATCCATTGGGCCATGGCCTTTCCATCAGTCGCATGTTCTGCTTCCTTACTCTCCGTCCTCTCACTATGTATTACTCCTTGAAGTCATTTAAAAGAAGAACAGAGTAGATCCAAAGAAACATGGCCCACTGACTAGCTCCAGAAGAACCACTGCAAAGGGAACAATGGCTTTGGTAAAAATAGATTCAAACCCCTTCCCAAGTAAATGGCCGATATTTTTGATAAAATCTACTTCATATCATCTTTGGAAATATGAGACAACTAGCAACAGACAAGCCTCAGGCTGGCTGGCCTAATTCTAAGAGAAAAGGGCAGGTCAGAGTTGTAGATAAGATAGCCCAGGGATGCATAGATATCACATGTCTACTTACTGTGACCATTCAAGAGCAATCAGCACAACTAGCCATTGTCTTGTGCTTCCTTCCTGACCAGACTAGGACAGATGAGAGGGTGGTTAGATCCTACAGGGCAGTACTGTAAATCCTGGGCAGCTAACAATTTCATTAGGTACCCAGCAAGAAGACTGATGTGGACATTAAAGAGGCCTCTGAAATCTGGTCCTCTGTCAAGGTCAGCTCTGTTTCTCACTGAAATGCAGTGATTAAATGAATATTGATTTAATATTTGACACTCAACTTCTTGGTATCTCAAATGAAATGCCAGATTCTTCTTCCACACCAGTTAAAGGGCAAAGCACCAAGTCTCTGTTTTGATCTCATTGGCATGTCTGCTGGATCTCTAATCAGATGCAGAGAGAGAGAGAGAGAGAGAGAGAGAGAGAGAGAGAGAGAGAGAGAGAGAGAGAGAGAGAGAGAGAGAGAGAGTGTATAGAGAGCAATGTGGTAAGTGATGAGTGCTGCTCAGCCAGGTCCTCTTTAAAACACAGCTTCTTCTAGGTGGTGAGAGCACCTGCTGTCTAGTGTCCGTAGCTGAAGATCCAGAAATACCCAGAAAGTCAAGGTTACTTTCGTGGCCGAAGCAATAATTTGGATTTGGTTTGAGTGTGTCTCCTGACAGGGTCATGTGTTAGGAGCATGGTCCACAGTGTGGCCACGTGACACAGTCCAGGTACAGGTTCTGTAGTTCTTGTTTAATTTCACTTGCTGGAGAAACTTGGAATACACCTAGAGGTGATGTGGACAAGACCCTCTACTGCTGCACCTGACTCAAAAGCACTAAGGAGTCCCAATTTTCTTCCTCTCTTGTCACCTTGTTGTAAATTCTTCTTTCTTTTAACTTTAACAAATCCCAATGATAAAGATGCACCCTTAAACATTCAAGGTTATGGTAAAATTCAGTGGCTGAGGTGACTTGCAACACCAGAGGGCCAACCACAGCCAAATCATTTGGAAGCTATATTAGCCCCTGGAATGGTCATTTATTACCCACTTCTGTTTGTGATCTAACTTCTTAGTGGCTCTTAGGTAAACCCTCTTGGAATGTTTGACAGACCCCTCATTTCTTCCAACTCCAATGCTAAGAACATCACTTGATGGTTCCCGAGACCTAGCACAGAGCTTTTCCCATCTTTACTGTAGCCCACACACTTGACACTTCCGCTAATGTATCTCAGGACATCTTGATTTATGATAGACTTTGTTATAAAAACTTCACAAAACTGTTACAACATCGGCGTACGGTATCTGGGGTAATCTAAATCTATGTTTCTGGATCATGGTCACTTATATCTGCTCCAAAATAAACTCTCTAATTCCCTTTGAGGTGAGAGCCGTGTTTCTTTGTGTTGACATTCCCCTTGGCTAAACACTTCTGCTCTGTGGGTGTGAATGATGACCTGCTGTCTGGGAAGAGTCTTGGGTCCTGCCTGGTTCCTATGCCCTTGCTGGATAAACGGTTGCTGTGTTTAAACACATGCAGTAATTATAATAACAACAGAAAACCAAAGATGCCATACAATAATTCCTAGGCTTCAATATATTTCATTAGCACATTTTCAGGAGGCAACAGATCTATATTCTCCTAATGAGCAAGATTAATAGTGGAAGCTGCTTCTCAAATGTTAATTTCCCCTATGCCTGCTGCCATATTGGTACCAGGAGCCCAAAGTGCTCAATAGTAGTTTTAAGAGAAGCAGGGACCTTAATGTGCTTCCTAGGGGAAGTAACTCACATGGGAATCAGAACCCCTGATCCTCAAAACTTCATGTTGTAGAGCATCTTAGACTCCCATGTAGGTCCTTGGGGGTGACAGAGAGGTGGGCATCCCTACTTCTCCCTCTTGGTTCCTAAACACAGATATTGAGTTACTGAGAACCCAGTGCCATATAGTAGATGTTGGTCCTAGATGAATATGGCATCTATACGGGCAGCATCCCCCGCCCGTATGCAAGTCTTAAATTTGAAGATTTGTCACTTCTTTCCTTCTATTTGTTTATTTATTTGTATATCCCCATCACAGCCCCTGTTTCCTCCTAGCTCCCCCCCACACACAGTCCCTCTACCAATTTCCCCTCCCCTTCTTCTTTTAGAAGGAGGAGGTCTAGGCTTAGATTTTTCAAACTGTATTGTAATTAGGGTTCCTAAAAACTTCAACCTTCCTTCTAGCCCACCAACCAGAGTTAGCAGAGAGAAAAGGTTAATTAATAGTAAAAAGGGGTTATGGATCTGTTTAGAAATAGTTATTTAGGTCAATTCCAATCTTCCTTGTCAGTATATCAGCAGTCCAGTTCGAGAGCAAAAACCAAACACAAAATTGGTAGTAGCAGCTCAACCCATCAGAACTCACAAAGCTCTGCTGAAGTGACACGGAGTCAGTGGAAACTCGAAGACCAGCAAAGTGTTGCATGGCTGGTGAAGACCAGTGAAGCGCTGCAAGGCATAGCAATGCATGAGCCTCCTCCCACTGCTTGTGGGGTTCTGTTTATATTTTTTCTAAACACCGCATGCCCTCTCACGTGTCAGCTTTAGCAAAACATCCTCTCACAAGACAGCTTCCAGAAGACATCACATGACACAACTGAATTTCCAAAGAAACCATAAATTTCCACTTTAGGGAGGTCACCCCTGGGTACCAACCCCTCCCTGGCAAATAAAGTCACTGCAGGATCAGGCACCACATCCTCTCCCACTGATGTCAGACAAGGCGGCCCAGTTAGGAGAACAGGATCTACAGGCAGACAACAGAATCAGGAACATTCCCTGCTCTAGTTGTTGTGAAAGCCACATGAAGACCAATCTGCACATCTACTACTTATGGGAGCAGGGCTAGTCCCAGCCCATGGTTGGTGGTTCAGTCTCTCAGACCCTCAAGGGTCCAGGTTAGTTGACTCTGTTGGTCTTCCTGTAGTTCCTATCCCCTCTGGGTCCCTCAATCCTTCTCTCAACTCTTCCACAAGAGTCCCTGAGCTCCAATGTTTGGTTTGGGTTTCAGCATCTGTTTCAGTCAGCTGCTACATAAAACCTTTCAGATGACACTTATGCTAGGCTCCTGTCTGCATGCATAACACAGTAACATTGATAGTGTCAGGGATTGGCTCATGCCCCTGGAATGGGTCTCAAGTTGGACCGGTCATTGGTTGACCATTCTCTCAATTCTTAGGAAGTAGTTTTCCTCTTTCATCAGATCAGCAGCTTCTGTGTGGTATGTTATATGGGAAGATTGATGGAATCTGTAGACATGTGGATTTAACCTTCACTCCCATATCAAGTGTCCCAGGTCAGGTTTCTGTGAAGCACTGAAGCAGAATTTTAAGCAAAAAGCTTTAAGTCATGGGTGGGAGTGGGGTGAGGGTATAAAGGGTGGACTGGGGGTGGAGATAGGGGATGGAGCTTGGCAGAAGAACAAATAAATGTTATGGTTTCAGATGTGGTCTACTGTGTTTGCTTCAACAGCACATATACTAAAATCAGATGTGGTCTACTTTTGAATTGCTCATGAGCTATGGAACATAAATTGTATCTTTAAATCATCCCAACTGGGACAGAGGACTCATCCTTTGTATCTGGACATCAGCCTTACATTCCTGGTGACAGCAGATATGGTGGCTTCCACTGTGTTTTGGTAATTTGGGAGCAGAGTGTACGGGAACCACAGACAGCTCACAGTTAGCTGGGTGATTGGTATGATGGACCAGCAGAGGGTGGAATAGCAGTAGACTCTGCAATGTCTTGTAACATGAGGGTTGGGATTGTTCTAAGAATGGCAGGTGCCTTCTCCTAATTTATAGAACTAGGAAACTGAGGCAGCTGTTTGAAAAGAACGTTGGCCCTTTCTCTGCACCATTACCCCATTTAGTACACGTTTGCTATATCATTTCTTTGACTGATATTAGTGATATTTTGGGGATGTGGAAATAAATCAAATAGTCTTGTTCTTATAAGCGCTATATTTTCAGCATTTTATAGACAGTTTTAACCAAGATTTTATGTAGCAACACAAGTTCCCTAGCCTACCTTGCCATGAGACAATTTATCAGAGGATATTAAGTCTCTTGTAGCCACCAGATGTTCCTATATCCCTCCTGATAACATCTGCCTCTGTCTGGTTATTCTGGATGGTTCTGACTTCTCTGCTAAAGGTTTGTCACTGACAATGTCATCTTTAAAAGTGGACATAATAACAAGTTACAGTTGGGGACACTTGAAGTACTTTAAATACTCAAAATGTTAAATATAGTCTTAACATAGAAAGTTACTTATGAAGTCTGGCCAGTTTATGGTACTATCTGGTAGTCCTTTTAAAGGCAGATTATTGGTCCTGTTTCAGAATTACTGAGTCAGAATCTTTATGGCTTTTATAGCTTAAGAACCTGCATTTTAGGTACTCCTGAAACTATGCACAGCAAACATGAGAGTTGATTGCTTAAACAATAGATCATGTATGCCTCTTTTCTTCATGACTGGTCAGAAAGTGGCGTTTGGGTTTCTTAAAAGGCAGCAGGATCAGGGCCTGCAACATTAATCTGTAGGACAGGTTTTTCCCAGCCTAACACCACTGACATTTTGGATCAGACAATTCTTAGTAATAAGAAGGCCATCCTGGACATCAGATGTTTGATAGTGTCCCTAGCCACTACTCACTAATACCTTTGCAATTTGTGGCAACAAAACCTATCTCCAGCCATTGCCAAATATACCTTAGGGAGCAAGATCATCATGGATGCCTCCCCCGTGGCTAAAAGTGACTTGTACTAGAGTATATTTATCTTTTAATTTTACTTATTTGTTTGTTTGTTTTCCAAGGTTTCTTTATGTAGCCTTGGCTGTCTTGGAACTACTCTGGGTGTTCCTAGACTAGACCCTGCCTTCAACTTACAGAGATCCATTGGCTTCTGCCTCTGCCTCTCTGCCTCTCTGCCTCTCTGCCTCTCTGCCTCCTCTGCCTCTCTGCCTCTCTGCCTCTCTGCCTCTCTGCCTCTCTGCCTCTCTGCCTCTCTGCCTCTCTGCCTCTCTGCCTCTCTGCCCCTCTGCCTCTCAAAGGCTGGGATTAAAGGTGTGTTCCACTTTAATTTTTAATTACTTTTTAAGTTTTCTCATTTGTTGAAAAATACTGTTCAGAGAGGAATTCTCTCAGAACTCAGAGCCTGTCATGCATATGCTAGCAAAGCAGGCTTCTGAAACATGTAACACTGAAATTTACAAGAACACAATTTGACAGCCAATTCTGCATAAGGAAGATGGCTACCCACTTAAAGGGATGGCCCTCTCATAGTCAGTAATCCTATGAGGGTCTCCTTGGAAATCTAATTGAAATGTGACTACAATCAAGAACCCTTACTCTTCCTTTTTTTAATTTAAAAAAATGTAAATTTGATTATAAAATCCTTGCAATGGTAAATGCAGTGGGTAAGATGAAACATTACACACCCAAACTAAGCAGTCTATACAACTCAGTGAACTTCCACACAGCTAGAGCAGGCAGTCAGAATGTGGCTGTGTCACTGCACATTAATTCATAAGCAGTAGTTGTGTATATGACCTTTTCTGTCAAGAAGACTTGGATCTGAATTCTGATCTCATCATTTATTGGATGGCTAACATTAAGGAAAAGAATACTCCCTAAATCTTTATAATAATCCTGAGAAACAGGTGGACTCAAGGAGGGAAAATGAACCGTCCCTTAAGGAGGTTCTTGTAGGGATAGCAAATGAACACGCTTCTTAGGGAGGAAGACTGTCTACTCTGCAAAACTGGTTAGGTAAGCTTTATATAAACCTCAACCACCTTTCAGTTAGATTTGTTGCCCACAAGACCCTATTAGGTTTACTGGGCATTATAGGGCTGATGTCCCTTAAAGTGAATGACCATCTTTCTCCCTCAGAACTGGCTGGTGTATTGTGTTCTTGAAAATTTTGCTGTTACATGGCTCAAAGTCCTGCTCTGTAGGCACATGCATGGCAGGTCACAAGTACTGAGAACACCCTCCTTCAAACAGTAGTTCTCAGCAGAGGATGATGGGACTCAGGTCCTCTGTTCCACAATCAGGGTTGCCCCAAGTAGTATGTGCCATATCATGTCTTCTAAGATGAAGCTCCAATCATTCATGAGGCAGTAATATACTCACTACCCATATTTCATTTCCCTTCTGCCTATATTTTTTATATAAGCCACTGGAGAACAAACTGAATCATAGATTCAGGACCTGCATCTGTGTGGTGGTTTGAACACATTGAACACTTGGTCACTTGGTCCCCAGGTGGTGGCATTGTTTGGGGGATTGTGGAACTTGGGGATTTGAGACAGTGTTGAAGGAAGTAGGTCATCAGAGGTAGGTTTTGGCAGTTTAGAGTTTGTTTCATTTCCAGTTGGCACATTCTGCTTCCTATGTGTGCTTGTGCTGTGATCTCTTGGCTTCCAGCTCCTCCCACTTGCTGCTATGCCTGCCTGTCATCATGGACTCTTTATCTCTAAAACCATAAGACAAAATAAACACTTTCATCTCTAGGTTGCTTATGGTTGTGGTATTCTAGCGCAACAATAGAAAAGTAATTAATCCATGGAGAAAACCAAAGTGGAGCACCAAGTCTCAGAGGGGGATTTGTTTGGAAAATATTTAGATCTCTGTTTTTCAGCATACAATGGCAGTAAAAATCAGCTTCCAATGGCAGGAAGACCACTTGTGTAAGGTGCTTTGAATTCTATTGTTCTATTAATGCTATACCTAGTGTAGCTATAAGGAAAGATTTAGCATGGAGGAGAGCCTAGGTGCTTTGCATGCCTCATATTTCAAGGGTGTCTGCCCTTGGGTTGGTCATCAGATGGAGTCATAGTCATGTGCATGGGAAGATATCTGAACCTAAGACTCTTGCCTCGACTGTCTATCCAGCAGAGTTTGTCAAGCTCCACAGACCTCTACAAGAATTGTCATCATATAAACCCAGAAAGAACATAACAGACACAGTCTCCAAATCAAGATCCATGGGCTTTGTTAAGACTTCTCCAACTGTTTTAAATTTTATCAGCCTAAACACAGAAAAGCCTCTTCAACAGATGGGTTTCGTCAGATTCTGTAAACATTGTGGTGGTTTGGCAGGGTTATTGTTTATGCTGAAAAATGCAATTTGTAAGGTACACACAGACAACCCATGTCCCCCAGTGCACACAATGATAGTCTGTGTGTGCTGTGGCCTCATCGTGTGACTGCTGTCTAGGGCTTTCCAACTTATCAAACACAAAATCGAACAGCTGACAATCCAAGCATGTGACAGCTGCTTCTGCCTTGCTGCCATTTCATGGGAACGTGAGAGATGAGATAAAGCACATCCTTGGACATTTCTTCTCAGCTTACTCAAACAAGAAAGGGCCAGGAGAACAGCCAAGCCACACAGTGTTGTGATGAAATCAGACCTTTTAATTAGGTGTGGGCAGAGCAGATATTGTCCTTTGTTAAAAGATAAGCATCCTGTAGTTTAGGTGGTTTCATAGTCATTGCCTGAGGAAATTCACAAGGATGCTGGCCAGCTCACCAGGCACTCCCTCTGCTTGTTCTGGGAATGAATCAGCAAGCTTGGGAAGACAGCATCTTAACTTACATAATCTCATTGGTGGCTTGTTTTCATAGAGTATCTTATTGCTAAAATCAAGGAGGAAAGAAAGTTTGAACAAACCAGTCTTAGGCCTGTTTCCAACAGGAGGAAAAGCCAACATGGGTCCACGGAAAGTTCTAGACCAAAGGGGAAGCCCTGTACAGGAGATTTCAGAGCAGTTGCATGACATGTGACTGAAGGTTTATCCTGTACCAGGTTTGAGGTCATGCATGCTGCTTAGAGAACTTAGGCAGTGGTGACTTTATAGTGTGAGGATTGAATGTTATAAATGTCTGTTTTGAGACCATGTACTCACACAGTATCAGACACAATATCCAGTTCAAAGGAAACAAAAATGGGATGAGAAGCAGGGGAACAAAGAAGGAATAATCAAAGATAGGGCATTACTGAGCTGGTCACAGTTCCTAGAACTTTAATACTGCTCTCTCAAACAAAGGAGAATCCCCCGAAAAGGTACAAAGACCCCACTGACTCTGACATACCCATAATCCTCCCCCAGCAAGTCCAAGACCTGGGGGGTGTGCACGCTCTCACATTCCCAGAATTGGATAATTCTCTCCTGTTGTTTAGGTCATCTGCTATCCCAATAAAGTCATATCTGGGCCATGGCACTGCTCAGAACTCTGTACTCCAGGAAGAGAGATGAAGGCCTGGCAGAATGTCAGCCCATGTCTGAGGGTGAAAGGGTTTTAACCCCAAGCAAAGTTAAAAGACAAGGAAGGCATGGCTGGATTGCCTTGGCATTATCCACAGGTATGCGGGTCTGGCCAAGGAAGTGGTTTTTTAACTAAGCCCAATCTAGGGGCTGAGGAATGCAACTCCTATATTCAGTCTGGGAAGAAATGAAATGGAGGAATGAAATGAAAAGAAACTAAATGCATCTGAGCAGTTGCACGAAGGAGCGTAGCTTTTCCTTGTATTCCCATACCCAACATGATTCATATGGCATTGCTGAGGATATAACAATGTTACTGATCCACCACCAGGAGCAGCGGTGGTCCAGCAATGGTCCAGTGGTGATCCAGTGACACAGGACTGGCAAAAAGGCATTCCGACTAGCCAGGGTGCAGAGAGATCTCTGCAGAGAGATCTCTGCAGAGCACGCAAAAAAGTGCGGTCCCCCAGTTCCCCCTCCTTGCCCCACCTTGGTTCAGAGAACCCGTAAACCAGCATCGGGCTATTCCCAGCTGGACAAAATTGAGTGCAGAACGCACACTCAGACCATCCTCCATCAGGAACAGCGATGAGCCAGCAGTGATCCAGGGACACAGGACTGGCGAGGAGGTGTTCCGACTAGCTGGGGTGCAGAGAGATTTCTGCAGAGAGATCTCTGAAGAGCGCTGGAAAAGAGTGGTTCTCTGGTCCCCCTCCCCGCCCCAGCTTGGTTCAGGGAACCAGTAACCTGGGACCGCGTTATTCCCAGCCGAACGACATTGAGTGCAGAACGAGCACTCAGACCATCCGCCACCAGGAACAGCGGTAAGCCAGCAGTGAGCCAGCGGTGATCCAGAGGTGATCCAAGGACACAAGACTGACAACAAGATGGCAAGAGGAAAAGGAAAGAACATACCCCAGGGAAACCAAGACAACCTGGCAACACCAGTACCCAGCTCTCCCATCACAGCAAACAACTGAATGTCAAACACTCCAGAAAAAGAAGACACAGACCTAAAATCATACCTCAAGATGATGATAGAGATCCTTAAACAAGAACGGGAGTAAAAGCATAAAGAATTAGAAGCTTTTAAAGAGGAAACAAGAAAAACACTCAAAGAACTCAAAGAACTAGAGGAAAACAGAACCAAAGAGATGAGGGAATGGAAGAAGGAATTTAAAACGGAAATGGACACAATAAAGAAAACACTAAAAGAGACAACCCTAGAGGTAGAAAACCTAAAAAAGAAATCAGGAGTCACAGATACAAGCATTTCCATTAGACTACAAGAGATGGAAGAGAGAATCTCGGGGGCTGAAGACAACATTGAAAACATAGACAAAACAGTCAGAGAAGATGCAAAAACCAAAAAGCCCCTAACCCAAAATGTCCAGGATATCCAGGACACAATGAGAAGACCAAACCTAAGGATAATAGGAATAGAAGAGGGTGAAGAATATCAACTAAGAGGCACAGTAAATATCTTCAACAAAATCATAGAAGAAAACTTTCCTACCCTTAATAATGAGATGACCATGAGCATAAAACAAGCCTACCGAACTTCAAATAGATTGGACCAGGAAAGAAATTCCTCCCGACACATAATAGTCAAAACGCCAAGTGCCTAAAGCAAAGAAAAAATATTAAAAGCAGTAAGGGAAAAAGGCCATGTAACATATAAAGGCAGACCAATCAGAATCACACCTGATTTCTCAACAGAGACTATGAAAGCTAGAAGAGCCTGGACAGACATCATGCACACCCTAAGAGAGCACAGGTGCCAACCCAAGCTGCTATACCCAGCAAAACTCTCAATCACCATAGATGGAGAGACTAATATATTCCAAGACAAAACTAAATTTACACAATATCTTACAAAAAACCCAGCACTACAACTAATTATAGGGGGAAAACCCAATACAAAGAGTGGAACTACATCCTAATAAAAACAAGAAAACTCGTAAGGAAGAAAACCAAAAGAAGAAAGACACACAGGCACAATTCAACGTCCAAAAGCAAAAATAGCAGGAAACAGCAACCTCTATTCCTTGATATCTGTTAACATAAATGGACTCAATTCACAAATAAAAAGACAGGCTATCAGACTGGATACATAAACAAAACCCAGCAATTTGCTGCATACAGGAAACTCATGTCAGAGACAAAGACAGACATTATCTCAGAGTAAAAGGGTGGAAAAAAGCTTCCAAGCAAATGGCCCCAAGAACCAAAGTGGAGTGGCTATTCTAATATCGAATAAAGTAGATTTTCAACCAAAAGTTATCAGAAAAGATATGGAAGGACGCTTTTTACTCATTACAGGAGAAATTTGTCAGGAGGAACTCTCAATCCTCAACATATATGCTCCAAATGCAAAAGCACCGATATTTATAAAAGAAACCCTACTAAAGCTCAAAATTACATTGGTCCCCACACAATAATAGTGGGAGAACTCAATACCCCACTCTCACTAATGGATCAGGGAAACAAAAACTTAACAAGGACACTGTAAAACTAGCAGAGACTATGAACCAACTGGAATTAATAGATATCTATAGAATATATCATCCTAAAACAAAAGAATACACTTTCTTCTCAGCACCTCACGGCACCTTCTCGAAAACTGACCACATAATCAGTCACAAAATGAGCCTCAATAAATATAAGAAGATTGAAATACACCCATGCACCCTCTCAGATCACCATGGTCTAAGACTGGTCATTATTAACCACAAAGACAACAAAAAACCCACATACACATGGAAACTAAGCAATGCTCTATTAATCGATAGCAGGGTCAAAGAAGAAATAAAGAAAGAAATTAAGGATTTTCTAGAATTCAATGAAGATGAAAACACAACATACCCAAACCTATGGGATGCAATGAAAGTAGTAGTGAGAGGAAAACACATAGCTCTGAGTGCTTTCAAAAATAAACTGGAGAGAGCATACATCAGCAACTTGACAGCACAGCTGAAAGCTCTAGAACAAAAAGAAGCAGATACACCCAAGAGGAGTAGACGGCAGGAAATAATCAAACTTAAGGCAGAAATAAACCAAATAGAAACAAAAAGAACCATTGAAAGAATCAACAAAAACAAGATCTGGTTCTTTGAGAAAATCAACAATATTGATAAACCCTTAGGCAGACTAACCAGAGGGCAAAGAGAGAGTATCCAAAGTAACAAAATCAGAAAGGAAAGTGGAGAAATAACAACAGAAACTGAGGAAATTTAAGAAATCATCAGATCCTACTACAAAAGCCTATACTCAACAAAGCTGGAAAATATGGAGGAAATGGATGAATATTTAGACAGATACAAGATACTAAAGTTAAATCAGGACCAGGTAAACCACCTAAATAATCCCATAACACCTAAAGAAATAGAGGCAGTTATCAAAAGCCTCCCAACCAAAAAAAGCCCAGGTCCAGATGGGTTTAGTGCAGAATTTTACCAGACATTTATTGAAGACATAACACCAATACTCTCCAAACTATTCCACAAAATAGAATCAGATGGAACACTACCTAACTCATTTTTTGAGGCTACAATAATTCTCGTTCCTAAACCACACAGAGACCCTACAAGAAAAGAGAACCTCAGACCAATCTCGCTTATGAACATTGATGCAAAAATACTCAACAAAATACTTACAAAACGAATCCAAGAACACATCAAAACGATCATTCACCATGATCAAGTAGGCTTCATCCCTGGCATGCAGGGATGGTTTAACATACAGAAATCCATCAATGTAATCCACCATATAAACAAACTCAAAGAAAAAAACCACATGGTCATCCCACTAATGCTGAGAAATCATTTGACAAAATTCAACACCCCTTCATGTTAAAAATCTTGGAAAGAACTGGAATCCAAGGCCCATACCTAAATATAATAAAAGCAATATACAGCAAACCAACAGCCAACATCACACTTAATGGCAGGAAACTTGAAACAATCCCACTAAAATCAGGGACTCGACAAGGCTGCCCACTCTCCCCCTACCTATTCAAGATAGTACTGGAAGTCCTGGCTGGAGCAATTAGACAGCAAAAATAAATCAAAGGGATACAAATTGGAAAGGAAGAAGTAAAAACATTACTCTTTGCAGATGACATGATAGTGTACTTAAGTAACCCCACAAATTCCACTAGAGAACTCCTACAGCTAATAAACAAGTTCAGCAAAGTGGCTGGATATAAAATTAACTCAAATAAATCAATAGCCTTCCTATATTCAAAAGACAGACATGTGGAGAAAGGAATTATAGAAAAGATACCCTTCACAATAGTCACAAAAACTATGAAATATCTTGGTGTGACTCTACCTAAGCAAGTGATTTATGGTCACCTGATTTTTGACAAAGGAGCAGTAAACATTCAATGGAAAAAGGACAGCCTATTCAACAAATGGTGTTTTTCCAACTGGCACTCAGAATGCAGAAGAATGAAAATAGACCCTTTCTTATCTCCTTGTACAAAGCTCACGTGAAAGTGGATCAAAGATCTCCTCATTAAACCAGATACACTAAAACTATTAGATGAGAAAGTAGGGAAAACCTTAGAACTCATAGGCATAGGAGAAAATTTCCTGGACAGAACACCAATAGCTCAAGCTCTAAGGTCAAAGATTGACAAATGGGACTTAATGAGATTGCAAAGTTTCTGTAAAGCTAAAGACACTGTCAAGAAAACAAAACAGCAGCCAACAGATTGGGAAAAGATCTTTACCAACCCCACATCTGATAGAGCCCTAATATCCAAGGTATACAAAGAACTCAAAAAGCTAGACACCAGAGAATCAAACAACCCTATTAAAAAATGGGGTACAGACTTAAACAAAAAAGTTCTTAATCGAGGAATATGGAATGGTTGAGAAACATCTAAGGAAGTGCTCAACATCCTTAGCCATCAGGGAAATGCAAATCAAAACAACCCTGAGATTCCACCTCACAGCAGACAGATTGGCCAAGATCCAAAACTCAGATGACAACAGATGCTGGTGAGGATGTGGAGAAAGAGAAACACTTCTCCACTGTTGGTGGGGTTGTAAACTGGTACAACCACTCTGGAAATCTGTTTGGCAGTTCCTCACAAAAATGGACATAATACTACCTGAAGACCCAGTTATTCCACTTCTGGGAATTTACCCGAGACGCTCCAACACACTACAAAGATACATGCACCACAATGTTCATTGCAGCTCTATTTATAATAGCCAGAAGCTGGAAAGAACCCAGATGTCCTTCAGTAGATTAATGGATACAAAAATTGTGGTACATTTACACAATGGACTACTACTCAGCTATCAGAAACAATGACTTAACCAAATTCTTAAGAAAATGGATGCATCTAGAGAATATCATCCTGAGTGAGGTAACCCAGTTACAAAAGAACAGACATAATATGCAGTCACTGATAATGGGATAGTAACCCCTGAAAGCTCTGAACACCCCAGAAACAACTCACAGACTGTGAAGCTCAAGAGAAAAATAAAGAATATATTTTATTTAAAATAGAACTGTATCACATCCCTCTTTCCTTCCTACAACCCCTCCCAGTTTCTCTCCTATCCCTTCAAATTAATAACCTCTTTTTCTATACTATTGTTACATATATACATATGTATATGTACCCACAAATAATTAATTACAACCTTAAAAATGGATTCATATACTTTTATGCAAAAATGATTAAAAATTTGTACATTTATCTTTGCTTTTTAAAATAAAGCTTTTCAATAAAAAAAACCAAATGTTACTGCTTGCACAATCCATGTTTCAGAATTGATATTTTCCATCAGTTATCATTCGTGCAACCTTTAAATTCTCTAGCACTATCTATCTATCTATCTATCTATCTATCTATCTATCTATCTATCTATCTATCCATCCATCCATCCATCCATCCATCCATCCATCTATCTATCTATCTATCTATCCATCCATCTATCTAAGGTAGGTTTATTGGGAAGCTCTTTAATGGCCCCAAGGACTGAAGCTGGGGAAATTGCCATGGAGTTTGGGGTGAGGGGGAAGAGAAAAAGAGAAAGGGTCTGCTTGCATAGAGAGAAGGGGAAAGATAGGTGGAGAGTGACAGAGAGACAAAGAGACAGGGAGAGCAACATGTCAGTTCTTAACTGGTTTCTAAATTAGTCAGTTTACATATAAAGGCTTCTGTAAATTGTCAGAGGTCAGCATGTATTTATAGTTTTGGTCAAAAGTTGTATATAAAAATACACAAAACTTGCAACTTGGAAAATTCTTATACAATGCAGACTTCAGTTATTAGTGTCTCTATCTTGATTTTTTTATTTTTATGGATTCTTTGGCTACTTTTTTAGAATAAAATTTTAGTTTATTAAATTTTTACTTATATTTAGTTTAGTAATTACGTATATTTATGCTATACAATGTGATATTTTACCATATATTATCATTTATTTGTGGTAAGAACACTTGAGATCCATTCTGATTGGAATGCTGTGCCCCTGAACGCATCTCCTCTTCCTCAGCCTCTCACTCACCACCTGTCTCAGCCTGTGTTAAGCATCACTATTCCTTAACTCTATGGGACAAATGCTTTAAGATTCTACAGAGGTGAAAATATGGGCTGTTTTTCTGGGTTATTTCACTTAGCTTTATGCTGTTATCACAAAGGTCTTTGTACTGACAGATTGCTAGGGGAAACAGAAAGGCTAGATATAAAGGGTTGTCTTTTCAAAAGAAAAAATAATGTATAGCCTGTTTTCCACCCAGAAAGCTGGGAAATGGGGGTGATTAATAGCCTCATAATCTGTGTTATCTGAAGGGCCAGGCCATATCAAGCTACAACCAGAACTGAAGATGTAATAGATTTAGATGACCCTTATATTATCTGTTTAGCCAGGGGCACCCCCACACCCCCATAACCAGAACTAGAGATTTTATTTGTGCTGTATTTAAATATGCTTGCAATAAAACACCTGATGTTAGATTCCAGGAGTTTAATCCAGACAGAAAAAGCCAGGCTGAACTGGCTTTTTTTTTTTTGTGCCTCTCACAGTTTGCTTCCCTGCTGGCCACAGACTTTACAGGGACCCCCCACAATTTTATTTTCTCTAGATTTACCCAAGGACTGCAAATGGCAAATTTTTCTTTTTCAAAGCTGAGTTTTCTGGTGAAATCTTCAGGGACAATTTTTTTTTAAATTTATTTATTTATTTCATATATGTGAGTATGCTGCCACTGTCTTCAGACACACCAGGAGATGGCATGCGACCCCACTCGGGATGGTTGTGAGCCACCATGAGGTTGCTTGAACTTATGACCTTTGGAAGAGCAGTCAGTGCTCTTAACCACTGAGACATCTCTCTAGCCTAGGAACATTTTTTAAATGTTATTTAAAAAATTGTTTTTCCTTGTACTTTTAAAATTATAATTGTATAATTCCCTCTTCCCTTTTCTCCTTCCAACCTCTTCCATTTACCTCTCCTGTGCACCTTAAAATTCATGGAATTTTTTTATTAATTGTATGTAAATTATGTACTGCATTGGCTGTCAGTAGTTTCTGAGACTGAAGATCCTGGAGTGTTTGACTACCTAGTAATAGTTATATCCTGCCCCCACAACCTTGCTAATTTTGACAAATGCAATTACCTCATGAGTCCCACAATACCCTGAGAGAGACGCTGAGGTTATCCCTGCTGGAGTCTCTGTTTTCATTTGCTCCAGCCCCGCCACTGTTGAACTCATAATGCTGAGGTTTAGAATGGAAGGACCAAAAGGCCATGATTAATGCAGGCACACAGTGGCAAGAGGTTTCTTGTGATCACTCTGGAGTGAAACTATGAAAGGAGTAACAACAGGACTTGTGACTCAGTTAACGAACCGAAGCTTCCAGAGGTCACTATGCCTTTGATGTGTAAGAGGTCAATCAAAAGACTTCAGGGTTGGAGAGCATAGACTCAGGTCTCATCGGTGTACAGATTTGTTCCTTTACAGTTCATCTTCTCTGTCTGCTGAGTGGGTATGTTGCTAACAAGTGCCACGTGGGACTGTGGATTTGCCTTACAAAGCAACTTAGCAGGGCTTGGTGGAAGAACATAGAAGTTCTCACCATTAAATTGTTTGTTTTTCTATGGGCTATTAAGTTAGGAATTTCTACATTAGGAAGATAAAAATGATTTTTAGTACATCACACCACATGGAACTCAAGTTTCCCTGATTAGTTGGGGGGTGATTTTTCTCACAATCTAGATTTATAGACTCCTGACTGCATGCATGCAGAGGAAAACCATTGATGTGTGCTCATTGTTCTAAACATGTGGAAGGCTTTGGGCCAGTCTCCTTGCTTGGTATTGGTAAGGCTCCATATTTCCAAGTAGTGACTTTGTTATGACTACTCAACACTTCGCTTTGTTCTTTTTGGATGTCTTAGTACTCATGAAGAGAAGACTTGTATAAATGTATGCATATCTGTCCCAAGTTTAAGATCTTCTCCTCACCAACCAGACCTGAGCTAAGCTTCTAAGGTGAAGCAGCTGTTTTCCATTGCCCTTTGTGCTTCCAAGTCTTTGAGATTTCTATTGTGATATAAATATCTGAGAAAAAACATTCATAATCTTCACTTCCCAGAACCATAAGAGCACCAACTGTGATCACCATTGGTCCTGGGGGGACAATTTGTGTATGTGAGCAACTGATGAGTCAGCTGCTCTGTCCATGTTTACATAATGTTAGACAATGCCTCATATCCTATGAGGAGCCTCCCATTTCCATTTGGGGAGTTCCAAGAATTTGGTATCCCACAATAAGCTGCCTGCTGCGCATGAAAATGATGGGTAATACTTTCCATCCTTTCACCGATGAGCCAGAAACTCAAGGTGCAAATAGGGTTAGAACTTTAAGACAGATTCCATCACACTTCATGTAAATATCCTCTCTCTTTCCCCAGAGGGGAGAACCTATAACAGAAAAGTCTGTCCTCTCTGTGACTTTCCAGATTTAATGGGCTATTTGCTATTCCCAGCATCATTTGTCTTCTGTGCAGAGAGCCCCGTGCTTCAATCCTGGCTCGTTAGTGGTATTTGTGTAAGACTAATCCAAATGATGGTCCTAAGAGAGGATGCCTCACCAATCAATCAACAACAGAACTTAAAAAATTCACTTAGCAATAACTAAAAGAGGGAAAGAAATACAATTGATATATTAGAAGAGGAACATGATCAATTAAAACATATGCACAATTAAAACCAGGGAAAGTAAGAAGACAAAATGGAACAAAAAAAAGAAGGGAAGAAATAAAGAAAGCTAACAGAAAATAGTGAAATAAAACACGGTTGATATTAACCCAATTGGCCATAATTTTCAACATCAGTGGTTTTAATATACCTGTTTATTTTTATTGAATATTACTGGCAAGGTCGCCTTTGGCGGCACTGTCCACTCTAAATCTACTTCTTTCTTTCAGCCTTGTGCTTATGAATAAAAATCCCAAATCTATAACTTTAAACATAATATTTCATGTAAGACATATGTAAGTAGTAGCCAAGCATAATTAGGTAAAACATACACACAAACACACAGAAACACACACACACACACACACACACAATGAGAGACAGAGATAGAGACAGAGACAGAGAATTAATTCAATTTTTATTTATTAGAATGGAAACACTGGTAGTCTAGTTTCCCATGGGATAGAGTGGTCTCCTTTCAAAGAGTTGTTTAACCTGCTGCTGAGTTGTGACCATGAGTTTCTAACTGTTTAGGGCAAGTTCTATTCTGTAGGATTTCTCAAGTTTCCCCATAACCGAGACAGGCCTGGACATAGTGCACTTAACAGAAACAGAGAATCTAGGGACAAACCTGGTCATAACAAGAGAGTGTTGGGATGACCAATCTTTCTCCATCTCTGTTTCCAATTTGAGTATTTATATTTAAAGTGGGCTTGTAGGTAACAATATTTGGGTGTTGTTGTTGTAGTATTTGCTTTGATAGTCTGACTTTTAATTGGCAGTTCTAGAGCATTTATGCTTACAAATTTATTGACATTTATTTACTGGGTTGTGTATGCATGTGCACCGGCATGCATGCATGTGTGTGGTATGTAAACATACATGTGTGAGTGTATGTATATGCATGTATGCATGTCACTGCATGCATGTGGAAATCAGACTACAGCTTATATGAGTAGGTTCTCTTCTACCCTGTCATGGGTACTGCAAAATTAACTCAAGGTTGCCAAGCTTGGTGACAAGCACCTTTACTCACTGAGCCTTCTTTCTCAGAACAGATCTGAAGCACAGTATTCTGGACTGGTAGGTTTGCTTGTTATTACATCTCAATATCCGAAATTCCTTGCTCTCTTCTTGCTTGCAGCGTTTTTAAAAGGAAGTCTGTCTTTCCTCCTCTATGACGCTTAGTCCTTGCCTGGCTGTGGGCTTCTCCCTCTGCAACGATGAGACAAGAAGGCCACAGTTCATAGGAGCTGAGCCACTCCTTTGCTTTTCAAGTTCTTTTCCCTCTCCCTGGTGGTGTGTTGTTGGATTTGGTTACTACCCCCTCTGTGTAGACTCCTTAAATTGAACAAAAGTTTTGTGTTCTGTCTCACGATGGTTTTTTAAATCTCTTCACTTCCTCCAGAAACCCAACAGTCTTTTCTTCCATCTTCACTCTGAGGATCTGTCAATACCCCGGGGTGAACACCTTGGTGAGTTTCCCAACAGTGGGCAGTCACAGTGTAGCTTTTCTAACTGAGTCCTGCCCAGTGAATCCTGCTAATGGGCTTCTACCCTGATAAACTGTTGCTCTCTGTAACTGCATGTGTGGCTTTCTGGTTGGGAGGCGTCTGTCATGTGACCCCAGGTCTCTTAATAGACCCAAAGGAGAGGCCAGTTGTCAGTTTGCTCCGCTTGCTTCTACTTATATGAATAGGAGGGGTAAGTTCTATATTCCTTACATGTCGGATCCCAGATCAGAACCTTCCACCCAATCAGCCTTTCAGACCAGGTTACCATTCATTAGAAAGGGCAGCTTACTCAAAAAACAGTCAAGGTGTGGCATAGGTAGGCTAATATTTTAAAACTCATCTATCACTGACATGGGTTGGCACATGCCATTTTCTGTCCTTGGAGACAGACTGGCTTCAACCCACCCTGAACATCTGCTCTGGGATGATCTTCCTTCTCAAAATAGGCTAATTTTCTTGGTTAGAAAAACAAAAACAAACCAACAAGGCACTATAAATTCTAAGACTAGGGGAAAAATCAGTCCAGTAGCATGGGCTGTAACTGTAGTTTCTCAAAGGGAGATGGCCTGATGACCTTGGACAATAGAATGGCCTTGATTGAATGCAATTGGATGTTGGCACAGTCCTCTTGATTCCATTCAGGCAACTCGAGTTTAAGTACCCATCAAAAAATTCTTCCTCTTCTGAGATTTTCTGAGGCAGAGCAACATGATCTAATAGCTTCTGCCGAAGGGGAGAAGCGAGATGAGGGGGTACCTTAGACCTCACATTTAGGAATGTACCATTTTCCTAGCACTGAATGATCTTACAATATTTGTTACCTGCTGAGCAAGCTGATGCAAGAGAACTTAGTTTCCTTCTGAGAAGCCCAAAGCCATGTGGGGAGCTTAGGGCTGAGCATTAGAGACATGAGACCTTAGGGATGTACATCAGTGTTATAATCTTGTCTTTGTTATGGCTAGGTCAGCTGAAAAAAAAAGTGGATCCTCAAAATCCCAATGAGCTTCTTCCTTGATTGTGGTAACTGAGCAAGAGAAAGGTCATTCTTGGATGAATTTCCAGTGTTGGCTCAGTAAAGAAACTTTGATGGGTGAACAGAAGACGATCTGGCCAAATAGCTGCATATGGGACCTGCTACTTGAGACTTTTGTCCACTTGTGAGGCCTGGGTGGGGTGAGAAGTCCAAACCCTATCACCGGCACTTTACCTGTGACTACCATACTGTCCTTAAGATCTGCTTTGTGCCTTCAGATCCTGAGTAACACCCCCTCCCCGCAGCCATCAACGCTCCCCACACAAACTCTAGGATCCACCTGTAAATATTTAGGTTTCCTGTACTCTGTTATAAAATACATTTGTTCTTTAAAAGTGGGGTTCCCCAGGAGCCCAGGTTACCCTCAAATTTACTATGTAGCTGAGGCTCCTGAACTCCTGATTCTCCTGTCTTTGCTCCCTGGGTACTGGGACTAACTGCAAGTTTATGTCACCATGCTGTTTGTGCGGTGTTGATCATTGAACCCAGAGCCTCATGCTTGCAAGGCAAGCACTCTATTCACTGAGCCACATTGCCAGCCCTGAGACAATTCATGTTTGATGTCAAAACAACTAAAACAAATAGGTAACCAAAGTTGAGGGCTCACTAATACAAAGTTGCAGCAGATAAAAAGACATGGTGTTTCCTTCTCATCTGGCTTTCCACCTCAGCAACAGGAACTGTCAGATGTAATAGAGATGACAGATGTGAAGAGTTAATTTATAGACATCCAAAATAACTAACATGCCAGTTAATCTTATGTAGTAACTTGTCTTGACAATAGAGTGTCCAGAGATGGTCAAATAATTTTGGTTGTGACTTAGTGTTTTGCCAAGGATTAATATTTGTTAAGTTGGCAGACAGCTTCACAGAATTTCCTTTCCCAGGTGATGGGCCTCATCCAATTACTTGAAGAAAGAAAAATGGACTCCCTTCTTTAGAGTTTGGAAAACTCCTTAGTGTTTGAGCTGAAAATCAGTCTCATCCATTTAGATTTGGACGAATGTTAGGTCTTAAGCCTATTTATTGCTCTTGAACTAGACACTGTACTTTTGGTTCTTGGTTCTCAGAGTTTTGAAGCCTATTAGCAGTTTTCCTGTATCCCAGTTTTCAACTATACATCTTAGTTTTCTGTTTTTATAATATGTGAAACAATTCAATACAGTAAGTCTATATTCTATTATTCATACTTGTCAATTAACCTGTTATCTATCTTTCTATCCATCTATCCACCATCCATCCATCCATCCATCCATCATTAATCCATTCATCCATCCATCCATCCATCCATCCATCCATCCATCATCCCTCCATTCATCCATCCATCCATCCATCCATCCATCCATCTATCATAAAAATTTCAGTCCTCAGAGTGCCATTTGGTCATTTTCTCGCTCTACAGAAAGAACCTAGATTTGCTAATAGGACTTAGCGATTTGCTAAAACCTTCTTCCCAGCCTGGGCTTAATAGATACTTGACTGTATAAAACAATCTGAGAAAAAGGTTTCGCTTCAATATGCTTTCAGGGAAGCAAGCTTCCATTGCTCTTAGAGTATTCCAGGGACCACAGGAAGTCCTAATAATTATTATCTACAAGTCCAATTTCCAGCAGACTGCCAGGGACAAACAGAGAAAGCTTTACAAAGAGAAGTAACAGCTTGACCTGGGGCTCAGAATTTACCATTTATGGCTCTGGCATACTCAAGGCATTCTGGCCATTGCTGAGGCTAGAAAGACCTACAGTGAAAATGAAGAGGAGTCAAGGCTAATAAAATCAAAGACAAAAAGCACCTCCCTACCCGGAAGCAAAGGCGGTCTTTATGCATGGAGTTTTAAACTCAGCTTCAAGATTGTTCCCCATGCCCCAGCCTCGTTTCTCCACCTCATTTCTTCTACATCCCTGCTGATTGGCATGGGGGTAATTTTTACCCAGGCTCCAGGATCCATGGAAGCTTGCTTCCCTGAATACATATTGAAGCAAAACTTTTTTCACACAGTCTTTTATAAAGTCAAGAGTCAAGACATGAAAATAAAGGTCATGGAATCCTTTCTCCTTGACAAGGAACTTGACATGCTTATTACAGGAAAAACTCTGGAGAATATCAAGTCTGGGTGTGTAAAACTGTTTAGCTGGACTGGGGGATGGGAGCTGTGTGTGGCTTAGTGGTTGAGTGCTGACCTAGAAAGTATAAAGTCCTGAGTCTGTTCTTCAATCCGGCAAAGAAATATAAGCGCGTATCATTATTCTAGATTAAATTGTTAGGAATCTCCCATCAAAGAGTAAAGCTTGCATACTTAGCCATTATGAACTTACTGTAAAGATAAGTTAACCTCAACATTTATTTTCCCAAATCTTCCCAGATATGTTAAGGCCTCCCCTCCCCCAGTCCTCACCAGCTGATATTTACCTACTGTGACTATAGTCCAGATGTCCCCTATTCATCAAATAAGCACCTCTGCATGGTTCATCTGTTTGCCTTAAAACCTTTATATGGGCGATAAGAAAAATGAGTCAGATTTCCACGGAGGTCCATAAACTTCTTATAAGTCTTACGACACCTCATGTCCCGAGAATCCATTCAGCCTTTCTGAAATGCTTTTACCAGCTGCTCGTCCTAACTCTGCCTGGCAGAAATAAATCACCGGACTGGAAGAGCACACGGCCACATCTCTGTGGAAACTTGAGCGTACAAAAAGTGGGAAGGCAGAATTAAAAAAGCAAAAGTCAACATTTTCCTAAGAACTTTCTGACACCAGACATCAAGACATTTGGAAGGTTTATTCCCCTAAATTCTTTTCGTTGTCAGATTCATAAACTACTGCTCTTCTGGTAGTTTAGAGAGACGTCCTTGAGCAAGCTAAAGGCCTTAGACTGAAAGGCCTCTAAATGTTTCAATTAGGCAGAGCACCTGCCTGGAGTCAGCTCAAGATGAAATCACTTCGTAGCCCTCCCACTGAAGAGGTGACCAGAAAGTGGCTATGGCACAAGTTCCAAGGAAAAGTTCTTTGATCTTAGAGGGAGCTGTTGCCTGGAAAGAGCCACCACTGCCTTATTATGAAATTCCTAAGCCTTCAGAACTGAAACACTTAGGGCAGTGGAGTTGAGGATGATTGGTAAGTTAAAAAGAATTTGCTTTTAACACTTGCTACATATTGATGGGAACACCCTGTCTATGGAGGGTTCAGAGATAGCCACCCAGCACTGAGTGCTTATTCAGTGGTTGATGATTGACTTGCTTTTCAGGTCTCGCCATTTGTGCTGAGCTCATAGTATACAAATTAAGCAAAGCTGACCACTTGACCATGCTACGTGATATGTGGTTTTGTTTTTTGTTTGTTTGTTTGTGTGTGTGTGTGTGTGTGTGTGTGTGTGTGTGTGTGTGTGGTTTATTTTGTTTTTAGATACAGTTCATCTATGGACCATACTGATCTGGAACCTACAACCCTCCTGCCTGGGCCTTCCACGTGTCAGGATGAGTGGATACCACCATACCTGACTTTAGGATACCTGGATATTGTTCTGCCAGGTTCATTTATCAGCATCTTTATTTGTAAGAATGAGAAATAGCATTTGGCCCATCTCCAGAGTACAGAGCAATTTGCCTTTCCATTCTACCAGGAAACCTCGGCCAGGGACACCTTCCTCTGCTCCCATCCAATCTGCTGGCAGCTGACTGTGACGGAGGACAATGGGTTCTAGTAAGCACTAGCAGGAACCTAGTATCTTGTCTGGCAACAATTTCAGCCTAAATAGTTGAGCCTTTAATGTGTAATAGTTCCTCGCATTCCTTGAACTTCACTTGCTCCATATTTAGAATCTCTCGCCCTACAGGAAAAGGGCGCTCCAGAAAGAGGTGCCTGACTCTGTGCCAGTGATAACCATGAGTTACCCTTGAAGCATTCCGATGGAGGGAGGAGAACTGTAGCATGCAGATCCATGCAGTTAAAAGCAGCCTTCCCAAGCACAATCCTGCCCAGTGTTCTTTTAAGATGGAGGCAGGAGCAACGCTTCAGGGGCCATGGCTCTAAAAGGAGGTGGCTTCACCTTTCTTGTGATTACAGAGATTAAATTGTCAGCTGCCATGACAGATGTCATGACACAGGTTGTTCTGGAGAAGGACTTGGTGAGCATGAATCAGAAATAGGCACTGGAAGTAGAGAAATGGTTTGGCAGTTAAGGTTACCAAAGTTAGTTTGCCAGCACCTATGTAGTGACTCACAGCAGTGGGTAACTCTGTTCCTATGAGATCCAATGCCTTCTTCTGGCCCCAGTGGACCCGAGTCATGCATGCCATACACATACATGCGTGTGTGTGTGTGTGTGTGTGTGTGTGTGTGTGTGTGTGTGTGTATGAACACTCATTCACATAAGATAAAACAACTTCAAATGAAAGAAATGAATGGGCCTTCTTGAGTTGGGGAGCAGCCCATACAGGCAGGTTTCCAACTATGTCTGCTGCTAACCCAACAGAGTATAAGGAAATAAGGAAGCAACGGTCTCAGGTTTGCATCCGAGACAAGAGACAACTTTGGAAGGATGATGCCGCTAGTCTATAACATCTGAAGCTGAGCCATCAAACAGAAGCGCTGCCCTGCCCTCAAGAGTATCACCTTCGTCTCAGCGAAGCTTAGCCAGTGCTGCAGAGACTGCAGCTGCCAGAGGAAGAAGTCTTTATTAGGCATGCGCACATGCGTGATGATTTGCAATGCAGTTCGTCTTCTCCATGGGCATCGATTTCCCCGGATGTGGTGAAAGAGTGCCACAATGGCGGACATTGTTCTCTGAGCTGACAACTTCATGCTTCTGTCTCCTTCAACAGACAGTGCCACTAGCTCAGTCCTGTGGTCTTATTATACCGACTTACATTTTGTGGAACTTCGAGAAATGGGCTTGCCACAGACAGAGCTTAGGATTTAAACTTGGGATCCATTTGGTTATAAATCCTGGAACTGGGGCTGACGAAGTGGCTCAGAAAGTACAAGTACTTATTTATGAATGAGGACCTAAGTTTGAATCCCTGGAACCCGCATAGAAGCCAGACACATAGCAGAAGTGTGTGGGATCCCAGCACTGTGATGGGGAAAATGGAAGGCAGAGACGATGACAGAGACTTTGTCTCAAACAAGGTATAAAGTAAGGACGTGCATCTGATGTTGTGCTCTGACTTCCATGTGCACACAATGGCATGTGTGCAGCTATATTCACACACATGAATGCACACACACACACACACACACAGAGAGAGAGAGAGAGAGAGAGAGAGAGAGAGAGAGAGAGAGAGAGAGAGAGATAGAGAGAGAGAGAGAGTTTGGAGTTTGAAAACAAATCCTGGAAACTTCCTGGCTTATTATATACCCTTCTGTAAGTTTTCCTGGATTGTCTATGCCCATCTGTCATTTTTCCTGTCGCTGGCTGGGTGTTCACAATCGCCCAAATCAGGGAAACAATGGTCCAGTTGGAGATAAAGGAATGTATAGCCTTATTTCCACTGCCTTTCATTCACTTTGCCATAGCACCAGTCAGCCAGTAGTTCTCAGTTTGTCCATTTTTCCTTTATACACAGGTAGACTTGTAGTTTAATCTTTTGCTGAATTTTCTCTCTTGCACTTAATGTATGCCACAGACCTTCCAAATAGTGACTCAAAGAAGTGTCTTCTCTGTGTCCTGGCTTTATATCATTCCATCATATGGCTGTATGTGCTTCAGTTTATGTTTTCAGTACTTTATGGGGAAACACTCATTTTCCATTGGGTCATTTTTTACAAAATACTGCAACAAATATCCTACATACTTTTATTTTCTGCACATGTGTGGTTGTGGGTAGGTAGATTTAGGAATTAAATCATTTGTTCAAAAGTTGTGTACATGAATACACTTTTGGAGACACTGTCAAATTGTTCTTCATGGGCCCTGAGACAATAGTTCACACCACACCCAGAAATAGATAAAACTACAGCTTAGCCCACATGCTTGATCTACATTTACAGCTTTTGCCCATCTTATAGCTAACTAATAGTGCACCATGCATTTAGTTTGAATTTAACTGATATCACTACTAGAATCTTCTCGTGTGTAAACTATTTCTATCTCTTCTCATGGTGTCCTAGCTCTAGTGAGTACATGGGCATGTTCTCATGTCTAGTTTTCAGACATTTTCTTATTAACTCAGTGAAGCATATCATATTCTCTGGGGAAAAAAGGTCCCTTTGCTTGTATTTTGAGTTTCTGATATCCATAGGTTTTCATTTGCATTGTGCCCTTTGAAGTCAGTTTCTTTATTTTCTGTTATCAAATTTAGCTTCAGAATCTTCTCTCAAAATTGGACTTTAGCTGCCTTGGAGTTCTAGAACTGTTTCTCCAATGTAGTATAATAGTCTCATAATTTAAGTTATTTAAATATGTTGACCTGTCAGAAATGCAGAAAAGTGTCAGAAATCTCCCCAGCAGCAGCTCAAATCTTCTTCAGGTCCATACCAGACTTTCCTCTCTCCTTTTGCCTTTCCCTCCCTCCCTCCCTTCCTTCTTCCTTTCCCCCCTCCCTCTTTCCTTCTCTTCCTTATTCCTCCATTCTTCCCTTCCTCCCTCCCTCCTCCTTCCTTCCCTCCCTCCCTCCCTCCCTCCCTTCCTTTCTTAAGCAAGAGCTAGAACCAGAGCCCTGTGCATGGTCAGCAGTATGCACTTTACAGCCAAGCAGTGTGGCTAGCCCAGCTCCACAACTCTATCACTTTCCATTAAACTTTGTAGTTATGTTATTTGTTGTCCCAATCTCTAAGTGTTTTTTTTTTTTTTGTTGTTGTTGTTTTTTGTTTTTTTGTTTGTTTTGTTTTTGCAGTTTTGCCCATGTGACCTGCACTGTCTCACACAGAAGAAGAGCTCAATATATCCCATCTTTGGTGCATGCCTGGCAAATAATCATTAGTGGCTTTAAAGGGTGACAGTATATTACACATTTAGTTTGTGCTTTAGGGGGCATCCCACGTTTCTAACAATTTTCTAGTTCATCTCTCTCTGGCATACAAATGTCATGTTCCAGTAAAGGCTTTGCCTTTTGCATGGATTCAATAGACCTACTCCCCAGCCATCAAGAAGGAATGAGAATTGGAAATAAATATTTACTGTTATAAACTTCTGAGAATTTAGTTGTTTGTTATTTTAGAGATGACTAGATCATGATATTAACCATATCTGTTTATCTTGCGTATAAAGAAGTGTAACACACATCCAAAAAAGGACATAAATATTCTCTACTGTGGATTATCTCTAAGTTAGATCCCATGTGACAATTTCAGATACCATGTGGCATGTCAGTAAGTAAATGTTTCCAGCTTCAGTAAAGGCACTGGGCCCTTTTCCCATTGAGTCCTGTCTTGTTACTTTCTCATCGCTGCAATAAGACTTCACAACCAAGACAACTTATAACAAAGGTGTTTACTTGGGGCTCAGGGTTGCAGGGAAAGAGTCCATGACAATCACACCATGGAGACATGGCAGCAGGCAGGCAGGCATGGTGCTGCAGCAGTAGCTAAGGGCTTGCATTTTTTCGACATGACCACAAGGCAGAGAGAAGCACTTGGAACGCCACGGATTTTTGAAAGCTCAATGTCTACCCCATGACATGTATCTTCCAGCAAGGCTACGCTCCTCAATCCTTCCCAAGCCATTCCTCCAACTGGAGAGCAAGTATTCAAATATATGAGCCTATGTAGGTCATTCTCATTCAAATCACATCTCAAGAGCTGAACTGTGTCCCATCAAATTTTCCATATTTTATCAACTGAAGATGTGGGCAGAAGATCTTTAAAAGGGCCATTAATTTAAAATGAGGTCATTAGGGTGAGTCTTTGTCCAATAAAACTGACATCCTTTTAGGTAACAGACACACACAGAAGAAAGAGTATGTGAAGGCATAGGAAGGAGGTAGCCATTTACAAGACAAGGAAAATGGCCTACAAAGAACTCAACTCTCACCATTGTCAAGCTCTTTAGCTCTTATGGGAAATTTATAGATTGAGAATCGAGAGACCATCACATTATGTTGTTTGGGCCACATATTGTGAGGCACTATGCTATGAGCAATCGTAACAGAATAATACATTCAGTATGGTGAGTTCCTCTCTATCTACTAGTGATAGCAATAATCTGCTTTCTTCCAAGCTAACAGCTTGGTTTCTGGTCTTCAAATGAATTATGTCGTGTATGCATGTCTTTATGTGTGTGTGATTGTATGTGTGTTCATATGTGTGTATGCACATGTGTATATGTATATGTGTGCATTTGTGTCTGTATATATGTGAGTGTATCATATTTATAGATTATCACTCTTTTACATAATAATACTCTACAGTGCATTAGTCTGTTTTTTAGACTTATGGATTATTTTCCTTCTGAGTTTATAATATTGTCATTAAATTATCATAATTGTGTTTACACACACATTTGTTAGTGTGAAATAGTAGACCTATGGGATTATCAAGTGTACTAAGCTTAAGCAATTATGTTCAATAATTTTCTGCATTAGTTAAGTTGCATCATTTTGGCAGAACTACCTCACAGAAACAAGTTAAGGGAGGGCAGTTTTGTTTTGGACTGTATAACTTCTGAGGCTTTTACTCCGTCATGATGGAGAAGGCATTGTGGGACAGCTCAGATCACATGTGGTAGAAACTGGTCACATCATAGTGAACCAAGAAAGAGGATAAAAGAAAGGAGCCAGAATGATATAATCCTGAGGGCCCAGCCTTTGTAACCTACTTCTTTCAGCTATACCATGCCTCCCAACGTTTCCAAAATCTCATAACGTAGTGTTGCCAGGTGGAAGCCAGGAGTTTGAACCCCAAGCCTGTGTGGGATATTCTACCCCTGGCTATAATAGGCTAATAGCCACTACATAATACAAATATGGTAAAGCAACCTTCAAGAATCACTATGGTCTCAGAAGTTTCTAGATTGTTCAGAAGCCTGAGTCTAAATTGTTTATTGAGACTTCAGATAACCATTTAGTTGTGAACCTCTGTAGAATAAAAAAGAAAGTTATATGATTCCAACATACATATAATGCATAGAGCAAGCATTGCCATTCCAAAAGGGAAGGCAGAAGATAGGAAGGGTAGATGGGACCAAAGCAGAAATGATGTTCAGCAGTACAGAGAGTGAATTCTGTAGATTCAGTGTCCAGCATCTGGGGCACAGCATGGCATGATGTGTAACCCAATGGGCTTGCCTAGTGCTACTCCTATGCCTTATGCATACGCAAACCACATAGTCTCTCCCTGAAGATGCTTTCTTTGCTATCTGGAGCTTTGCATGGCAGATGTTATATGTTCCCAATGCCTCAACATCTTTGGGCCTCTACTGTAGTTTAGGCTTCACCAAAATAGCATGTATTATCTCCGTGGGCTTTCTTCAGGATTCTGGTCCTCATTACCCAGCTTCTTAGTTTTTTTGTTTTTCAACATCCTGGTGGAAGTGTCTATGCTCTCATAACTCTTTTTTTTTTAATGACTTTATTTTACAAAACAAAGATAAATGTACAGATTTTAAACATTTTTTGCTTAAAATTATACATTTTTGTCAGTACTGTTTTTTCAGATATTAAAACAATTTTAAATAAAACTATGTGAATATATTTATGGCCATTTTTAAGATGTTGATCTTTCCAATCCATGAGCATGGGAGATCTTTCCATTTTCTGAGATCCTCCTCAATTTCTTTCTTTAGAGGTTTGAAGTTCTTGTCCTACAGGTCCTTCACTTGCTTAGTTAGGGTCACACCAAGGTATTTCATAGTTTTTGTGACGATTGTGAAGGGTACCTTTTCCCTAATTTCTTTCTCCACATGTTTGTCCTTTGAGTATAGGAAGGCTACTGATTTGTTCGAGTTAATTTTGTATCCAGCCACTTTGCTGAACTTGTTTATCAGCTGTAGAAGTTCTCTGGTGGAATTTTTGGGGTCACTCAAGTACACTATCATGTCATCGGCAAAGAGTGATGTTTTATCTCTTCCTTTCTGATTTGTATCCCCTTGATCTCCTTTTGCTGTCTAATTGCTCCAGCCAGGACTTCCAGTAATATCTTGAATAGGTAAGGGGAGAGTGGGCAGCCTTGTGGAGTCCCTGATTTTAGTGGGATTGCTTCAAGTTTCTCGCCATTAAGTTTGATGTTGGCTGTTGGTTTGCTGTATATTGCTTTTATTATGTTTAGGTATGGACCTTGAATTCCTGTTCTTTCCAGGACTTTTAACATGAAGGGGTGTTGGATTTTGTCAAATGCTTTCTTAGCATCTAGTGAGATGACCATGTGATTTTGATCTTTGAGTTTGTTTATATGGTGGATTACATTGATGGATTTCCTTATATTAAACCATCCCTGCATCCCAGGGATGAAGCCTACTTGGTCATGATGAATGATCATGTTAATGTGTTCTTGGATTCGGGTTGCAAGGATTTTGTTGAGTATTTTTTGCATCAATGTTCATAAGTGAGATTGGTCTGAAGTTCTCTTTCCTTGTAGGGTCTTTGTGTGGTTTAGGTACGAGGGTTATTGTAGCCTCAAAAAATGAGTTAGGTAGTATTCCATCTGATTCTATCTTTTGGAATAGTTTGGAGAGTATTGGTGTTATATCCCCAATAAATGTCAGATAAAATTCTGCACTGAACCCGTCTGGACCTGGGCTTTTTTTGGTTGGGAGACTTTTGATGACTTCTTCTATTTCTTTAGGTGTTATAGGGTTATTTAGATGGCTTACTTGGTCTTGGTTTAACTTTGGGATCTTGTATCTGTCTAGGAATTCGTCTATTTCCTCCAGATTTTTCAATTTTGTGCAGTATAAGTTTTTGTAGTAGGATCTGATGATTTCTTGAATTTCCTCAGTTTCAGTTGTTATATCCCCACTTTTCTTTCTGATGTTGTTAATTTGTATACTCTCTCTTTGCCCTCTAGTTAGTCTTGCTAGGGGTTTATCAATTTGTTGATTTTCTCAAAGAACCAACTCTTGGTTTTGTTGATTTTTTCAATGGTTCTTTGTGAATCTATTTGGTCTATTTCTGCCCTAATTTCAATTATTTCTTGGCATCTACTCTTTTTGGGTATATCTGCTTCCTTCTGTTCTAGGGCTTTTAGCTGTGCTGTCAGGTTTCTGATGTAAGCTCTCTCCAGTTTTTTTGGAAGCACTTAGGACTATGAGTTTTCCTCTCAGTACTGCTTTCATTGCATCCCATAGGTTTGGGTATGTTGTGTTTTCATTTTCGTTGAATTCTAGAAAATCCTTAATTCCTTTTTTTATTTCTTCTTTGACCCTGCTATCCTTTAACAGAGCATTGTTTAGTTTCCATGTGTATGTGGGCATTTTGTTGTCTTTGTTGTTGTTAAAGACCAGCCGTAGACCATGGTGATCTGAGAGGATGCATGGGAGTATTTCAATCTTCTTATATCGATTGAGGCTCGCTCTGTGTTCAATTATGTGGTCAATTTTCGAGAAGGTGCCATGGGGTGCTGAGAAGAAGGTGTATTCTTTTACTTTAGGATAATATTTTCTGTATATATCTATTAATTCTAGTTGGTTCAAAGTCTCTGCTAGTTTTGCAGTGTCCTTGTTCAGTTTCTGTTTCCATGATCTGTCCATTGGTGAGAGTGGGGTATTAAAGTCTCCCACTATTATTGTGTAAGGTGAAATATATTTTTTGAGCTTTAGTAGGATTTCTTTTATGAATGTGGGTGCTTTTTTATTTGGAGCACATATGTTAAGGATTGAGAGTTTCTCCTGACCGGTTTCCCTGGTAATGAGTAAAAAGTGTCCTTCCTTATCTTTTTTGATAACTTTTGGTTGGAAATATACTTTATTTGATATTAGAATAACCACTCCAGCTTGCTTCTTGGAGCTGTTTGCTTGGAAGTTTTTTTCCCACCCTTTAACTCTGAGATAGTGTCTGTCTTTGTCTCTGAGATGAGTTTCCTGTATGCAGCAAAATGCTGGATTTTGTTTATGTATCCAGTCTGATAGCCTATGTCTCTTTATTGGGGAGTTGAGTCCATTTATGTTAATAGATATCAAGGAATAGTTGTTTCTGTTTCCTGCCATTATTGCTTTTGTGGGTTGAGTTGTGTCTGTGTCTTTTTCTTCTTTTAGTTTTCTTGTTTGGGAGTTTTCTTGTTTTTACTAGGCTGCATTTTCCCTCATTGTATTGGGTTTTCCACCTATAATTCATTGTAGTGCTGGGTTTGTGGTCAGATATTGTGTATATTTTGATTTGTCTTGAAATATCTTCATCTCTCCATCGATGGTGATTGATAGTTTTGCTGGGTATAGCAGCTTGGGCTGGCACTTGTGTTCTCTTAGGGTGTGCATGATGTCTGTCCAGGCTCTTCTAGCTTTCATAGTCTCTGTTGAGAAATCGGGTGTGAGTCTGATTGGCCTGCCTTTATATGTTACCTGACCTTTTTCCCTTACTGCTTTTAGTATTCTTTCTTTGCTTTGGGCACTTGATGTTTTTAGTATTATGTGTCGGGAGGTATTTCTTTTCTGGTCCAACCTATTTGGAGTTCTGAAGGCTTCTTTTATGCTCGTGGTCATCTCATTCTTGAGGGTAGGGAAGTTTTCTTCTATGATTTTGTTGAAGATATTTACTGTGCCTCTTAGTTGATACTCTTCTCCCTCTTCTATTCCTATTATCCTTAGGTTCGGTCTTCTCATTGTGTCCTGGATTTCCTGGACATTTTGGGTTAGGGGCTTTTTGGTTTTAGCATCTTCTCTGGCTGTTTTGTCTATGTTTACAATGTTGTCTTCTGCCCCCGAGATTCTCTCTTCCATCTCTTGTAATCTATTGGAAATGCTTGCTTCTGTGATTCCTGATTTCTTTTTTAGGTGTTCTACCTCTAGGGTTATCTCTTTTTGTGTTTTCTTTATTGTGTCAATTTCTGTTTTAAATTCCCTCTTCCATTCCTTCGTCTCTTTGATTCTGTTTTCCTCTAGTTCTTTGAGTTCTTTGAGTGTTTTTCTTGTTTCCTCTTTAAAAGCTTCTGAATCTTTTTGCTTTTCTTCCCGTTCTTGTTTAAGTATCTCTATCAGCATCTTGAGGTATGATTTCAGGTCTGTGTCTTCCTTTTCTGGAGTGTTTGGAATTCCGATGTTTTCTGTTATGGGAGAGCTGGGTTCTGGTGTTGCCAGGTTGTCTTGGTTTCCTTGGGATATACTCTTTCGCTTTCCTCTTGCCATTTTGTTGTCAGTGATATGTTCTTGCCTTTCCCTTGTATCTGGTCTGTGTCCCTGGTTCTCCACTGGTCCAGGTGGCAGATGGGTCGAGCCCTGTTCTATGCCTCAGAGTCGTCGGGTGGGATCAGAAGTTCCAAAGTTCTATTCCTGGTCGCTGGATCAGACAGGGCGGGGCAGGGCAAGGCAGGGGGTGCACTTTTCGTGTGCACTTCGCAGAGATCTCTCTGCTTACTGGCAGCCCAAGTCTCCCACCCACCAGTTGCTCAGCCTCTACGAGCTGCCGTTCTGGGTGGCAGATGGGCCAGGCTCTGCTCTGTGTCCTGAAGTCGCCTCCAGGTGGAAACAGAAGTTCCTAAGTTCTGTTCCAGGTCACTGGGTCGGGCAGGACAGGGCAGGTCAAGGCAGGGGGTGCACTTTCCGTGTGCACTCCGCAGAGATCTCTCCGCTCCCCAGCAGCCTAGGTCTCCCACTCACCAGTTGTTCAGCCTCTACAATCCGCCGTTCCGGGTGGTAGATGGGCCAGGTTCCGCTCTGTGTCCTAAAGTCGCCAGTTGTTCAGCCTTTTGCTCTCATAACTCTTGTATTTAGCACTCCTGCAAAATCATCATTGCTTGGATAATGTCACTTGCTTCTGCCAGCTGGAGATACAGAATTCTTGGACCACAGTTAGTGGCCCTTAAATGCCTTGATAGCTAAACTTGGAAAAAGAGGTGGCCTTTTGAAAGTAGAACATTCCAGCAGGTCTTTCCAAAGAAAAGCTTTTCAAATGGGTTACACTCTGTACCCAAGAGCCTTCCTTAAGCAAGGGCTAGTCAGTTTCTAAAATGTCCTGCAGGCACCCTCCCCAAGTCCAAGTGCAAAATGGATGGTTTTCCTTTAATGGACCCAATCTGTCCCACAACTATGATCTCTTTGTCAACAGCTTACTGGACAAACAGCGTAATTTTCAAATCTTTATGCTTGATTCTTTTGCTTCTGGTTCTTATCACAAACCTAGCAGAAAGTAGTGAGCAATACCCATCCTACAGCCTGAAAACGTAGTTCTTAATATTTCCTCTGCCAATTACTTCATTTTAATTCAGCCTCTCTCGCTTTTCCAGGATGTGAGTCAGTGCAGATAAATTTGTTGTCAGAATGCAACATGAATGGAAAGTAACCCAGTTCCAAATGGCATTCTTTTTCTCATCTAAAACTGTATGTTTGCCTGTAGACACTCTGGTCATCTAGAGTCCTACCAGAATGGCTCATCAAGCTCTGATTGTAGCATCCTAGGGTTTCCTAAGTCATCATCTCAATATGTCTCCAAATTTCTGATACATACTTGTTCCTAAGGCTTGAGAGCTACATGACTAGATGTATTCATATCAAGGACTGCCACTCCCCCTCCCATACCATTTTCTTGTATTCTTTATTGTGAATCGCTATGACCAGAATACTCAATAGAAAGAACCCACGAGAATGCTATTGGCTCAAGCTTTCAGAGGATTTTGCTTATCCTGGCAGGAAAGGCTTTGTGGCTGAGCTCAGACACTGGTCCTGCGAGCATGTGCAGTTGATGTTCAGAATGTAGAAGATCAGAATGCACAGTGGGAAGGAATCAAGGATCACAGAGTCCCAGGGATCAAATTTGGTCCAGTTAGGTTCCATCTCCCAAGTTTTCAGAACAGACCAAAAGTGTTCCACAAGTTGGGGACAAAGCATTTAAGTCATTGACACTAAGAGTTAACTCTAGACTCAAACCACAACATCTTTCAAACTTATTTAACAAAATATGTCCTCATGAGAATCTCAAAAGTCACCTAATTGCTTGACAATTTTGTCAACATTTGTTACCATCAAAATTCTTAATATTTTGTCATTCAAAGATATTAAATGATTTCTCACTATTGTCTGAAAATTAGAAAACATTCATATATTTATGAGTTATTAGAACAGCCTCTTCTAGGATGTACATTTTAACATACGGGCATGCATGTATGGACATTCAAGGTTTTGAAAGCCCAATTTGAAGATATTCTTTATATGTTATGAAATGAACTCTTTGTTGTCTATATGTTGAATATTAATATTTTTGTAAGTACATATTCTTTTATTCTATAAAATATAACCTTATTTCTTATACTTAATACTAAAAACTCGGTTTCAGGCTAACTGAGGGTCTAAATAAAAAAAAAAAAAAAAAAACAATGTGACAACCAAAAGATTATATAGATGAATATTTCATAACCTTTAAGGAGAGTATGTTCAACTATGTGTAAAAAAAAATCTGTCTCCAACCACCATAAAGAGGATTAAAAACCAGGTTCATATGGGGTAAGTGATATTTTTAGCAATGTCAAAAGAAAGGTAAATTTTTCTTATTGTAAGTTGAAATTAATGGCTAATATTAAAAGTTGATTCACCATGATTTAATAACACAAATATTATGTAACAACCAGAAAACACAGGGGCACCCAGTCAACCACTATTTTGAGAAAAGAGAGTAAAGCTGGGGATGGGTAGGAAAGGATAGGAAAGTGTTGGACTCCAGTATAGTCTCTCCATGCTATTTTATTTGCTAATCGTGTGCATGTGTTACTTTGTTTTCTTTTTTATGGTTCTTAAAATATATAGCATTTCTTAAGGTCTTACCAAATACCTCTGTAGTGGGACTGAAGACACACACTCCATCCCAAGTTTAGGCATTTGCGAAAGTTTAAACAATGAAGCCAGAAATTATTTTAGGTCTTTTATATACTTTACAATAAAGATCATGAGGATTGCATTCTTGCTCATAATATATTCATGTTAGCTTTAACGGGAACTGATCTTTTATTTAAAGCACTTACATGGTCACTCAAGTCTTCAAGCAAATTGCCTGCTCAGGAGGATCCAGGGGGCTTATTGTTTGGCTTCAAGTAGCCCCAGGATACCCCTGTGAGCTCCCTGGGGCTCTAAGTATCCAGTTCAAGAAGGATATTTCCAACTTGTTAATGCTGTCATTATGGCTAAATATGTGATAGTTTCCAGATGTTCTCTCCACTCCAGATGTTAGATAGAGAACACAGGACAGTGTAATTGGAACACTGTTCACTTTGCAATCAAATGATCTGCTTAGGTCCAGACCAGGACCTGACTTTAAACAAATCATTTGCAACTTTCTTGTCTTTAGTTCCCTCAAACAAAATGAGCCCAATAGATAATATTTTTTTAGTAAACTATCTAACATTTATTTTCTATAACATGAGCAAGAAAACTTAATGTCAGATTTTAATGCCAGTATTGTAAATGTAAGTTGAAGATACCGCAGTGACTTTCTGTTTCTCTATTTCTTTGAGAAGTTTGCCATGACCTGTTGGAGCATTTTGAACTTTTATACTTATGGAGCATCGACTGCACATTAGGAAATATCATCTTATAAAGAGAAATACCTGTCATCAGTAATGTGAAGTCTATATGAATTCAGCTCGTATAGAAATGGGCCTGCATGCCGCATGGCTTCATAGTTGGATTTCTCACTGAACAAACAGTACCCTAGGCCTAATTTGCTCAAATTAACGTAGCAAGTAAAGGTGAGTCAGAACTGAAACCCCAGCCACTTGCCTCCAAGGCATGATATGTCTTCTCTGCATGTCAACTATTACAAGAAATCAATGATTTGTGTGTCCAGCAAATGGGAAATTTCTGTTTTCTCATATGAGAAATGGGGCATGATGTCCATTATTAGTATAAACTAGAATCATTTTGGATGCCTTTACAAAAATGCTGGGGTCTTGAAGGTTCTTGAAGGCTGTGTAGGCCTCAGAAGGATTCCAATAAACTTCCCTTTGCTCTTCTTATTCTGAGAAAGGAACCCTTTCTTCTTTCTGCGAAATTGATTTTAATTTGGAGTGATGAAACATAATATTGCTTTCAGGACCTATTTAGTTGTGCTTAGAGCATGCAAAGCCATTGTCACATCTCACAGCGTCCGAGCCTCCAGGGCTTCCCAAAAAGTGTATTGGGTTTGGTCTCCATCTCTAGTACCCTGTGCTCTGAGGGCTACCTGCATGTTTGATATTAGCTCTCTCTGGCAACTGGATCTCTATTGGCCGCACATCTGAGAACTCTTGAAAATACTGTTTATTCCTTGGGAAATCTGGAATGAATTAAGCTGAATAAATTGGCTCTCCATTTGGCTGTTTCAGATGGCAGCAAAGAAATAGCACATGCTCCTTCCTCCTGTTTTCTTTCTCTTCTTTTTCTTTTTCTTTTTTTTTTTTTCCATTATGAAGGGGGAAATAAAAACACACCCATATCCATGGAAAAATTAAATTTGGTCAAATCATGCTCCCTGTCTTCTGCAAGGGGGAGTCTTTCTTTGATCAGAAGATGAAGATGTCCCAGAAGAGTGGTGGAATCAGGAGACACCTGGAGAATCCATTCTGATACAGGTCTGGAACCAGGGCAGCATAAATCTAGGTGGGGCTGGGATGTCCTCAGAGCCAGCCTGTAGCTTATTGCCAGGACCACTGGCACAGTGAGCAAACAGCAAAGAATTTTCCTTTCCTAATCCTCCGCCAGTCTTACCTTTCTCCTCAGGGCCAACCACCCATCAAAATAAAGCCACACAGGGACTTGGAAATATTGTTCAGAAAGAAATGAGAAGAAAAAGTAAAAGGAGAAATAATGTGGCCAATATGAGTCATAGCCAATGCATTGCTTTAGCTGTTGAATGTTGATTTACACGTGGTCACATAAAGCCTTAAGTATATCCTTGGCATGCTGTCACCTTATTTACAAGTAACAATAGCCCCCAATAAAAGTGCTACCTTAAAGGCAATAAAAATAATTTTTTTTAGCTCCCACTTTTAGAAACTATAGATGGTGGCTTTCAATATTAAGCCTATACAAGTGTAACTACTCTGGCTCTAAACCTCTACTCCACACAACAGGGAGTTGCCCAGTTTCCTCACTGGGAAAAGTTGTGTTGTCTTGGCTGCCAAAGGTGTTTCTATGAGACTGGAATCAACAGGGAGCTTTCTCAGGCATCATGTCAGCTACAGAGATGTCCCATCCCCAAGGACAAACGTTTTCTAGCATGTGCCTATGCAGTGACTGGCAGGTATTTATGGCCTCCTTTGTCACTGTAGTTTGTGGAGTACCTCTCCTTGAGGACAGGTAGGTTTTCCACTGCCCCCTCAGTAATATGACTCAACACACTGCATCTATCTTCACTACATTCAAATCCCCTAAGGTAAAGTCCACACCTACTACTGGTTACTCAGTATCCATGGTCAGTTTGGAAGACATTCCTAGCTGTTCCAATAGAGATCAAAGAATTTTATAAGCTTCCCGTCGAATGGTCCTTTTACATTTCAGTGCTTCATTGGCTGATCAAATTAGATTGTGAATTTCTAAAACATCTATGTAGCCACAGAGAATCTCATCCTGCAACTCTCCAAAATGTCAAATACTGGCCTTATATAGTAGAACAAGGAGTAACCTTCCCAAGTTTCTTAGATTGAGACTGAATGTGATGTACATGGAGCTGTCTGAATTGTCTCAGGCTCTAGAGAAGGACCAGGTCATTGTTTCATCTTTGAGCAACTTTTAAACCCTAACGCTGTATTTGTTGAAATGTTCATCTCCTTGTCATATCTCACCTGATCCTCTCAATGCTCTCATGAGGTAGGCGATTAGATATTGTTCATAGAAAGGTCAACAATCCAGGAGTTCACAAGACAGAGCCAAACTTTCCTCCTCTATTTATTAGGAGTAAGATCTTGAGCAGATCTTCTAATATTCATAAAAAGAAATGGTATAGCACCAAGGAGCTGGCTCAGTGGGCCAAGTGGTTGATGTATTAGTGTGAGGATCCAGATCCGATCCCTAGTACCCATGTGTAAACCTGATGTCAGGGCACTTGCCTGTCTGTAACCTCAGTGCTGGGGTAGGGGGATAGATAGGTAGATTATGTAACTCTCTGACTAGGCTAGCCAATTGGTAACTTCCTGGTTCAATGAGAGACCCATCCCAAACACATAGATAGTGATAGAGACCCTACACCAACCTCTGGCCTGCACATGTGCATACATGGGTATACACACCATCATACGCATGCACTTGCATATATCACACACATGAGAGCATTACTAAATTTAACACTCAGCAACTATTTCAATGAGTATCTTTTATGACTGTGGCCCCAGATGCTGAAGATACAATGAGGCAAGCATCCACAAATTTGTTTTCTCATGGAGCTTTCATATAAGTGGAGTTTGTATAAAAGGCAACACATGGCTGAGAAGTTTAGGACATTAGTAGATGAAAATGGGAAAGAATTGTTAAAAATCAATTGAAAACAACCACCAGCACAAGAAAGCAGTTTTGGTTGGGTGATAAGAGAAAGATCCTTCAATGAAGAGATGATATTTGCTGTATATAAAAAAATCAAATTGATCCTAAAACAAAAAAATATACCTACTTCTCAGTACCTCATGGCACCTCCTCCAAAATTGACCAGATAGTTGGTCACAAAACAGGCCTCAACAGATACAAGAAGGTCAAAATAATTTGAGGCATTCTATCAGATCACCATAGACTAAAGCTGGTCTTCAATAACAACAACAACAACAACAACAACAACAACAACAACAACAACAACAACAACAAGCCCACATACACATGGAAGCTAAACAATGATCTACTCAATGATAGCTTGATCAAAGAAGAAATAAAAAAGGAAATCAAAGACTTTTTAGAATTTAACCAAAACAAAGGCACAATGTACCCAAATGTATGGAATTGGGATACAATAAAAGCAGTGCTAAGAAGAAAACTTTTAGCGCTGAGCACCTCCTAAAAGAAACTGGAGAGAGCATGCACTAACAAGTTGATAGCACAACTGGAAGATCCAGAACAAAATAAAGTAGATACACCCAAGAGGAGCAGACAGCAGGAAATAATAAAACTCAGAGGTGAAATCAACCAAATAGAGACAAAAAGACTATGCAAAGAATCAATAAAATCAATAACTAGTTCTTTGAGAAAATCAACAAGATTGATAAATCCTTAAATCCTTAGCCAGACTAACCAGAGGGCACAGAGAGAGTATCCAAATTGACAAAATCAGAAATGAAAGGGAGACATAACAACTAAAACTGAGGAAATTCTAGAAATCATCAGATCCTACTACAAAAACCTATACTCAACAAAACTACAAAATCTAGAGAAAATGGACAATTTTCTGGACAGATACCAGGTATCAAAGTTAAATCAGGATCAGATAATTCATCTGAACAGCTCCATGATGCCTAAAGAAATAGAAGCAGTCATCAAAAAGCTCCCAACCAAAAAAAAAAAAAAAAAAAAAAAAAAAAAAAAAAAAAAAAAAAATCCAGGACCTGATGGGTTTAGTGCAGAATTCTATCAAACATTCATAGACGACCTAATACCAATACTCTCCAAAAACGTCAACAAAATAGAAACAGAGAGAATACTACCCATCTCATGTTCGAAGCCACAATTGAGCTCAATGCTAAACCACACAAAGACCAATTTCCTTCATGAACATTGATGCAAAAATACTCAACAAAATTCTTGCAGACTGAATGCAAGAATACATCAAAATAATTATTCACCATGATCAAGTACACTTCATCCAAGGGATACAAAGATAGTTCAATATACAGAAATCCATTAATATGATCTACTTACTATATAAACAAACTCAAAGAAAAAATCACATAATCATCTCTCTAGCTACTGAGAAAGCATTTGACAAATTCAATACCCTTTCATGTTAAAATCTTGGAAAGGTCAGGTATTCAAGGCACGTACTTAAACACAGTAAAAGCAATATACAGCAAATCAGTAGCCAGCATCAAAGTAAATGGTAAGAAACTTGAAGCAATCCCACTAAATCCAGGGACTAGACAAGGCTGTCCACTCTCTCCCTACCTATTCAATATACTACTTGAAGTTCTAGCCAGAGCAATGAGACAACAAAAAGAGGTCAAAGTAATACAAATTGGAAAGGAAGAAGTCAAAAATATCTCTATTTGCAGATGATGTGATAGTATACTTAATTGACCCCAACAATTTTACCAGGGAAAATTTACAGCTGATAAACAACTTCAGCAAAGTGGATAGATATAAAACTAACACAAGCAAATCAGTAGCCTTCTTTTTCTCAAAGGACAAACAGGCTGAGAAAATAATTAGAGAATCAGTACTCTTCACAATCACCACAAAGAATATAAAATACCCTGGGGTATTTTAACCAAGCAAGTGAAGGATCTGTACAACAAGAACTTCAAGTCTCTGAAGAAGGAAATTGAAGAAGACCTCAGATGATGGAAAGATCTCCCATGCTCATGGATTGGAAGAAATGGCCATCTTGCCTAAGGCAATCCCCACTTTCTGTTCTATTAGATTCAGTGTACCTGATTTTATGTGGAGGTCTTTGATTCACTTTGACTTTAGCTTTGTTCAAGGAGATATAAGAAGGGATCAATTTGCATTCTTCTGCATGCTGATGGCCAGTTGAACCAGCACCATTTGTTGAAGTGACTATCTTTTTTCCATTGAATGTTTTTAGCTCCTTTGTCAAAGATCAAGTGACCAGAGGGGTGTGGGTTCATTTCTGGGTCTTTGATTCTATTCCATTGATCTACCCACCAGTCTCTGTACCAATACCATACAATTTTTTAAAACAGTTGATCTGTAATACAGCTTGAGGTCAGGAATGGTGATTCTCTAGAATGTTTTATATTGTTGAGAATAGTTTTTGCTATCCTGGGTTTTTTATTATTCCAAATGAATTGGAAAGTTGCTCTTTCTAACTCTATGAAGAACTGAGTTGGAATTTTGAGGGGGGATTGCATTGAATCTGTAGATTGCCTTAGGCAAGATGGCTATTTCTTCCAATCCATGAGCATTGGAGATCTTTCCATCTTCTGAGGTTTTCTTCAATTTCCTTCTTCAGGGACTTGAAGTTCTTGGCATAAAGATCCTTCACTTGTTTCTGATATATGAATCTACTCATGTCCCACTTCACTTTTTTAATTTCTTTAAATGTCAACAGCATGGCCATGGGGAAGCAGTCCAAGCTCTTCAGTCTGTTGGTCAATCTATTCCCAATGTTCTCCAACCTTGTCACTTACCATCATTTTGTTTCCCACTCTCCTCTTAGCAATGCTGGCAAAATATGTCTCTGTATCTTTAAGCATGCTGTCCTTTTTGTTGGCAAACTGCAATCACTTTTGATTTGCTCACTCGGGTGGTATTTGTTAGGTAAAGGGTCACTCTAGCTTTCACGGTATGAAATCTTGCTGCAGTAAAGTGCTGTTTGTATTATTCAGGGGTTCACTGGCTTGTCAAACTAGACTCTGAAGTCTAAAGAATCTAAACCATGACTTGGTATGTGACTCTTAGCAAGCTTTAGACAAAAGCTTGAAGACTTTTGAAACCTGATGATGATAAAAAGTAAAGGATTGAAAGTGACTGGTTTAACTTATCTAGGTTTTGCTTTTAGTCAGCGACTCAAGGGCAACTTGACCATCTCTCTAAACACTATGCTTTTTTTCTATCTATTTAAAAACAGCCAATTTAAGAAAACCACACTTAAATATTTGTTTGTTTATTTTGAGCCAGCATCCCTTCTATATGTCTCTAGATGGCCTGCAACTCTCTGTATAGAACAGGGTGCTCTCAAACAGAGCAATGCTCCTGCCTCTGTGTCCTGAGTGCTAGATTACAGGCATGCCCTACTATGTGTGAATTTGTTCTTTTTCTTGTATTTTATATTATTTGAAAATTTTCATACAAATGCTATACTAATACAATTATAACAATTTATAACATTGTTTTGCATGCTTACAGCCTGCACCTTAACTGTATAGTACAGCCCAAGTTAATTAATTATTTTTATCTATTAACATCATTTCAAATTTAATTCTGCTGAAACATGTGACTCTAAACAATGTTGCTCAGCTAAATAGTATCACTTAATTATAAGAATATTTCATAATTCATTTGTATCATCCTGTTGATGGACATTCAGGCCACTTTATAGTTTATTTTATAAACAATGATGTAATGTATTTTATGTTTCCTGATTCATATGTGCAAATTCCTGAACCAAGTGGTAAGTGTATCATCAGCTTTACAAAGGATTACCAGCTATAACTCTTAAGTAGATAAATCAGTCATCACTCCAATAAATAGTGTATGAGCTTTTAATTACTCATACTTATATTAGCACAACATTTAAATATTGTGAATATCCATGCTGCTTTCAAATTTATTTTATATCAGAAGGAGCTTATTTCAGGATATTATTTGCTGAATTTTTGACAAATTCTTAAATCACTGAATACAATACCATCTCAACCAAAATATATTATAATTAGATGATTCCCTAAAATTTCCTGCAAGACTTTGACATTAATACCTATTTTCTTCAAATTCAGGCCCCAGGCAACCACTAACTTAATTCTGTCATTACAGAGATTAATTACAGAGATTCATTTTGACTCTTCTAAAGTTTAATTTTTATGGACTCATAAAATATGGACCTATGGTGTCTGAATTCTTATTTACTCAAGAAAATATAGTTTCTTCTTCAGTATAATGTAATTTCTTTCCGTAACTATTTGTATCTGGTTTTGGGTATCAGGGCAACATAAACAAAGGCTTGTCTGAGCCTCTCTTGTTTCCTGAAAAATGATTAACATGGTTGGTATTATTTTTTCCTTAGATATTTGATAAGAATCAACTAAGGAAGCCATCCAAGCATAAGAATTTTTATAGACTTAATTATTAATTACAAATAGCTGGTAAGTGTAAAGTTATCTTATGTTTTTGTTTTTCTTGAACCTGGTTGGGTAATTTGTAACTTCCCAGGTTTTTGTCCAATTTTCTAAGATGTTTAGTTTGCTATTATTTTATTTGTAACATTCTCTTCTTGTCCTTTCAATGTTTGTAGGGTCTGTGATGCTGTCTCTTTATTTCATGTCAAAGATTACTCACTAGTATCTTTCATCCATTTTTTTCTCGGTCATTGCCAAAATGTATTACCTTTATTGGCCATTTAAAAGAAATAGCCTTTGGTTTCTCTGCTTTCTAATTTTCATCCCACTAATTTTTACTCTTCTTCTTCTTCTTTTGTTTTCTCAGTATGCAATACATGTTTTTCATCCATCCATCCCTGTGTCCGTCCATCCATTTGTCTGTCTGTCTGCCTGCCTATCTATTTATCAATCGATCTATCTATTTATAATGTAGTCTTTTGTGTTTGAAGCCCAAATAAGTATGTTGCCTTTTGTTTCATCATATGGAATCTGGAGCTATAATCTTCATTCTAAGCACATGTGTGGAAAAGTCTTTTTTTTTTTTTTTTTTTTTTTTTTGTATTCTTGCAAACAGAGGTACTGATTGCCTTTATTTTACACAATCTTTCAAACATTCTTATTCTCAGAAGATATACTGTGTTCCTCTAGGCAAAAGCAAGAGCAAGGTTTATTTATATCCTAAAATGATACAGACAATATTTACTTCTTGAACAATGCTCAGGTGCCTTGTTGCATGCTAGCCTCTACCTAAGACATTTAAGCACGGCTTCTTTCCTGTAACACACTTTACTGCATGTGGATATGTGGGACCTTCTGTGCATCAGTCTATCAGAAAGGCAATCAGAGAGGAGGAATAGGAAAGCTCCTGATGTTCTGCCTACTGCCATTTCTGTCCCTGTGTCTTTTATCAACACCTACAGAATTCTAGTAAACAAACTTAACAGCTGTATAGCAGGCTGTATTAGCCAGCTTTTCATCACGAATGGCAAAATAAAGGACATGGACTACTTCTAAAGAAAAGAAGTGTGTGGTTCCTGGGTGTGATGTTGGTACACATCACAGTGCTTTTTATCTGTTATATTTATTAATAGATGTGAATAACTTTTTATGTGTTCACTCATCGTGAAACTGATACTATATTACATTCAGAACCACATGTACCCTCTACCCTGGCGCACGAGCCAGGCAGAGGCTTGTTCACAGAAACTACTACAGCAATTCCAATCTCTGGAAACATGGACTGATGTTCTGGTAGTCTGGAAATATATATGGTAGCCATCATTTTTAAAGGTTTATTTAACACTTTTATTTATACATCTCTATGAGAATGCACTTGTGTATCTGGTTACAGGGGAAGGCCAGAAGACGACACCAGATCCTCTGGTTTGAAGGCACAAGGGGTTGTCAGTTGCCCAACAATGGGCTGAAAACCAAACTCTGGTCCTCTGAAAGAGCAGCTAGCATGCTTAGCTGCTAGCCATCTCTTCAGCCCTTGGTGATGATTAAATGGTTTTGGTGGTTAATAGAGTTTATAGAAGTTGTCTGTGTTTAAAAGCTCGTAAATATAGGACCAGAATTTTAAAACCCAATGCTCAGCATTTTCTTTATCAGAAGTACCTTCTTTATTATATGACCTGGCTACCACAGAAACAAGTAGGGTGTTTGGTAAAATTTGGCACACCTAAATCCCATTCCAGAAATACTGAGTTAGCATCTCTGTGAGGTTTGGGGCAGGAAAGCTGTTCTGTAAAAGAACTCTACACTCTACTGATGATTTTTACCAGCATGTTTTGAGAACCCCTGAACCTATTATATAACCTTTCTAATTATTATTGAGTCATTTGTTGAAGAAGAATACTTAAGTCATTTGTTCCTCAATTTCCATCCAGGGTGACTAGCTTTCCTGGCTCAGGAAATTATAACCCAACTTCTTATGAACACTCTCTTTAAAAGGACCAAAAAAAAAAAAAAAAAAAAAGCCAAAAAACAAAAACAAAAACAGTTGTAGCTTCGGTGTCTGCAAATATGCAAAGCAGGACAAGTCTGCAAAGGGCTGTCATCCTCAAATGCACACATGGCACCAGGAAAGGAGCAGTGCCGGCTTGGGGTCATGGAAATATTAGCAAAGGAAATGAAGTAACAAAGCGGATGTTAGGAAGGAGCTGTTGCAGAGTTCTGCATTACAATGAGAAATATTATCCTGAAGGTCCAATAAAAAAGGCTCTTTTTCCCCTAAGCTTTTTTTGTCAGTTCAGAGACTGTTTTCTGTTGATCTCTCTTTGGCATGTATTTCTCCTGGATTCCTGGAGATACCAATATGTCAGCTTTGCTGGAAAGGAATTAAAGAGTAGTCTCATTTTTTTTTCTTTACCTTACTTGTAGACAGCACTGTGTGCCTTCATTCTACTATTCAGTCACTAGCACCTTTATATGCTCATTTAGGATGCATCTATTGGGCCTCAGACACTGCGCTAGGTGTTGTAACTCTTAAAGATGAAAGATCTTCAATGAGAAAATCACTAATAATTACAATGGAAAGTAATTACTTTATGGGGGACTGAGGTATGGGTTATGTGAAGGGGCCTATTTTTTTTCTGGAAATTAGGAAACTTCTACCATCTCACTTTATGTTCCTCGGGCCTCACTTATTTTACCAAAAACTAAGGTACTCTTCAACGCCCACCTGTCCCACAATCAGGAATATATTAGTAATCCCAGCACTTGGTTCAATCATAAGGATCAATAGTTAAAGGCCAGTTTTAATTTTATAGCAAATTTTAGGGCATTGTAGACTATGAGACACTGTTTTAATAAAACAAAACAAATGTAAAAAGTCAGTCATTAAAAATAACTAACCCTAACAACTAGAGGATAACTAACCAAATGACACCCCTGTCTGATACCTGCACACAATATTCACCTTCCTAATTGCCGTATGTACTTCAGAAAATAACTGAAGAATTGCACGGGACTAGAGGTGCTCTTATTGAGATGGGCAAAGAAAACTTAAAGGCCGATCAAATATCTGACTGAACCAGAACACTAGGGCTTCCCATTTTCTTGTACTTCAAGAGTCTAGGATGGCATGTGTTACTGGAAAATTCTTTAAGGCAGATGAAGAAATTTTAATATAATTCTGTGGAAGCCAAGCTAATCTGCTACAAATAAATATAAGTGTATATTCATTGTACATAAAATCTGTTGCCATTTGTGCTAGCTAGGTTTATCTCAAGATGATATAAACTATAGTCATCTGAGAGGAGAGAACCTCAACTGAGAAGATGCCTTCATAAGCTCTGGCTATGGCATGGGAGACAGAGACGGAAGTAGAAGAAACACTTCAGAGAAAAGAAGTAGAAAATACAAGCCATCAGTGAAGGTGGCTGTGTCCTTTCAAGAATAACAGTGAAGCCAGTGTGCTGAAGAAGGAGAAGTAATGACTGGCAAAGAGGATTTGGGGCTGAAGACACTGGGATTTATAGAATCATAATGTTTATGGGGTTTATCTTGTTCTAAATAAGATTATTAAGGTACAGTTGGTGTCAAGTAAAAGTTTCATGTTTACAGCATACAAAATGAAAATTTTGAGATGTTTATATGTCCATGAAACTATCTCCACATTGAAGTCATAAAAATATCTGTTACCTGCTCTCCAGAGTTTTCTCATATGGTATGGCATGCTTCCTTTTCCTCCTCCTCTTTCTCCTTTTTCTTTGTCTCCTCCTTTTTCTCCTCCTCTTCTCCTTAAAAAAAAAATAGTACCACTACCACTTCCTTGCTGTTTTGTAAATAAAATGAGCGGATGGTATGTGAAATAGAGACATGCCATTGTTCTCAGCTCCTGGCAAGAGCCTGCTCACCACTCCATACCACACTATGGTGGAGTTCCTCTCTTGTTCATCTGAGGAATGCCTAGAAGGATATGTACAAGGCCAACTTCAACTATTCCAAAAATCTCATTCCATCTGGAGAGGTGTGGCTTACAGGTCTGAGTAGAACAGGAAGCAACCCCCCCCCCCCATTGACAAATATTTCTTGGCAAGATTACTTACTAGATATACTTTCAGTACCCAGCAGTTAACTTCAGGCCTGCTGTTGGGGAAGCAAGCTATTTGATTTGAAATTGTTCACGTTGCTAATAAACAAATCTAAGCCAAGAAAAGTGGATGAAAAATGTAGCAGGGGGAGAGATACAGACATTCCAACGTCTACATAATTGTGCTTGGCAAGGGTGTCTCCTTTGAAGCTAATTAAGAAGTGTGGGCAGGTTATTTTTAACTTTCTTAATTCTTACCCCCGGTTCTTTCCTTATCTTATCCTTGATCTATCTCTAAGGGCAGTAAAATTTTTACTGAGGGGAAAATTCATAAATAACTTAGCACCAAGCTTTGCCCACGTCACTCATACCACCGTGGAGTTTTCTCTGACCAGTGTACATACTTCTCAAACTCTTTCTCATTCCCATCTGATGAGTTTCTCCTGATTGCACCATGAGACTTTCTCATGCATCTCACGACTCTTCCTGATGCTCAGGTAGCCAAACAAGGCTCATTTTCTCAAGTACAGATCCATTCACTAAGACATATAGTCATCTGTAAACTTTCTTTTATTTTTCCTCTCTCTCTCTCTCTCTCTCTCTCTCTCTCTCTCTCTCTCTCTCTCTCTCTCTCTCTCTCTCTCTCTCTCTTTGTCTTCTTTGACTATTTTGAGAAGGTCTTTCACTATATATCCCTAGCGGGCCAGGAACTTGCTGTGTAGACCAGGCTGGCCTCAAATTCACAGAGATTCACCTGTCCTGCCTCCTGAGTGTTATGATTAAAAGATGTGCATCATCATATTTGCTGTGCAAAATAATTATTTGACAAATGTCAGTTGTACTATTTTGTGTCCTGGCAGGAAAAGCATGGAACATACAAATGAGTAAGGTTAATTTAATGAACACAGGAAACCCTAGAATAAGAACCCCAAAGATGGAAGAAATGGGGCTCATGTCTACCTGTCATAAGTCTGTTTCCTCCTTCTGCTACAAAGGAATATGAGAGGCTCAAAGGAGATTTATTATTCTTGGTTCTGGAGACTCAGAGGTCCAAGGTCACAGTGACATCTGGCAGTGTGATGAGCGCCTTCTGTTGTATCAGCCTTAACAGAAGGTAAAAGAGAGGATCAGAAGGGGGAAAGGAGGATGAGCTAATTTTTCTATGAGAAACTCACGGCTGATGAAAGGCAGGGCAGGGTCTTCATGACCCAACAACCTCTTAAAAGCTCCTAATCACAAACACTGGAGGACACATACAAATCACAGCACTGCCCCTGGGTGAGGGCATAGTCTCCGTAGTGTGTGAGACAGAGATAAAAGCAGCATCCTGGCTAGGAAGAAACTTTCCTTCTTTCCTTCCATTTTCCTTCCTTCCTTTCTTCCTTCTTTCATTCCTTCCTCGATCCCTTCCTCCTTCCCTCCCTCCCTCCCTTCTTCCTTTCCTTCCCTTACTCTATCTGTCGTAACACTTTCTCTCGATTTTAAGTCTATCTGTAAATAAGCAGAGGGAAGTGTATTATTGCCCTGCCTATTGGTTTGTCTTTAGGGGACAAGTCAGGCATGGAGAGGCATATAGAATATACTGCACAATACTTTGTGAAAAACAGTGTCTTCTGAACTGTTAAAAAGAGGACCACCCAGTTGTGTAAATGCAGTTAGACATCTTATACACACTTCAAACTTGCCTGGTAGGAGGTTAGTTCCCCTTGCCCTGCTTCCTCCTCCTCACCAATCTCATTGCTGTCAATCTGGCAGCTCACCCAAATCAAAACCACTGGAGACTTGAGACTCACCCTAGATTCTCCCTTTCTCTTAGGTTACCACAATTCTGCCTAATAATGCCTAGGGTGATAGCATATATTAAAGATTAGCAGATTTTAGGACCTCCCATACGCAATCAGAAGGACCCAACTTACCTACGAACAAAATCTGTTAGAAGAACTTGTGATTTGCCAAACAAATAAGAAAACAAGAGTGTAAAGTTGCAAATGAGTTACAGATGCTGACACAGGAAAAGACTCAAGATGGGAAACCAGATCTCTCTCTCTCTCTCTCTCTCTCTCTCTCTCTCTCTCTCTCTCTCTCTCTCTCTCTCTCTCCACACACACACACACACACACACACAGTGTCTCAACCCATGGCTTTTCAATTGATACTATCTGTATTCACTCAGTCATTAGTGCTCATGATGTTCTCAACAAATTTTTTAATTTTATGCTCTGAGTTCCACATTCACAATAAACTATACATTTTTCAATACATACATGGTACTTGTAACCCATCAAATAAGTTTCTTCCTATATTTACCACTTCACTGAGCTACATATACATTTCTCCTGGTATTTTATTGGATGATGTTAAAAATGGCATGCATTGTCCTATTTATTTCATTCTTCACCCTTAAGAATAGGGAAGTAATTGAGGCCTCTAGGAATCCATTAGAGTAAATTAATTAGACTTTCTCTTTATCACTGAGGCTTAAAAACACTACAACTGGTTTGTTTACTATCAGCTTGATTCCAAGTTGTGTGTGTCTTTCAACTTTCATCTTGATATTTGAGAGCAAGCCTTGGCCGATGCCTGGGCATAATATTCAGTAGTAATGGCACTGTGTTTTACAGTGCCAACATACCCAGAATCCCTTGCATGCTTGTTTTCTTGGCAATATGTTGTCAGCAAGTAAGTTGACTAAACACCTATCTTAGAGCATATTCAGTTATACATATTTTTAAATGTCTACTGTGTTTTACAAATATGGTATAAAGGTGTATGAAACATAGTCCCTTGCACGTGAACTTAGGTGTCAGAAAAATGAGAGACAGACAGACAGATGTATGGACAGACAGACAGTGAGAAATATAGTCACAATAATCATAAGTAGGCAGAGGGTTCAATTCTAGGAGATATTAGTGAGAACTTCCCAGAGAATTCTGAAATGAGACCAAATTTTTACAGAATAAAGGCCATCCAGGAGGAGCATGTGCAAATATATAGAATTATGAAGTAATATACCTCTTCTAAACCATTGGAAGTCTTTCACATACTCATTAGAACATTCTCAGTAGGCATTAAAAAGTGTGTATTTAACAAATATTTCCCACTTACCTTGAATTGATTAGCATACTGCACGAAAAGAAGTCCAAACTCAATGGTTAAAAAAAAACAGTGGTTGACTATCATTCATATTTCTTCAACCCACAGGAGGTCTGTTGACAAGAGATCTCAGTAGAACTCTGCTGGGGTAACTTGCTCCATGGGATCAGTGGGCTAAGTGAATACAGCCTACTCGGGGTGAAGGCAGATGTTCAAGAAACACCTTCAAACTTGAATTCAGTGTGGCTGCACTGTCATTTCCACCATCTTTCATTGTCCTAGACAAATTGAATTTTCAAGATGCCACAATACATGGCAATAGAGCCACGATGAAGGCCTGCCTCTGGCATGACTGAAAATTGCCAGCTATTGGGAGCATCAACATAATACCTCAAGCACGAATCCATAGATGCTCACAGCCAAGGCCTGGAAGAGTCTATTAGTAACATACTCGTATAAAGAACACTATTTTACAAGAAGAATTTACTATATAGGACCCTGATATCATCAGCCATGAACATGGATTTTGAGGTTCCTGATAGTCAAGAGGGGAAATGAAAAGTCTAAAAAAAAAAAAAAGATACTGATTTTGATTGAAAGGAAAATACATTTAAGTCTGTCTAACCTTGAAGAAGTTCACTCAATATACACCCATTCCAATCATGTCTGTGTGGTTAGAAAATGGACTGTTGATGTAAGAGAGGTACACTAATAATTCCAACAATGCCCTACGCATCTGCTACCTGTTCTTTCTTATAAACAACATTCTTCCTTTAAAAACTAGATCTGAGATCTGAAGGGTTTCCCTTCCACCAAAGGAATAACTTGTATGTAAGCTCTTTCAACTGTAAGATTGAGACCCGTCCCTTTCTCTCTGAACAGTATTCTATTTTTCAGCCAAGAGAGACCAGACAACGATAACCAGGCAGACTCTTTTTCATCTCTAGTGTCTGTTGGGATGACAAAGAGGTCTGGTGCTTTAGCCAACTTGTCTGCCAACATTTCACTTAAAAAAAAATAAAGAAACAAAACAAAACTTACTGTTAGTTGTCTGGACTCAAGGAAAAGTAAAACAAAACAGTCTTTGGCAAATGTTTCACCCTCCCACTTAATAACTACTTAAGTTCTTCTGTAGCCTCATGTCCTTTGAGTGGGTATAAAAACAGTTTGGCTATTTTATACATAAGGAAATGCCGCGGCTGTGCCTCTGGGTATAATCTGAAACATTGGCAAGGCTTTGATTTTTTGACTTTCAGCAGGGAAGGGTTGAAAGGTATGAATCTGTGGTGGACTCTGAGTCTACCCTCATTTCTTACTCCTTGCAACTAAGATATCAGTTAATATATTTGATTCGTGGTGTCCCAATTTGTGACTGAGAACACTGCACCATCTTTCTTGATTTACAGAGGTAAGGATTGCCATCGGGAGGGTCTGGCTGGCTCCAGGTGGTTGCACACATTAAGGGTTAGCAGATCTTGAAATCCATTCCTATATGCAGTCAGGAAGAACCAATTTACCTACTAACACATTCGTGCTAAGAACCTGTGGCTTGTCAGATAAATAAGAAAACAAGAGTGTAAGTTACAGACCAGTTACAAATGGTAAGATAGAAAGACCCAGGACAGAAAGCCAGATCCCTACCCCCTTCCCCCACAACTGCACACACCTGTCTCAACCCCATCTCTGCAAACACCTGCCCTTTGTTCACATTTTAAGCTAATGTTTAGAATCTAGAAAGGAACAAAGAGAAAATCCATTTGCTGCCTTTAAATAGAATAATGGAGGGTTGGCAGAAACTCAAGGAGACTAGAACTAAAGCAATATGGAGATAGCATCTATTTTTATTAAGATTGAATTTCTTAATAAATTTTATTCTTTTCCAAGTAGCTGAAGGAACCATCATCCAGGAAGGTTAATGTTTAAGCCATGATCTATTTTTACTAATTGTTTAACTTTAATGGAACACCTTTTTCTAAACAGTTATTTTTTTAACAAGCTAAAATAATAGTTTACAAAAAAAGAGGAATATTATCCAGAAAAAAAAATCTGTAAGTACTCCATCTTCCCTGCTGTAATTGCCTTCTCTGGTCTACCTTCTCAATCTACCCTTCCTTAAACTGACTTTATTAACCAGTCCTGGCTTGGGCTCAGCTGTTACCTCTTGTAGGGAAGCTTTGTTGGCTTTTAACTGTTCACTAGGCCACCTTCAGAGGTATTTTGCATGTAAATGTATTTAAGGTCATCACAGAGCACAATTATTTGGGTTGCTCAGGTTGTAATCTATGTAAATGGTGGCCCCTAACATGGCAAAGCACACAACCTTTCCATCCCTGATCTAAATCAGGCACAGGAAGTTTTCCTGTACCCAGGTCTCCTTTCAAAGTCAAAATGCAACAGTCAAGAGCCACAGTCATACAATGTAAACACACCTCTACCTCTCACCTTCCTTGGGTACATGCTTGGTCATCTGGTAGATATATTTGTAGCTTTGTGAGGAACAGCCTATTGATTTTCACAGTGGCTGCACGGGTTTGTAATCCAAAGTGTTACAGCTTTCTAATTCACTTTTCCCCAGTGCCTTACACCAGTGCTTTCCACAGGTCCATTGTCTAGGTGTCCTAGGTTTTCCTTATTCACTTTTTGAGATGAAACATTTAACAATTGTACTCTTAGCGAAGTTTCAATGTACAGTACATGATGTATTAATACTAACTGTAATCACCACAGTGTTCAGTCTACTGTAGCTATCAGACTTGTTTATCCCATAAGATGAAAGCCAGTGGTTATATGCCCTGGGTCAGGTACAGTTCTTTCAGAAACAGATGTCAAGACATGATTAAATTACCTCTTGTGTGGTCCTTGTGTCATAGTCACTGTGCTCTGCACGTCACACATGATGGGGATTCTGACAGGTGAAATCTTCTCTAGAGTGTGCTGAAATATATCAGAGAATCCCAATTCTTTCCCATTCCCATTCATTTAAAAATACAATTGCAACTTTTCTTTAAAAATTAGCTTATAGAACAAATTTCATTCTTGGTTTTCATATTTAGTTATGATTGTCTCCTAATTAAAAAAAATCTTTATCTTTCCATTCTTAAGGACAGATTTCTCATCCTTCTGGACAGATACTTCAAGTATCAGAGGTCCAACAAATACCTCAGTTTTTATCACCTTTTTAAAGGGAGGAACTCATATTAGGCATAGGATTTGATTCACTTGGAAACACTAATCTTGAGTTTCTGGGATGGAATACTTTTGGGAAATTATTATTTTGGATACTTCATCTTATTTAAATCACTGAGATACAGTCAAGATTGGAATTGAGCTGGAGAGGTAGCTCAGTAGTTAAGAGCACAGATTCAATTATCAGTACGTACATACTCACACAGGCACACACACACACACACACACACAATGGCTAACTATCTGTAGCTTCCACTTCTGACCACCACGGGACATGAATGCACATGGTACATAAACATACACGCAAGCAAAATTTTCATACACATGAAATAAAACTTAAAAAAAAAGTATTTCGAACAGAATAGACGAACTTGTTAGAGAATGCTACTATGGTTGGTCATCTCTATAAAGAAACCCTTCTGAAGTTCAGTTCACACACAGAGGTGGAACTGAAATTATTACAAATACAGAGAAAAACCAAAACACTTAATGTATAAATAACAGATTTACAATTCTATAGAAAAATTACGTATAAACTATAGTGGCAAAAACACAGAGAATGTACATAGCTCTACAAAGTAGATTTTACACATGTACACACACATATACACATAATGTTGTGTGGTGTGGTGTGTGTGTGTGTGTGTGTGTGTGTGAGAGAGAGAGAGAGAGAGAGAGAGAGAGAGAGAGAGAGAGAGAGAGAGAGAGAGAGATCAGAGGAAAGCTTCAAGAATTGATTCTTTTCTTCTACCCTGTAAATTCTTGAGACCAAACCCGGGTCTTTAACCTTGCTTGTAAGTGCCTTTACTCGCTGATCTATCTTACAAGCCTTACACATTACTTGACTCTTGATGCTACCATGATTACAACATACCATGAAGATACTGGACAGGTTCAAATGACTGTCATGAAGAAATTGTTGCTTTGTCAGCTCTAGAGACTACCAGTTGAAACTGGTTGTTTTCCCAAGATGGCACAATACTGTGCGAGTATCTCTGGGTGCTTTTGCACACGAACAGAAGAAGCAGTTGAGCAATTGTCTTCAGAGTGTCTCAGTCAAGATTCTTTGTTCCAGGACTGGCGTAGCCTAATTGATCTGGCTTGAACTGACGTAGGAGGGATGAGCATTTGAATTGACAAGTGATGGGTTCTGACCTATGGCATTGGGGAGAAGGGTCTCAGGTTTCTGAGCTGGCCTGTCAGTGTTCTACGGAGTTAGATTTTTGCTTAGGTATCTCAAGAGTTACTTACTGCTTCTAGAAGAAATGTGGCTTCTTGAGCCTGTGCTTCTTTTTCTTTTCTAGAGTGCGCCATCTTTCTAATGATAAGCAGTAGCGTGAACCATGCGTGTGCTCCATATTCTCATGTCTTCAACTTTACTGGAACTGTATCAGGACCTAGAATGGCAGTTCCTCTCAGCCCTCTCTCCTTCTCCCAGAGAATTGCTAGTGTCTGAATATTGATGAGCACCCTTCCTGCCCCAAACATTTCTCCTCCCACTATCTATGGGATATATCCAAAATGAGTGCATGAAGTTTCCCAAGTCTAAAAATGTACTGTTTTCATTAAGGTGTCATTGCTGTGAACAGAGACCATGACCAAGGCAATCTTTATAAAGCACAACATTTAATTGGGGCTGACTTACTTACTGGTTCTGAGGTTCAGTCCATTATCATCATGGCAGAAACCACAGCAGCATCCAGCCAGGCATGACACTGGAGGAGCTGAGAGTTCTACATCTTGTTCTGATGGCAAACAGAAGACTGACTATTCTGCACTGGGTGAAGCTTCAAAGCCCACCCCCACAGTGGCACACTTCCTCAAACAAGGCCATACCTCCTAACAATGCCACTCCCTGTGAGCCAAGCATATTCAAACCATCATATGTACATAGATGTTATGGCATTTACATCCAACTACATCATCTGTGTAGAGAAAAGAAACATACACTTAAATCAATCTTTATAGCTAATATTCTCAGCTCACCTTTACATAAGGTCTTTTCTATCCCTTTTTAGAGATTTGGTTATTTCTTATTTTAAAATTGTTTTGGTGTCTGTCACAGAAATGCGTCCTCATGTTCATGTTTTCAAGCTAAATGGAGAGTTGTCCTTGGGATATGTTAATATTTTCTGTGTTTTGTTATTTTTAAGTTATGGGCACTTTTAAACTCCCAGATCTGTTTATTTCATTCTCCTGCAATGCTGTTTTACAGCTAATTTCTCCCAAAGCCTTTTTGAACAAAATTCTTACAGCAGACAGATGCCATTACAAAAAGCGGGAGCAAGTCAACATCCTGAGTCATCACAGCGCTCAGCAGTTGAGAGGTACATTTTTGGGGTTGGTCTGGTGCTGCTGTGTAATGGAATGCTAAAATCTGTACCTCAAGATCTGGTTGCCCCAAGATGAGCAAATTCTCAATTACATCAGCTTTTGTTGTGTACACTTTGCTCCCCAAGTTAAAGGCTAAAGGCTATGATTGAGCAGTAGAAAGAGAAAGGCAGGATTGAGTGAGGGGTGAGGAGAGAGAAAGAAGAGAGGGAGGAAGGGGAAGAGAGGAGACAGAGGAGAGGAGTTAGTAGCCATGAAAGGAGGTGGTTCATGAGCACATGGCCAGAAGAAACAGAAATAACAAGGCATATAAGGTTGGGATGTAAGTTAGAGTAGCTCCAAAATCTACCCAATCCAGGCTTATAGTTTATAAATAAATTACCAGGGCTGTCTTTTATATAGTCTAGCTAGAATATAAAAATATCATTCACAATATATCTACAGTATAACTCCTGTACCTAAAGCCCAGGAATTCTAGTGGAAGAGGACCTGAAAAGATTGCAAAAGCCAGAGGAACAGGAAGTTCTTTGTGAGATTTGTCTTCTAGAAAGGACAGATAAGCTATAGAGTCATGGAGCCTCAACATGGCTGCCTAAGCAAGACACAAAGATAACACATGCTAACAGGAAAGGGAAAAAACCCATAAAGCTTCAACTCTCAGCATAACTACAGGCAGTTTACAAATGCTGAGAGCAAAGGGCAAAATCAAGGAGCCTAAACATTGGTTATTCAATACCAAGTGGTCAGCTCTGAAATCATATGTACACATATATACACAAATAAAGATAGAGCAGGTTGTATTTATATATTTATATATATTTAAAATATAAATTTATATATTTAAGAGTTATATGTATATATAAAACTTCAAAAATAAAAACACAGATTTTGATTTTATTATGCTTCTAGTAGAGTTTTTACTTCCTTAATTTCTATTTTTATTCTTTTAATTTTTACTTTTGAGTTTCCTTTGCTTTACTTTTCTAACTGATTAGAGAAAAGGCAAGCATCTTAATTTTATGCCTTTTTTAGAATACATAAATTTAAAGCTATAATTCTTTTCTTAATTTTTATTGAAACATTTTGGTTTTCCTTTTATTTTATTGAATATTTTCTTTATTTACATTTCAAATGTTATCCCCTTTCCTAGCTTCCCCTCCAGAACCCCCATCCCATCTCCCTTCACCCTGCTTCTATGAGGTAGCTCACCCACCCACTCCCACCTCCCTGCCCTGGTGTTTCTCTACATTGGGGCATCAAGCCTTCACAGGACCAAGGGTCTCCCCTCCCACTGATGCCCGACAAGGCAACCCTCTGCTACATGTGCGGTTGAAGCCATTGTTTGCTCCATGTGTACTCCTTGGCTGGTGGTTTTGTTCCTGAAAGCTCTGGGGGTTGGGAGTGGAGTATGGATGGTTGATATTGTTATTCTTCCTATGGGTTGCAAACCCCTTCAGCTCTTTCTGTTTTTTTTTTTTTTTTTCCTCTAACTCCTCCATTGGGGATCCTGTTCTCAGTCCAACGGTTGGCTTCAAGCATCTACCTCTGTATTTGTCAGGCTCTGGCAGAGCCTTTCAGGAAACATAAAGCTATCCAATCTCTACTAGTTTTGATGCTGTGACTCAAAAGTTTATATTCTTGGGAGAGATGATAGAAAATGATGAATAGAAATAGACCAAACAAAGCTACAATTTTGTAAGTGCTATGGAAAAATACAAGCAGAGAAAGGGAACAGCCTTTCCATTTAAAACTGAATGATTAGGCAGGGTCTCACTCATGAAGAGATGCTTCTGCAAAATACCTAAGCAAAGGAAGAGATATCCATGCTGATCCTGGGGTAGGAGATTCCAACCAGGGGAAGTACAGTCTCAGAGGCTGTAGGGCAAGCATGATTAACTTTTGAAGGAAGAAAGGATCAAAGGAGGCCTGAAACATAGCTAAGAAAGATGAATATTGAAAGTAAACATTTGGAAAGTTGACAAGAGACACCATGGTAGGTTCTGTATATTGTGCTCAGCATTGATAGGAGACTCTTAATTGCCATATCGCCATAACTTGATTAACAAGCAAGTGTGTGGGTGCAAGTTCCCACAGGGACAAGAGAAAGGCGAATCCCTCATAGCTGGCTTGACATGCAGTTGTGAGTCACCCAGTATGGTTCTGAGTCCAAATTCAGGACTTCTAATGATCAGCAAGTATCCTTAACCACTGAGCAATCTTTCCACCTTGGCTTTTATTTTAAAAGTTTCAAATGTTCTGAGATGTTTAGGGCCAACAGAATTAGAGGAATTGGGTAAAAAATTATCGAAACAGTTCTGAGCTCTGGTAAATTTGGATTGGTTTTAGATATAAGAGTGAAAACAGTGTAAGAATTTTAGCTACCAACTTCCAAACATGTTTATGTTTTAGTTTCTGATCGTGTTATTATAATTTTAAACTACATTTACTCTAAGTCTTAAATAAAATGTATTTGTCTGTACTGAATTTCTTCAAGTCTATTTTCTACTTCACTAATTGTTTCTTCAACTTGTTTTGGACTATTACATAGTATGGCTTTTAATATAAAAATATCTTCATTTCATTTATTTTTATACAATGATTTTAATGATATTTTGATCCTCTCAATGTTTGTAAGTCTTTAAACATTTCAAACACTGTTGTTATGTCATATTAAATATGTTTATCTTAAAGTTTCTGAAATTCCTGGGAGTCTATTTCTGTTGTTCATTGGTTTGCTCCTCTTGTTAGGGATTGTTCCTTCATGAACTCTATTGATTTCTGGTGGGTGCTCATCTTTAGTGTGACATTCGCTTTCAGAAACATTTTCTGTCTCTATTTGGAAAAGCTGTCTGCCAGAATAAAGTGGTGCTTGTTTATGCCTAGGGCTCTTAAAATAATAGCTGTCAATCAGTCCTTGTATGTTGATTTCTCCACTCTCAGTCTTCCAGATCTCTGGAATAGTAGTATTAAAGCTCAGGATAATAGGTCCTCAGGAAACAGGTCAGCAAAAATGAATGCTTTATTCTTTGGATCAGCGCAAGAAGGAAATAGATTTGTGTCTTTCTATACTAGTAGACAGACCCACACTATTTTTCTAGCCCTGGGAAAGACCACATGCTGAGGGGTTGAAATTAAAGAAGAGTAGGCATAAGGACTGTGATTGGATGAGGAAAAAAAATGAGCGGGGATAGAGTTTTGGAAAGGGGAGAGGAGCCAGAGGAGGAGAGGCAAGTTGGAGGACAAAGATGATCATCTCTGAGCGGCTCTGCATAGCCACAAGTAGTTATGAATATCTTATAAGGGATAGATTATTATAGGACAGTTTATTATATTACAGAACAGTTGTCTTATCTAGGTGGGCAAATTATATCCTATCAATTGGCTCAGAGTTTATTGTGTAGAGATTTTATAGGTTGTAAATTTACTCAGATAATATGAGATAAAAAACATTGCTAAATTACAAGGTTCTGGAGTTTTAAATTTGTCAGGCTGGTTGGAGTGTGGGCAGAGTTTGCGGCTGGTCTTCTGCCGGAAGAAGGCGGTGATGGCTTGTGGCTAGCAAAGGAGGCAGTTGCTGGGACCAGAGAGCCAGGAGGGCGGCCACCACAGAAATAAACATAACAGGTTAGTTCCATATGGCCCGCTAGTGCCAGAGCTAATGTGGAATGGTACATGGAATGGTTCACCTTTTTAATATTTACAGCAACAGTGTTGATACTGGTTCTCTATCCACCTACCCCAACCATCCAGGCTTTAATGTCTAATTCTTTGTCCACAGATATAATTAGAAGTAGTAAATTGGTTACTCCCAGGATCATCTCATGAGCTTACTGCTGTCTGGGTTGGAAGTTGAATTTGCTTGTTTGTTATCGGTTCCCTTTCTTTCCTCCCCCCCCCCCAATCAATTAAAGAACATTTGTTTTGTTTTGTTTTTTGTTTTTTTTTTGTTTTTGAATTGTATAATTTGGCATATAGGTAGAAATAGATCGTGAGCCTTTTTTTCTTAAAAACTGTCATTTTATTTTATTTGCTTTCATATTTCATTTACCATACTTACCCATACTAACTTTGCTTATCTCTGGAATCTATTTATGACCCATGAACAGCCTCTGGCCAGCTCCAGCGTGGTGAGCATGGTTCTGCCAGGGCTTGCCCTCCTCTTCCACTACCTCTGCCTTGCTATAAGTCATTAGATTATAATCTTAAGGTTATTCTTCAAGGTCTATTTCCTTAACTGGCCGCTTCTTTCTCCTGAGGCTGACTACCAAGGTCCAGGTATCAGAGGCCACCAATTTAAAGCCCGGTTGGCTCACCTAATTAGCATGCCCAATTAAAATCAAACACCTCACTTTAACAGTTGCTTCTCACTTTACCTTTATAACCCACCATTTTCCTATGTGCCACATCTGTCTCCTCAGAGACACTCTTTAGTCCTCTAGAACAAATATCCCTCCACCCTCCCATCCCCCTTTCTCCCCTCTCCTTTGTTCCCTTCCCTTTCTCCCTCATCCTGTATCTCCCCCTGTTCATTCCTTCTCCCTGCCTTTGTCCCTTGGAGTCAAATAAATATCCTTTGTGCTGAGGACTTGGTCTGAGAAATTAGTCTTGGGGGTTCTGAGTTGACGGTTTCCCTTTCAAGCCACACATTAAAGTTCAATTTAATGTCACTACTTTCATGAGACTTTTCATCTGTCAGTGAGAGATAATGCTTTCCTCTGCAGAGTCTTACATGGCTCTCTTACTTGGTGGCTATCGAATCCCACATCTGTTGTGCTTCTTTTTTCCATCCAACTTTGCCCTACCCTGAACATCTCACTGGGAAATTATAATTCAGGACAAGATTTGTAGTTGACTCATTTGGTATTTATCCCAATTGGAACAGAATGTCTTTCAGAGTCTGGGAGTTAATTAAAGCAAATTGTATTTAAGCAGAGTTTCAAACAGAAGCTATAATATAAATGATGATGAATGGGACATTTGATCTGTAAGTCTGTTCCAACTTTAAGACCTAATAAAAACAATAGCAGTACAAGCAGTTGATTGTACTGTTTCAGGAACTTTGATGGGTGCTTTACTTACATGATCTCTGGGTCTCATCACAATTCATTTGAAACACAGATGAAGTTGAGGTAGTTGGTCAAGATTATAGAACTAGTGAGGGGTGAGGCTGATATTTGCATATAATGTTTTCATTAAGTAACTTCCAAAAAAAAAAAAAAAAAAGCAAAAGGCAAGTATGTGGGCAGACATGTCAAAGTAAGATAACAGATGCACTTTCGTGAAGAGAACATGTTTATTCCGTGCCGATGATCAGGGAGGGTAGAATAAAACTCAGACTCTACCTGCCCATTTTCATATTCAGGACTTTCGAGCCCCCTGTGTACTGAATGCCATAGTTAGAGTTCAACTATTGATTGAGGTTCTCCTGCCTAGGTATGGGATTGTCTCAAGTAGGCTGTGACTGACTGAGTATAGGAATTTTGTTTAGTTTATATTGTCTGCTACTCCTATTTCCATAAGATACTGGTGTATCTCTCTACCAATATTCCTGTGTCCCATTTCCTGTTCCAAAGATTTATAATGTACTTGAGTAGAAAAGAATTCCTGCAGGAAAGAAACTAAATCAGAATTTCTTAATTCTAGTTGACCACAGAACTTTTTTTCTCAGAATATTTATGGCCATTTTGTATATCTAATGTTCTAGAAAAGAAGTCTTGAACAATAGTCTTTTTGTACAACTTTTGAATGTTTCTTTTTTTCCTTCGTATTGGAGTGATATATGGAATCCACTGACTTTATAACAAGAATTTTCTCCCATTGTCCTCTAGAGAAAAAAGTTAAACAGAGGGAAAGAGACTTGATAAGAAAATGCACTTGACGGTCTGGTTTTGAGGTAACCACCTTGTTTGAAGGAGGCTTGCATGAAGGAGGGGTGAGGTAGGAAGATTCTGAATCTGAATTTTTTCTTCACCTGGAGCTCTTCTTTAGAATATACTTCCTCTCCTTCTAAGGCTTGGCCTTCTTTGCCCCTTACTTCCATAGAGATGCATAAACCCAGGTGTCAGCTGTAAATTTTAGAAATACAAAGTATGGAGGATGGTTCATGGACAGATTTCTCAGTGTTAATAGCAGACAAACCTTGAGCGTGGTGTGTCATCAGCGTTAGGGTTGTCCAGAAGAAAAATCCTCTGTAGGCATCTGTAGGCAGTTTTATTCTCCTTTAAATTTTGGAGGGTTTGAGGAATGGAATCTTTTCAGTAGCAAAAGCTGTTGCCATCAAAGCGCACCTGTTTTTTATATCTCCCAGCAACTCAGGAAAACAGGCAAATGAAGATGACCTGGGGAAGAAGACCAGGACAGATGCCAATTTCTTAGCAGAACCACTCTCCAGAAAGCATGCTGTGCTGAATGATTGCTTTTTTATAACCATTCTGGAGTCTCTTGTCCCATGAAATGACTCTTAGCAGTCTATTTTTCAACTGCCATAAATGGCCCTACTATGATATCAGGAAAACACTCATAAAACACGTTTGGGTCAGGAATTCAATGTTATTTGTCTCTGGAGTCCCAATATACTACATATACAGGCAGACACAGATCTATTCTGAATCCTGAAGCCTTTGGAAATAGTGTGCCTCAAGATTCTCAGTGCTTGGTGCAATTATTGGTTCTTGCTGAAGCACGAGAACAATGGTAATCTTTTATAACTCAAACTAATTTTTTATTCACATATGCTTTAGACAAGCTTCTAAATAATAAAATACAAAATTTAATACTATTGCTGGTAATATTCTGATATAAGAACAATGTTATTACTGGAGACCTATTGTGGATCAGCATTATACCTTTATTTAATGGATTTCTTACAATTTCCCTATGAGATAATTTTTATTCCCATTTTAGGTATTAAGCCAATGGTACTCTAAAAAGAAGGCACAGAACTCTGAAATGGTATTACCAATATCTGAAAACAACACTGTACTTCCAAGGGTATAATAGGAATTCTGAAGGAAGAAGTGATTTCAGGTCAGGTCATCTGTGAGATAGAATTTGCATAAAGATATTAATGGTATGAACTTGCTATCAGTATAGGGTGGCATTACCAAAAAGCATAGGGACACACAGAGGTTAGTGATGTAGAATAATTTCTTCCAAATGAAACGTTCCATTCAAGAGTAAAGCTATTAAGACTTCTTTAAGGAAGCTAACAAAACTCAAGATTTTCTAAAGGTAAGCTTAAGAACCAGGGTGGAAAAAAACAACTCATAAGTCTTAAGAAGTCCCTGAAACTTACCAGGTTCACAAGACCCCCCCCCCACCTTCACCCTTCCCCAAAGTTATATAAGTGGGGAGAACTGTTCTGGAAAGAAGGTGGGCTGACCAGCTGAGCTGCCTGCAGGTCCTATAGAGAGCTCCAGGGTTGAAGTTTTTATGATTTTTTTGTCCATGATGGAGAGTGATCTTAGAATTATCACTTATTCTGTTCTTGGTTCTTCATCTGGAGTGCAGCAAAGTGCAATTAAAATTTCTGAGGGTACATGTCTATAATTTACCTACCACATTAGGATTTATTAAACAAGGCATGGAAAACAGAAAAAGAGATAAAAAAGTGGAGCAGGTTCTTTATAACTCAGAACTCCAAGTAAGAGGGGGAGGTTATGTAAACCTGAAGGAAGTGGAACCAGAAGGTGAGTTTAAAATATTTTTGACTTAAATGAATGGAACTTGACAGTGTTTGAAATGCATGAGTAGAGAAGGAATACCAATGTATCATTTAAGAAACTGGCCCAGTCTCTGATGATGACATCATTTTATGAGATAAGAAAGAAGAAAAAATGGATGGTGTGGAAGGATGGTGGCCATCGAATTAGTCAATGCCCTGGATTTTTTGTTTGTTTTGTTTTGTGTTTGCATAGAATCTTCGATGTGTATTTACACTAAAGGTGAATCTATCACAGGTACCACTCATAAAATTCTGTTAAGAATGGTGTATTACAATTTTGCTGGTACTTTTCCTTTCTTGGACTTATTTCTCCATTTTTTAAAAAAATCATGGATTATATGTGTCTTTACTTGACACTGTCTTGACTATGTTGTATAAAGACAACTATGATCTAAGCTCTTTTCATTGTTATATATTCAGTGTTTCTTGTGGTTTGATGAAAAGTGATTGAAACCTTTCTGGCTTCCATGGATTTGTTGTGGGCTAAGGTAGTGTACTGATTTTGTCTAACAATTTGGTTGACCCTTGTAAATGTGCTCTATTCTTAGAGTGTGAACAGAAATGGGTTAGTATGAGATCAGGGTACTACCTGCCACTAATGGGCTCAAGTTCAGATGCAGGTGCAGTCTCTGTTACTGATGCTGCCTAATGTGCCATCATAGAAACTTCTGGAAGCATGGCAGCTGTTACCAATCAGAAATCATCAGAGATGCTACTGGCAGCTGGAGGGATTTTGTTTCTTGCCCCCTTCCATCTCTATCCAATTTATAATGCAGGTGTGGGCATCCAGGACTGTGTTCTGCATCTTTCTGGTCCTTGTTGGCTAGGAGAATGCAAGAGAACAGCATTGGCCATCAGCATGTCTGCCGTGTGCATGTTGAGTTGGACATAGCTTCACAACACACCTACAGAAGTGTCAAGAGAGGTCAATTGGAAAGGGATGGGAAAAAAGGAACTGGACAACAAGGACTAAAAGTAGAGATCACCAGTGTTTTCACTGTAATAAGGAGGAGGAGCTGGCCAAGGACTCCGAAAAAGAGTTGAAGAAGAAATACAGAAAAGAATTGGAAAAGGCACAGTGCCCTTGGAAAGGGTCATCTTATTAAGCGCTACTAAACGGCTGAGGAAGAAGAGAGCATAGAGATGTCCACGGATCTGCCTATTGGTGGTGACCTTGACAAGGGCGAGTCCAATCAAATGCTATACCTGAGTAGTGAAAAGAAATTCAAACTCAGCTTAACAAGTTCAGACCTCTTCCTTAGTCTCAGACACTGTCCTGTCTTTAAATGATCTAGCACTGAAAATTCACAATCCTCCCTTCATCCCCTCCCCAGAAACCCTAGCCATGTAAACTTGGACCCCATGGAATCTTGCATTAAGAAACAATATTCTTAGGTACCAAATTCCAGGGCCTCGAGGATTCCTCAAGAGACACCGGAGTGTGTACAGACGGAAAGCAGGAGTAGGCATGGTCTTCTCATTACCACCTCCCCCAGTATTTATTTTATCATCCCCACTCTTAAAGGGATGGAGGAATTTGGTGTTCTGATTCGTTTATTGCCAGGCAATGGCAGGGAACTTCAGACCACATCTGTCAGTTTAAAAAGGTTCAAGGAAGCTGTCTGCAGGCTAGTCGGGCTTTAGAAGATGAAAACCAAGTAATAAATGGTGAGATGAGCAGAGCTGCAAAGAGGGAAATGAAAACCTATTGAAAAACAAGGAGTGACCAAGGACTGCTGAGCAGCGGAGCGGGCTCCAGCATTCTCCCCAGCCAATTCCAAGCAGCCTGTGGAATTCCTAGTGTCTCTATCAGGATTATCAAGATAGAGAGAAGATTCCAAGGAAGATTGCTTCACTATCTCTGGGGCCTTAACTTATCTGTCCCAAGAAGCTTGTCTCTTGCCCGGATTGTTTTTCTCCCCACCCTTGGGACAGCTTCCACTGTGGCTCACTATATTACACCCATAGTTTGGTCTATCCAAAGTGATGGACCAAAGGCCCAGATTCTTTTCACCTGCTTTAAATCCCTAGTGTTCCCCACCATCCACGGGGTAAAGTACAACTTCTTTAACACCTTTATCTTTCCCACCCCTCCCCAGCATGCACAGCAGGGAAACATACAGCACTTCCCTTAATCTCCAATTATCCTAAGTATACTCTCTTATCTTGGATAACTCCCAACCATCCTCTTCATCTAACCTTAGATACAGCTTTCCTTTGAAAGATCTTCCGTTATTCTATAGTGACGTCAAATGCCTTCACTGTGTTTCTTGATTCCTGTTTAGTCAAGATCTGTACAGATGCCTTACTTACCTGCTTTTCTCACTGAGATGTAAACTCTTGAGAGTTGGAACTATGTCTTATTTATTATTTATAACTCATCCAGTATGACCCACTGCACGAATTAGCATTCACCAGATGAACAGATGAAAGAAGTCAAAGTAAGTAGAACTGGGCTAGAGTCCAGTAAGGATCTGGATATATGTTATCTGGATATTCCAAGGCGGTGTGACCAAGATAGGACACTGTAGAATGAAAAAAGGTTAAAGACAAGACAGGACCTTATGAAAGATTCAAGGGTACAGGGAATAAACAGAAGGGTGACTTCTCAAATAAGGAGTGGTGAACCCAGACAAACATAGGATTACCCGAATGATGGCTGGAGGAGACTGACATCAGTGTGGATGCCTGCGTTTGTTCAATTATTATGCATGATGCTGGGGACTAGGTTCTTTTCAAACTTATTGCTCTTAGTTCTGGAAAGTTGGAAGTATGGGACTAGGGCAGTAGGGGTAACTCAGCCCTGTTTAATAGATGGGCCTTCTTCACTGTGTCTTCTCAACAGTGGAAGGGGTAAGTCAACTCTCTAGGGCTCTTTTTATAAGGACTCTAATCCCACTTTTGAGGGCTATGCCTCTGAAAAAAAAAAAAATCTACTTTCAAAATGCCAGCCTCTTAATACTGTCACTTTGGGGATTAGGCTTCAGCAAGTGAATTCTGAGAAACCACGCATTACTCGGATCACAAGAGCAGCAAATCATCCAAGTGAGGCTCCATAAACGTAAGCTTCAGTCTGATATTTATTTTTATTTTATGTGTATGAGTATTTTGCCTGTCTGTATGTATGTATATCATATATATCCCCAGTGCCTACAGATGCCAGATAGAGGTATCAGATCCCCGTTAATTGGAGTTATAAATGGTTTCAAGCAGCTACATGGGTGTTGGGAATCAAGCCTCAGCCTTCTGAAGAGCAGGAAGTGGTTTTAAGCATGGAGCCTCATCTCCAGCCCCATTTGTCATTTATTTTATTTTATTATATGTTTTTAAAACTTAACCACTTAGACTGGGGTAAAATGGAATCTCAAAGTAGTTTTAATACTGATAGCTAAAGATGTTGAACATTAAAAATACATTTTTTCTCAAAAATTTGTATTTCTCTTTCTGAGAATTTTGTTTTATCTGTGTCCCAAATTTAAATTAAATTGGCTGTTTTCTTATTGTTTAGCTTTCCGAGTTCTTTGTAGGTCCTAGACCATAGCCTTCTGTCAGGTATATACCTGGTAAAGAGGGCAGCCATTCTGTAGGCTGCCTTCACTGGAACCACAGCATCCTTTACTGTGCAGATGCTTTTTAATTTCACAAAGTCCCATTTGTCAACTGTTGGTCTTAATGCTTGTGCTACCTGGGTCCTGTCCAGAGAGCCTTTTCCTGTGTTTATAAAGTTGAAGTATATTCTCTCCTCCCTCCTCTTTAAGATTAAGATGTAAGAATATCCGGGCTGAGGTCTTCTATCGATTTGGAGCTGACCTTTGTGCAGAATTCTGTTTGTCATGGGTCTGTTATTCAAGGCTCTCCAGTGAAACTTAGTAAGTTCCTGTGGTCATGTATGTGCACATGTATAATGGACTTAATATTAAGAACTGGTTTATGCACCTCTGTAAGCTGATGAGACCTACAGTCTGTAGTTGGCAAGCTGGCAGCCCAGGAGCTGTGATTGTGTCATTCTGTTTTCTTCCTCTCTTGGTGGAGTTCCCAGATGCTGCAAGTACACCAGCTCAGAGGGCTCAGAGGGCTCAGAGAGGGCAGTAGAAAGTCTGGAATGGATGGGGTGTGCAGTCTGCCTCTTCCCTCTGGGGTGTCAGCCATCACTGTATACCAGACCGAGGAGGGTGAAGTGGAGTCTAGCAGAAACAGGGTACCAAATGCTGGAAGTGTTGCAGGTATTAGAAAAGGAATAAAGATGTTTGGGCAGCTGGTGGGGCAAGTGACTGGGTCCTGAGTCTTCAGAGGTTTAGGCAGCAATGTCAGGAGTGGGTGCTCTGATGTGAGCTTTTGTGAGTGACAGGGGCTAGTGCTTAGGGGAGAGAGAGAGCCTTCCTCCCAGTGTTAGACCTCAGTGAAAACAGCCAGTATCCGACAATCATTTGTGAAATAACTTGTGAGCTTTATTCCACGTGAACAGGGAATATATAAACTTGGGGAGTGGGGATGGAATACATTCTATTGGCTGAGGCTGAGATACCGGTGATGCTCTATTTGCATGAGGAAGAATTCCAGGTGCTGTGCTACATGACTGACTGCTTGTGATTACATGTTTGAGGGGGAGTTCTGGTCATGGGCCCCAAGGCAGACATGGAAACAGGGAGGGAGTTAGCTCTACTCCTGTAGATCTCAATTTCCTGGATTTGAGCATGCTCCATCTCACCAGCCCCATGCCCATTCCTTTGGTGGCATGGTCCACGTGCTCTAGGATTGTTTCAATTCATCTGCCATCCCAAAGGCAGGAGACAAATGTCCAAGTTCTCTAAGTCACAGCAAGTTTTCTTTCCCCGGGCTTTTGCTGTATCCCTATTCATCTGAGTGGACGGGCTCCCCAACATGTGTGGGCTGTAAGCTCTTCTTTAATCTTCTACCAATTCAAGTTCTAGTTTCAGCAAGAAACACCCTCCAGTTCCACCCAGAAAAATGCTTAATTAATAACTGGGTACCTAAGGGTCTAATCAACTTGATACACAGATTAATCACTTCAGATTGCTCTAAGAAAATGCTACATAAAACTTAAGGTATACAAATTGATCGCCACCCCCCCCCAATTCTGGAGGCTGTCATTTTGCAGACTATCTATCCAAAAGCATCATTTCATTAATACTGTGGCTCCCTCCCCAGGCTTTTTACTTTGGCTTACAAATGGCTGCCTCCCCATGTCCTTGCATGATTTTCAGTGTGTGCAAATCCCCAGGGCTTCTTTTTATGCCCAGATCTCTGTTCTTATAAAGGTAGTAGACATGCATGCCCTAAAAGGGTTCAACCTGAGGAATGCATGTGAGCCTAGTCCATCTTTAGAGGCTGACTCTCCAAGCATAGTCACATCTTCATATCAATGTCTCAGGATGTGAGTTTGAGGTAGAATACAAGGCAATCCATGATACTTCCTATGGAACGTGTGAGTCACTGGATACTTTCCCAGGCCTCGGAACTGCACACAAGACTGCCATCCTCGCAGCGAGGCTTGGGAAATATGGGTTTTACGTCCCAGTCACTGCTAAAGACACATTTTTCAAAAAGATCAAAGGGGACGTAGAATAATCTAATGTTGAGTCTAATCTATTGTGAACTACAAATTCCTTTAAGCTATTACTTCAAACTAATATTTTGCACATGATACGATAAATGTTAAATACTGTTATGCTTCCTTAAAAAATCCAGGTGCCCCGTGAGTTTGCGGTGGAGCCGCAGGGCGCCTTCCCACATAACTGAGAACTGTAGAGGCAGCACACTTACATGGTTTATTATATGGTACAGTATCCTCCTAGCTAAATCTTGTCCAGTGTATAATTCATGTAAATAGAAAGCAGAGGTAAAGACTGTATACATAATTCTACTAAAAAACACAGTGAATAAACTTAATTATATTTACTGACTCTAGTGATCAGTTTCTCACTCGGTAGATTGTGTAAATTGGTGTTACATGTTCGTTTTATTCCCATTCAGTGCTGTACACGTTCCTGAGCTTCTAAAAAAAAAATAAAAGGTTTGAGACCACTCTTCATAGACCTCTCTGTGGTCAGGATTCTGGAGACCAATTAGGGTTGGCAAATGAGATATGTTCACATGAGATTTTAAGATGGAAAGAGGGCAGAAGGCATGGGCAGGTTGGACGATTAGACCCATGTGTTTGCCTGCACGGGTATTCTAGCAAGTTATCCCAAGGGTCAAAATAGTTAGAAACTCAGAGAGACTTGGTGCTCAAGCCACCTAGTTTCTGGAGGCTGTGGGTGGTGGTGAAGACAGCATTCCAGAGGGTCTGCCTGCCTTTCAAGCACTGGGCGGGAGGGTGTTCTTGAACTGCAGAGCTCTGGCATCCACTCACCGTGTGTGTGTGTGTGTGTGTGTGTGTGTGTGTGTGTGTGTGTGTGTGTGTGTGGTGTACCTACATGTGGGGGTGGGGGCAGGTAGAGGTCCATGCTGGGTATCTTCCTTAACTGTTCTACCTTATCTTTTGAGAGAAGGTCTCTTCCTGAAGCTGGAGCTCACTGATTAACTTAGCTGGTCAATGAGTTCCAGGGTCCACCTGTCTCTGCCTCCCCACTGTGGGGGTTAAAGATGTGTCCTGCCACAGCTGGCTTTTAAGTGGTGTCATGACACCAGGACATTTGTCCTTTTGTTTGCACTTTACTGACTGAGCCATTTAAGCCAACTACATGCCATTCAAGACCTTGTTGACTATGGAGGTGTATGTGTGTGTGTGTGTGTGTGTGTGTGTGTGTGTGTGTGTGTGTGTTATTGCTAGGATACCTTGGATACCATTGGAGATTCATTTATTTTCCACACCATTGGACATTTTTAAACACTTTAGAAAACCCTGGATTCTCTGTGAAAGTATCCTTGAAACACTGAAAGTAATATGTACTTCCTCTAAAAGGAACTGCTGCTCTCATTATATTCCACGTATGTTAATAACTCAGGGAACAAAGAACGTTTATATTGCAGAAACATAAAGCAAGACTGAACACTGTGTCCACCATGACTTGTGTTGAAAGCCCAGAAATTGAAAGACTCCATTCTGTCTTTAGGGTCAATTACAAAGTGTCTGTGGATGATCTAAGCAGAAGCTTCCCCTGTTTTCTTCTGTACATTTATTTCTCAATATGTATTTGCATTTCCACATTTCTTAAGAAACACACACCTACTGTGCACCTACTTGGATGGTGTGGGTTGTATTAGTGGAAATTTTTTTACTAAGTATGAGGAAAGAAATTCTATTTTGACATAAATGTAAACAATCAAATTTGTCTGACTATCAGAAGACAAAACTATTTCTGATAAACCGAAAGAGGGGCCACCGCTCCAAGCTTGTCTACGGTTCTGCATCAGGGAAGTCATCTTACCTAGTCTCAACAAACACACCTCAGTTACTCATCCATTCAAAGCATGGGTCAGTCTGCCTGGTGTTTAGCCTGAGCAGCATTTAAACTCAGTTTCATCCGGTAAGCCAGAGAAAGGAAACAGGTTTTGTTGCTCGGGGTCACTTTCAGGAAAATGAAGTCAAACTTGATGGGATAATGGGTGAGTGTTTAATTAAAAGGCAACTTAGAGTTAAGATAAGAGAGGAGATGAGTGTGACATGGAGAAAGACTTGGAAGACAGCTGTGGGGAAACCATGACAGACTGTAGTTCTGAATGGACAGGAAGAAACCTATGATTGAAGAAATTGAGAGAAGCAGTCTCTCGGGGTTTGTGCTGGAGCAGTAGACACAGGAGCCAGTAGCTAGCTAACAAAGCAGAGATCCAAACTTAGCCTGCACAGGAAAACATTAGGATTTTGTAGCAAAAGAGCCTGGATTCAGAAGATAGCTCTGGATGTGTTATTAAAGGTTCTCATATTATCTTCACAGCTTTAAAATAGAGGTAATAACGCCAAAGATGGTACACATAACACAACATAACTCAACAAAAATAAAACAACAAAAAACATACACAAATACACACAAAACAAAACAAAAAAATTTCTAATTGTGATTTGAAAAATACAAAGCAACAAAATATATGCTTTTATCACTTCTTTTATAATTGTATCATTAGCATAAACATCCACAGAAATCGCAATTAAGAGAGAAGTATTTGACATATGATGGGCAGTATATTAAAACTGTCTGAACACCTGATATTTGGGGTTAACATCTTCTGAAGTATCACAACAAACTAAAACAAGTTCCAAATAGAGCAATCTACTAAATTCAAGGACTCAACTTCATTCCCATGGAAATGACAAGAGGGTCAGATGAAGCCCTTGTAAGTTTGTGTACTAGTTGAGGGTCAAGGATAGTCACTGTGGTCTTGAAGAAGACAGCCACCAGCAGAAAGTTAAAAAAAAAGAAAAATCTTAGAAGATGTACTGGGGCTCTGCATTCATAGCTAATCAATAATGAAAGTGTGGCATTTCAGAGTACTAAGTTCAGGTGAAGCTGGCTGAACCTCTCTTTGGGGGTGCTCTCAAATAAAAGAATTACCGAATAAAGAAAGTGGAAAGCTAGACTGCTGTTAATAGCCACTCTATGGGGACCATTTCCACAGCTCTTGTCTTTCTGGATGCTCAGAGGTATATACTAGACTTCAGGGTGGCCCTAAGAGGAAGGCATGCTGATGACTATGGGAATCTTCAGATGGGTATGGAATTGGCAAAATCTCATACGATCCATTTGCCAGCTTTGTTTTACAATGTGTCAGCCAGAACTCTCATAGCCAATATTTTTGCATTTGCAAAGGAAGTCCAAAATGCAGTAAATTATTGATGATTTTGCCAAAAAGAAATTTCACTCTTGGATAAAACGAATATAGTAAACCCAGAGCATTGATTCAAAAGAAGAAGAAGAAGAAGAAGCAGAAGAAGAAGAAGAAGAAGAAGAAGAAGAAGAAGAAGAAGAAGAAGAAGAAGAAGAAGAAGAAGAAGAAGAAGAAGAAGAAAGTTCTGTTAATGTGCTTTAAAGGAATAATATTCCTTCCCTATTAAAGGTCTGTTCCATGTAACACCCGAAAGCTGAGATGCAATCAATCATTAGTAATGTTTAATATTCTCTACCTTCTAGAAATACAATATAGTCAAGGTGGTGAGGTGTGAAAGCTGGCCAGAGCCCAATTCTCATATTAGATGAAACCACTTTTGAAGTATCAGTTTCTTATCCACATTGCATTTGGCCATTTCTTCAGTATACCACCTTTTATCCATCACTACTTATTTAACTGAAAAGACTTCACCTGATACTCGAGTGTCTAGGTACTTGTAGTGCGAAAGAGAGCATAGTGTAATATCCACAAAAAGAAAAGCTTGTGTTTCCCAGGTTCTGTAATAAAGTAACCCAACAGAAATATAGGATTTAGATACAGCCATATGGGATAGCTAACTATTTATGTAAATTAAAGCCATCAGGGCTCTGCATTGAAGCCACGTTTTAGAGAGAATCTTAACTTGGGCTTCTGTTTTATCTGTTTATTTAACTCTTTGGTGGGATGCTTGAAACATGATAGGATTAACAAGTGTCTAGTGAATTAAATAAAGTATCAACTAGTCAGCCCTCCTCTTTTGAGGTGCTCTGCATGTGAGTTATCATGATTGCTGTACAGTGCCTGGAGGACAGTTGAGCAGTACACCACATGAGTGCTCGTCACAGCCATGCATGCAAACATGCTTCACTGAAAATATCACCAGTTAGTGAGAAGAACAATTGCTCTCATGATGGCAGAAACCAGTCTCAAGATGCCCACCATCTTTGAGCCCCATGACTTACATAGGGGCGTGAGCCTCAACCTCTTTATGTTCACGTGAATGATATAGGGAAAGGCATAGACTTTGGAATTTAAAATTTTAAAAAACAGAATTCAAACATCCTAGAAGTGTATTCTGAAGAAATGAGTCTATGTGTCTCTACCTGGAGATACTCAGTGTACATACTACATACATGGAGATGGGTGTCATCTTATGTGTTGGATGAGGGCTCATGAAACACTATCTGACACATAGTGTGTGCATAATGTAACTGTTGTTATTTCTACTGCTATGTTTCACCTGAACTTTTACAAGAATGTTTCCATGCGTTATCTAGCCCAAGATTTAGCAGCTCAAACAAACAAATTTTGTATTCTGGTCCAAATCAATTTTCTTGTTTATACACTATTGTTCAATCCCATCATCTCTGTTAAATTGCTTAACTTTACAGCTAAATTTTTCCTTCCTGTAGTATTGTAGCATTTTCCAAAACTTTGCAGTTGTGGGACCATGGCTATGACAAACATCTGAGACAATCAATTTAGAAAGAAATAAGTTTGCTTTAGCTATTGGCTATTGGTTTCACATTTTTCGATACATAATCAATTCGTCATGATGTTTGGTTATGTGATGTAAGTTCTAGCAGAAGCCTGCCATGGATCAAAGCAACCCCCCCCCGTCTTATGGCTGGGAAGCCAAAGAAGGGACAAGGGAAGGAACTATTACCCCACATCCCCTTCAGGGACTCACATCCCTCATCCCCTTCATGGGGCATCGCCCTAATAGTGTGAAGACTTTCAATTAAGCTCTATGTGTCTTATAGTTCTCACCACATCCCAATAGCCCCTGTCTAATAACAAGGCTACATTCGGTGACTATTCCAGATCCAAACTAGGGGTGAGCCCTAAAACCTGTGCCTACTGTGGTGATGTTTCTCTCAGTTAAGGTATCCTCCATCTTTCTACTCACTGATTAAATATCTTAAACCCCACCCCCAATCTCTCTTCCCTTCTCTTTTGTCCTAACCCATTTCTACTCAAAAGCTTTCTCTCTCTCCTCAGTGCTTTCTAATTTTGACCTTTCTGCTGCTCTGTCCCTGAATTTAAGGACATAGTTCAGATCCACCTCAAGCTTTCTTGTCTAACTGACAGTGCACCTTGCAGTCCCTCCCATTCATCCTCCACACCACAGCCAGACCAGTCTTCCCAAAGGGCTGCTCAAATGATAGTTGGCCCTCAACTTCATCCATGGGGCTCCAGGTTCCTACCATATCAAGGAGAAACTCCCCCCTCGCTTTTACCATTTTATTGGCAAGAAGCTTGATTCAGAATAAAAGTTTCATTCACTTAAAGACTTCGGTACTATGCATGCTTTTAAGGTAGAGGTGGCACCACACACTTTGCCATAAATGTCACTTAGTCCTTTTTACATCCTCCAGATCCCTGTATGTTTGCCCAGTGTAATGCTGCCTGTAAATGTGGAAACTGCTGCGGGCCACTTTCTCCTCAGCCCCGAAGTGACACCACACCTCAGGCTGCCTCCATTTGTGATTCTCCTGTTTCATGGTTGTCATATTTTACCCGTCACATCTGCCTCCAAACTTTGCCTCCATATCCCTTCTGGTTTCCGGTTTTGTGAAGAAGCTGAATCTAAATTCAGACTTCTACACAAGTGCCACGAGGGGGCATTTGTATTCACGGTTTCTCTGTCACTGAGTCTATAACACAATACAAACTACTTAAGGGTTTACGTAAACAGCTTCTTTGGAAGATGGTTGCAGTCCATGGCAGCAGGGAAGGCCTGGTGAAGCAATTCATGGTGGACTGAGATCCCAGGGTAGTTCATTCATTCTGTGTTCATGATGCAGAGGGGACAGCCAAGGAAGTAAGGGCCAAGGAATACACTTCAGTGGCCATTCCCGGTGACCTACTTCCTCCACTGAGGACCACTTGCAAATGACTCCACAGACTCCTGGAATAGTGAGCATCATCAGTTGAAGAACAAGTATTCAAGACGTGACTCTACAGAGGACATTTCAGATTCCAACAGTAAGAGTATTATGACTTCAGTGGGAAAACTGAGGATTGAGACAATTAAATAAAAGGATAAAAGGAACAGGATCCTGAGTTATTAATTTAAAATAATTCCTTGCTAGCTGAACAGAAAAGTAGTGATTTAGAGGCTGAAACCCAAGAGCTTTTCAACTGAATCCTATCTTATCCTTTGAGTACATATTTCTTGTTTGTGTAGTGTCTCGGGTACTTGTCCTGCTACTGTGGCAAAATACTCTAACAAAAGCAAATTCAAGGAAAGGACTTGATTTTAGCTTATAGTTCAGGTACAGTCCATCATGGTGAGGACTCAGCTGTTCACACTGTAGCTACCACCAGGAAAAGAAGAAACGAGGCGGGCTGCAGCTTGCTTTCTCTACTTACACAGCCCAGGATCCCAGCCAGGGAATGGTGCCGCCCACAGTGGGTGGGCTTTTCCACCTCAATTAAGGCCATCAAGAAAATCCCTCACAGATGTGGCTAGAGCTCATCCCTCAGTGATTCTAGATCTCCTCAGATTGATTGCTGAGACTAACTATATCACGTGCAGTGAACCATATTACCTCGTTCTGTTTACTTAGGAAGGTCACTACCATAAATAATATGTTATTAGCCATAGAAGTAAAAATTATTCTCCTTACATTCTCCTGTTTCTAAATCTTTCAGCATGCTGTGAATTTTCTGGCTTCTCAGACCACAGCATAAATAATCTTCCTTCACTATAATGACAGCGGACATACACAGAGAGAAAGGCTTATGAATCTGACCAGACAAATTGGTATTCTAGCCTAACGATTTTGGGCAAGTTATTAACTCCTTGTGGGCATTTTCTCACTTGTAAAATGAGGATAGCTGGGCGGGAAGGAATAGAAAGCACATTTCAAACAGTTCAGCAAAGCAATAAAACTTGACTTTCCATCTCCAAATGCCCATCTCTGTTTTGTTGCCAGTAAGGAATAGTTTGAACTAGAGTTTATTCGGCTAAGCGTTTTACTGTTCTTTTTAAAGAAGAGAAAATTCAGTCTGCATGTAAAATGACATCTACCGAGGAGAGTTGTCATCATATCAAAGGTCCTTCATTTCTCTTTTATAAATCCATTATTGAGGGAAGGGAAGTACCCACAGCTGCCAAAACCTTGAGCATAATTTCAATGATTAAGCTCCAGTTCCCACACAAATAGCAATACAGTTCTAACCTCAGAGTTATTAAATCTCAGATGGGGACAAATGAAATAGAAATGAAATACAAAAATAAGTTATATAAAGTGAGGAACTCCAGCCAGTTTACAATATCTTCCAGAAAAAAATCATATTATGTATATTATATATTACATATGTTATATATAACAGTCATGGGGAAAGTACCACATTAAGCTGCTGCTTTGACCCTAACTGTATGTGTGGCAGAATACCTCACAGGGCTTCCTGATGGCTCTTACTGTTAGCTTATTGCACAGTGTGTGCTTGGCCAGCTTTTCATCATCTATTAGACTGAGAAGGGCTATTGACCAAGCTCTTGGGCAGTTTCCCACTTGGACTAAGTGCCTGGCCCTCAGTCTCAAGGCTTCAACTTCCTCTCTCTGCTTCAGGAGGAGCAAGTGCAATGAGAGCCCGTGCCCAGGAAGCAGCTGACCACACAAAGTGACTGTCCTTGCTAAATGTGTTTGCAACTTTTGTCATCTAAATGTTAGTTTATTTCATAAAACTGACATTAAGTTTTTGCTCTCGTACCACCTTTTCAGGTTTGTGCTTTTTCTCCCCCTGCCTGTCTGGAGGACTCCTTTCTGCACGATCATTTCGATCATTTCTGATTCTTCTTTACACACTCTCCACTCTTTGCCTTCTGATGGGCTTCCACCTGCCTAGCTCTACTGGTGACTTCTCTGCCCCCAATAAGAACTCCCTTCAGTGCTACAAACATAGACCCAACTGCCTCTCCATTTCTTCACTGGCATTAAACATAATTTCAGGCACAGATCCCAAACTAAATTAATCAGATTTCACCAAACTTTCTCCTTTGACACATGGAAACACGAACATAAGGCACAGATGTTTATTTAAAGCTTTTCGACATACATAAGTTCTGTAATCAAACTGTAGCCCCAACATATGGTTAAAGAAAATAAGAATTCTCAGAAATCATCTGCCTTAACCAAATATCTAGAAATTGTTTAGATAACATCATTTTCCAGTTTTAAAAATATGCCTTTGGGGAGGGGACAGTATAATTTGATGATAATGGCTTCCCTTTTCAGGATTTAACAGTTGATAGGGAATATGTTTGATTTCCATTCTTATGTAGCATGAAAATCCAGAAAAAAGTTTGAAAATCGTGTTTAGACATTAGGACAACAGGAAACAAGGGTGTGGAAAGCTAACCAAACAAGGTGAATTCTATCTGCATTGGCCAGGGCTGTTACAGAGTGAGGAACGCTCCCACAGGTCAGTCGTAAGGAATGGGAAGGGACTTTGTATAATTGTGGAGGAAGAAGAGAGGGGGACTAGGGGAAGACCTCAGAACAGTCTTCTGGAGTTTGGATGTGCATAAAGCTATCTACATGTAGAAGACATGACTCAAACCCAGGGAAGTAACTGTTGGAAATCAACAACCCCAAAGCTTTCCACACACAATAAATTGTTGAAGTGTTTTGTGTGGCAGTCACCCAGATAGAAAGTTAATGTGGGGTTGGGGGTCTGCAGTCAGGTTCTCTGAGGGGCAGCCCCTCAGTAGTGGGGTCATTTAGCTCTGACTGTGCATGAGTTCAGTATGAAGGAAATGCCAAAAGGACTCAACCGATGTCTAACAACAGGTCCAATGCTAATAAGGAAATAAAACAAAAGCCAACACATAACAAGACAAAGTCACAACCTCTAGCCACCTATTCAAAATCAACAGGTATTCTGAGGATCAAAAGAATACAGAGCATAGATCAGGGAAATGCCATAAACAGAAATGACCCCACATGATGGGGATGATGAGTCTAGCTGACGCGTGTTAGGATATGTTAGGGTAGATTCAAGAAGGTGGTGAGAACATAACCAGAAGAAGGAAAAATGCATTATGTAAGATTAGGATACAAATAAAATGTCTAGGAACAAAAACCTCAAGATCTGAAGGAGAAATGACGTGGGTTAGATCCTGACTAGGAAAAGTATCGAGGGTTAAATGATTGAAGTTTCCCCAAGTGAAAGATACGGGAAGAGAATGAATAGGAAAAAAGCAAGAGAGAAAGTCGAAGGGGCTGTGCTGGGCAGGTCTGTGTCTAGAGGCTGATGATGAGTTTCAGGCCAGTTTGAGTCTAGTCTTACCTTGTCTTAAAAGCAAGGAAGCATCCCAGCATGGTGGAAGTCAAAGCCAGCCTTGTCTGTATAGCGAGTTTTTGGGGAAGCCAGGGCTACATCGTGAGACCCTTACTTGAAAACAAAACAAATGATAATCGTAGCTACCCTCTTTCAAAAAGGGGAGAAAGCAGTAAAACAAACAAACAAACAAAAAATCCCAGGAACACTGTCTAAACAAATTCTCATAAAAATCAGCATAAAATTTATTGCTATCATTTCTGTACTATAAGGTAAGTTAAAGAAAATTCTTTACATATAAAAAAGATAAGATGTTCATTTCAATGCAAAGGCCTGGCCCCTAGAAATGGGAAAATGTGAGATCTTTTGCACCATTATTATCTCTAAAACCTTATAAAACAAAATAGCATTAAGTTGTGGCATGTAGAACCTCGGTGGAGGTGAAGTGGAGGGTAATGCCAGCACAGACTAAGCAGGAGGAAATTTATGCTGTTGTAAGGTTGTCACAAGGTACACAAATGGTCTACCATAACTCAACGATAGAGATAGTTGCTTTAAATGTCAAATTGTGACTTCTAAATAAACCACCAAATATTTAAATCAAAGAGATACAATTTATGATTCAATTGTGGAAAAGATTCAAAGATTACAAATCTATAATATCTAGAGTATATAGGGAATTTGCCTTTTCCCCAAAATGAAATCAGCAAATGAGAAAATAAATAAAACTCACAATTCCCAAAATAGGAAACACAAATAGTCAATAAATATATGCAAAAATTCTTCCTTAGTCATCAGAGAAATGAACATCAGAACTGTGTGGAGATTCTATCTCACATGTGTCCTATGACTAAAAAGACAAAGAGCAAACATTGGTGGTACTGGGGGAGGCTAAGGTACTGTTGGTGGAGCTGTAGATTAGAGTAGCCGCTATGAAGTCTGTATAGATACTTTTTAAAAGGCTAACATTAGAACTGTCATGTGGACCAGCTCTACCAGTCCTAGGTGCATGTCTATAGGAAACTAAGTCAGCACAGCACACAGGTACGCACACCTATATATCTGTAGTCATGTTCTCAGAAGCCCAAGTTTTTGAACCATCCTAGATTGCTTGGCTAAATTAAGAAATTGTCGTATATATTAAAAATAGTTTTAGTAAACCACAAAGAAGTACAGAACTGAAGACCATCATTATAAAAGAAATGAACAAGATTCAAAAAGACAACTGTCATGTTTTTTCTTATATAGGGATCTAGATTTCATGTTATATATACAAATCAAAACTATACTGAAAAGTTACCTATATTTGTATACATATATACATGTGTACATATGTACATGTACACATACACATATGTGTCAATGATATGAAAGTAGAAGGGGGATGTTTGGGGAAAAGAAAGGAAAAATGGAAGGGGGAAAGAGCAAAAACTAATGGGGAGTGGATCTGAACAAAGTACCTGATATGCACGTATGCAAAAGTCATAACAAAACCCATCATTGTATGTAACACATATATAACCACAACATACAGGGCCAAACCAATGGGCAGAAAAGTGTATAGAGAATAATCAGCCATAGGAAGAGTGAACAGTAAATCAAAACAAGATGCTAACATAATACCAGATTTAAAAGATCATTCCAATTAAAAAGGATAGGATTTTCAAATCGTATTTTAAAAGCAAGTCTTACTTTCTGAAGAAACCCTTTTTAAAAAAATGTAAATCTATAACACATGTGATATATCACAGATAACATTACAAACAACTCAAAGAAAGTCAGAGAAATTCTTGAATACAAAGAAAGACACTCAGTGAATTTGAAGTCTTCACATAGAAACTGGGATGCTACATTGATGGACATAAGCTTTTCAAATGTGACTCTAGAAGATTTCGCTGTGGTTTCCCCTGGGATGAAGTAACACACCAGGGAATCACAGAAGGGAATCAGTATTAGCTTTGGGTCACCAGACATTTCATCAGCCTCTTAGCCCAGCAAACACAATCTTGTGCCAGACTGAGCCCACACCATAGGAGAGCCTCCTCTGAAACCCCGAGGCATAGAAAGTCCCAGAACAAAGGTGAACATCCACATAGGCAAAACTCAGAGGCGAAGCAAAAGTAATTCTTCTTGTGCCAAAGTGTAGAAAAATCACAGATGGAAGGAGGTGAACCCATTCTTTTCCTCCTCCCTCTTTACCATAGATAATTTATAATGGATATACTTCTCAGCCAGTGGGATCAAACGTCTGGTCACTTCTAGCTATGGTCCACTCAACAATGTATCTTCTGACTGTATATATTCCCAGTGTGTCTAAGAGCAAATACATGATATTGCACTGATTCCTGCCAAGTTACTCATGTAGAAATAGCCATCTCAATTTCTGAGTTATGTGCAATACAGGCTCACAAAATTATCACAATTTGAGATGATGACAATCTTTGTTGAAAGCCGTAGGGACTCTTTAATGACAGGAATGCCAGAAATGTTGAGAACAGGAACAACTCACTCTTAATAGTACCAACTACTTTGAAAAAATACATGAAAGGGGATAGTTGCTTTGTATGCCAGTAATAAGTCCATCAAGACTATATTAATAGGAAAGGTACTTAATCTAAGAAGGGCATTAGACCACAGGAGCCATGAATCAGTAGGAAGGCATGTTACATTACACAGCAGAACACCTACATAGACATTCCAATTACACAATTTGTATATTTAATGTAATCACAACTAAAATATAACTTTGAAGATTCAGTTTATTTCTTATTTTTTGCATTTGAGTGTTTGGCCTGCATGTATGAATGTGTAATATGTATTTGCCTGACCCCTGTGGAGGTCAGAAGAGGACATCAGATACCCAGAAGCAAGTCAGGGTCCTCCGTAAGAGCCACATGCAATCTTAACCATAACCTACTGAGCCATCTCTCCAGTCCCAAGTCTGTTAGACCTAGCAGCTTAATTATAAGATATGAGTATGTGAACTCATGGAAATCTCCAGAGATGCTTTAAGAAAATGTAATAATGCCTAAGTAACCATAAGAGACAGCCAGGTTTGTTACAAAGCTATGCATTTCGGACTGTCAGTCACAGAGGCAGACAGCCCTGGGAAGCTGTCTGGATTAAGGACAGTTATAACTTACGTTGACTGGCATAGCTGAGCAGTGGAGAATTAGTAGATAGTTTTTACAGTAGCTGTGGGGCGCTGCCTACACATTCTCCATTACAAGATGGCGCTGACATCCGGCTGGAGTTAGCAGTAAACAAGTCATGTGCGCACGCGCTGGGTAACTTTCCACTCCTTGAGCCCTGCCTCTCCCGTGGCGTCATATGGCCTGATGAGTTTCAGCCAATCAGGGGACTCCACGTCCAAGGCAAGGACTGATTCCTATATAAGGGGACGGGCTAGATAGTTTGTGGTCTTTGCTTCTACTTGATGTAAGCTTATGCTCTGCCTCTTGAGAGCATTAAAGCTTTACCGCAGAAGAATCCTATTTTGTGTGCCGCGTTGTTCTTGCTGGCGAGACGGTTGAGCGGGACAAGTAGCCACACAACTGCTAGTCACTTGGGAACAAATAGATTCTCTCTTCACACTCCATACGATCATAAATTCCAGATACCCTAACAGTGCCTGAGGTTGGGGTGTTCTGTTCCATAAGGTTTATTGTATATGAAGTTCTCCATTTTCCTTTATTTACTGTTAGTTTCCCCAGGGGAATGGGGACTCGATTGCCCTTGCGGGTGATAATAGAGAAGATGTATCAGGCTAGAGATTGCTAGTAGACAGGGTTCAATCTCAAGCTTTGCCAAAGGAAGGTGGGGCTTATCATAAATTAATTAGCTTATTTAGTAAACAGTATTGAGTTGCTTCCTAGTGCCAGACACTAGTTATAGTGTTAGGATGCAGTTGGGAAGCTCAGCAGTCCCTGTGAACATTATAAAGCAGTAAGCTTTGCCCTTCAAGCCCTCTCCAGGGCTTTCATTTGATCCCATTACCTGTGCTCTCACATCATTCCCTCCATTCAACATCTGAAACTGTGAGATAAACAAGCATCTTCTTTACACACTCTTGGCAGCCAGTATTTTATGAAAAAAGGAAAAAAGACTAACACAGAAGCTGACATAGGAGTGAAAATGTGGCAAGAACACGCAGTTCTATGGGTATATTCCTAGGTAGAGGAAACAGCACGCAAAGGTCTGGAGAGGGCATGAGCGTGGAATGTCGAAGAATCTACTTTATAAAATTCCATGGGCAGGGAGGGAGAGAAGGGGAAAAAAGGGGGCAACACTAAAACTATGTGCATCTTGTAGGACTTCATAGGGCATCTGAGGACTGCATGTTGCCTTTGAGTTAGGGATCTGTTTAGTGAGTCAACAATCATTATGGGACCTGGGTAAAGACACTTGCCAGGCCTGATGACTTGAATTTGCTCTCCCATACTTATATGGTAGGAGAAAAGCAACTCTCCCAAGTTACCAATTCACCTATGCGCGCGCGCGCACACACACACACACACACATATGCACATACCAAACATGACAGTTTTGTAAAAGATCACTGTGGTTGCTTTATATAAAATTAACAAAGGCAAATCAGGCAGGCATCTAGTTTCCTACAAAAGAAGAATGATCATTCGGAGACCTCGGTGAAAGCAGGGCAGTTGCTGTGAAGGTATTTTGAAGATATTGCTGATACAGTTTATTGACAGGATGGTGAAGAATATAAGAGAAAGTGAGTCAGAAAGGCTCAAAGAACCTCATAGGATCACTCAAAAGGGTGAATCCGCCATTAACTAAGGCAGGCAGAGTGTGTGGAGGTATCTCAGTTTGCTTTCTGCTGATAGACTCCGTTACAGACTATCACAGAGCAGGAGATCTGTACAATAAAAGTTTGTTTATTCTGACTTCTAGGGTCTGGGAAGTACGAGGGGGAAGAGGCTAGAATCCGGTGAAAACATTTTGTGCTGCACCTTCACATTGTGGTCCTCAGTCTTATTAAGACAGAGCACGTTGATCCAGCTCGTGTTTCTCTCTGCTGTTCTACAAGGCCACTGCTTTGCGATGGAGACCCGACTTACAGGACCACCTCTAGTCTTAACTACTTTTGTAGATACATTACGTGATATTTGGAATTTAACTGCTATAGCAAAAACGTTTGTGGTACCTAATCAAACTATTTTATAAAAGATATCAGTCCTTCCTTAGTTTGGGATCTAATGAAATTTAAATACTTAGTTGTATGTTTTGCTATCAAATATTTCTGCAGTTTTAGAATTCAATGACTAGATAAAAATGGACCCACAATCTGAGTATGTTCAGGTCACAGATAAAAGCCATGAGAATAAATTAAATAAGAAAAAAATAAACTATTTCTATGAATAACTATAAGTATATAACATTTAATAATAAAATAATGTGTGTATATTGCGTGATTTAAAATTTTTGAAATACTAAAAAGATGTTAAAATTTACATATTTACCTATATTAGTTTTGTCTGTTCCCACTGTGATAAAACAACCCCCCATATACAACCAAAGGAAGAAAGGGGTCTATTTAGTTCACAGCTCAAGGTGCAGTCAGTGTGTAATGGCCCGGTAGTCAGAGAAGCAGGAGCTAGAAACAGCAGATCACATTGCATCCACAGTCAGAAGAGAGCAATCAATGCATGCATAGTAGTTGCCTGCTTATCTTTCCCACTCTTATAGAACTGAGGAAGGTCACTGCCCTGGGAATGGCACCACCCAAAGTGAGCAGGGTTTCGCACTGCTCCCCTCATCACCTCATGTTGACAGGTCAACATTGTCTAGATAATGTCTTGTGGAGAATCCTTACTAAAGGGTTCTATATTGTCTCAAGTTGACAACTAAAAATGACCATCGCAACCTGTCAAAGGTTAAACTCCAAAGTATGCTCATAATGATCACTAATCGATATTACTCTGCGTAATACACTAATATTCTATGTCATTTATAGAATATGTAAATGAAGTCAATAGACTGCTGAAAAACCCTTGCCAATATGCATGACATTAAAAATTTCTAGATATATAAAAATTCTTGGCAAATCAGTAAGTATAAGATAAAAATAGCCAAAAGAAAAATGTCAGTTCAAGTCTGAATACAAAATTCCTACCAGAAAAAACCAAAACCATCAGCATGCTTGTGAAAATATACCAACTGAAACAATGATACTGCTGGTGTTTGGGTAAAAAATACTCACGCTATGTTTTATTTATACTTTCACTGTATATTGATATTAAATTTCCTGTGCTGGTCTGGTTCGGTGCCTCAGATTCGTAATCCTACTACTTGGGAGGCTGGAACAGAGGGACAAGGAGTTCAAGGTCAGTTTGGTCTCCATAGTGAAATCAGGGCCAGTTTGAGCTATATAAAATGTGGTTGCCTCACACCAAAATAAAACCAAACAAAACACCAAAGCATAAAATGTGGAAATGAAATAATGAACCCGAGCCTGAAGTGGTTTAGAGCTTTAGTATTTCATGTTATATGTTTGAGTGTTTTGGCTATGTATATGAACACCCACTATGCGCATGCCAGGCACCAGAAGCATTACCGATGGTTATGAGCTGCTTTATGCATGTTGGAACTTTAACCAGGTCCTCTGGCAGCAAAAAAAAAAAAAAAAAAAAAAAAAAAAAAAAAAAAAAAGCTATGAGCCATCTATAACAGACACTAAGTACCTTAAACTCAAATATTCTTTGACCAGAAGCTTTACTTTATTTTTATCATTTATCTGAACGAACGACTGGCTTCTATATAATTATGTATTCAAAAGAAAATACATTTATAGCATTTGAACAGAATAGATATGAATTAAAAGTAAGGAACCAAAATAACATTAGAGACTATACTGAATAAATGTTGCCACATCCTTAGAATGTCCTGTCCTAGGAATAGAAAAGAGCGATGGGTGGGAATGATATGGATGCAGACTTCATGCTTGAAGATTTAAAGATAAAACCTTTTCAGTGTAATTAGTACATGGTGTGGGTCTCTCTCTGTCTCTCTCTCTTTGTCTCTCTCTGTCCTGTATGTGTGTGTAGGGGGAGGAGAATATATAAACACATGTATGTGTGCTGTTACATACAACAAAAATAAATATACAAAAAAGGTCATGCATTCAAGAGGTGGTAGTTAGAAGGCCCTGGGAGAAGTGGGCAGGTGGAAGGGGATTGGAAATGTTGAAAATACAGGGCACTTGTGTATTCAATGCTAAAAAACAATTCTAAGCATTTTATCTTTGTGATCAACCAAGACGAAAGTCAATTCATTCAATTTTTTAAAATGTATAAATGTTTTGTTTGTGGAATCAACAAACTGAATGACAAATTAAAAACTGAAATAGTTTTCCATTGGGGATAAAACCTAATATATGTGCAAACTTCATTTAAAAGTCTGGAAGAAAGCATTTGAAAATATCTACAATTCCTACATCTGGATAGTGGTGTGGAAATTTTTTGTCTCATCCTTTTTGCTTAATTGTATTTTCTTGGCCTTTTACAACAACTGTTTTTTGTTTTGTTCTGTTTTGTTTTATACTTTGACTGGTTGAAAAGTGAAATCAATATACTAAGGAATAAAAGAAGAAAGCCCAACAGCCCTGGTTACCATCCATTCAACCTTATATAATTCTGGGTGTTTCAAAGCCACCCAGTTATGTGCTGACAGGTTGTCCAGATGTTTGGGATGAGAACCACAGAATATCTTTGTCTTGGCAAATTAGGTGGCTGGGCAGACAAACAACCTGCCCTGCATTTTATTCGCCTGCACTCTGACAAGGCAAATTCCCTTGTCATTTAGCTTTACTGCTTGAAATTTAAGGCACTGGAAAAATTGTTCTTTCCAGTTTCTAATTCCTTTTCAGCCCTGAAAATATGCTTCAACTTGAGGGAGGATGATCATTTCACTTCACATATAGGGAAACTGAGGCACATAGACTGAGTAATTGGTTCAAAGCAACTGTTAAGTCACACCTGGGGTAAATTTTACACCGAGGTTGCTCTAACTCCCAAATTTCTCTCTGCTATCATCTCTCTTCTAAAAATCAAATAGAAGGCAAGATAATTTCAGGGGTTGAAACAAGAATTAAATGAATAGCGAACAGTTTTTCATATTCTCAGTTCGATGACAGCCTACCTGTGAAGCCTTCTTGGCTCCCCCAGGTTTCTGCTAAGGTGAGTGACATGGTACTAGCAACTGCTTCAGATGAACGATTCAGTCCAGTTTTGACGTCCACTTAAGGAGGAAATGTAGGCTTTCCACACATAGTTCCAGTATTAATTTTGTTTTAAAATAAATTTAAATATCTCTTAAGTAGGCTTGAAGAAAAACATTGAAGAAAAAATTCAATCACTAATAGTACAAATATCACTAATGGTACATCAGTATTACAAAGAAAAATATGTAGAATATAAATATCTGGAGCTTGGGAAAACTGAGCTAAAATATGACTTTCTACTACATCAGGTGTCTGAAAACACACAGGAAGGGATGCAGTTAACCTTTGTGAAAGCCTTGTTGAGTCTTGGTACTTTTCCTGTGGGTCACTGCTCAGTTCTCATGGGTGTTCTATAGGAATTACTGCACCCTGCTGACAAACTCACAAGAATCCATGATGGTGTCGCTTAAGGCAACCTCCCTAGTGAATAGTGAACTTGGCAGTTAAGCTAGAGGTTCTGGGGTTCCGAGGACTCTGTTTTTGACCAAGGAAATAACAAAATGGCCTGATGTTGCAGTGCTAGATTGGCGCTGCACTATGCACATTCAGGAAATCCAATGCCTGGTGCTCACTCCAGGCTGGGATCCACCTTGATAGCAAGGAAAGCACATGCATCTGATTGGAGCTTTGGAGACTAGGCTCGATCCTGGAGGGGAGTCCCAGTGCATTTCGAGCGGAACAGCTCTGTGATGTCTACAGCACTAAGGCCAGTGTCTGAGGCCACTGCTTACAGTTCTACTGCAGTCTCCTGTCTTCTTTTGTTCCAGAAGCCTGGGAGGAGCAGCCCAGAGCTCCTGAGCATTTCACGTCTTACTAATTAGCTTTCAGTCTTTTCCAAAAGCTAAGCAGGAATGGTGGGAACCATCCAAGGATTCAAGAACCTTTCCACATCGCAGCAAAAATGTCATGAAGTGGACAATGTGGCAGCCATGACACCTGCTCACTCCATGTTGCTGTCCTGGTTCTCTAAATTGCTGACTCTCCTTGTGAGTGGCTTGTTACAGGCCTTTTCACCCTGGGTGCTCAAATATCAGCAGTGCTTGAAAATCTCAGACCAACTGTCCTTCTCGTCCAGACTCTGACATACTTTCTAGAAGCACACCAGAAAAAAGTCCAAAGAGTAGTGGCATCTTGTAAAACACATGGTTCGAACTTCCCACCAACTTTTCCAGTTTATGTACATATCAATTCTAGCCATAGGAAGGAAGTCCAGCATGGCCTCTGCTGACCTCAGCTCTATGTTTTTAGTTGGACAGATCACATTCAGCCCCACGGAGGTCACAGTGCTGACCTGAAACACTTGCCTTCTTTCTTTTCTTTAGCTGACTAATCAAAGCTTTTAAACTTGGCACTACAGATCTTTCTTGCCCCCAGGCCCAGATGTACCCAGCTGGAGAGAGAAAGGGACTCTGTGCATGATAGAATGACAACGTACCCAAATTTAACTCTGGACAAGCAGCCTGGGGGCTGTTCTTATCAACCTCCGAATTCTGCCCCTGACCTAGAAGGTGGGTCACATTTTGTCAAATCTCCAGGTCTCAGAGCTTCATAAAAACCCATCACATTTTGTCTCCTATAAAACACCCCCATGTCCTCAACACCATCTAAACTCTTACCATGACTGTGCGGATTCTTTACCAGTCTGGTCACTGCCTTGCCCACCTCAGGAATTATCCTCCATTTCACTCTATAAGGACTATTCAAAGAGTGATTCATTGCAGATAGAACATACTGTGTGAGAATCTGCCACCATTTCACACGTCTTTCTCCAGGCCCCTCTGTCCGCACATCCAGCAGGCACCTCTCTCCACAACAAACAACTGATTCCACTCCTTTCGGGCCTCTTACACTGTCTACCCAGTGAGCACACGCCCATTCTTGTATCCACCTAAAACTTGTTGAGACCCTCAGTTATGAAATGAGGAGATTCAGTGGCTGGTGCTTACGTCCAGCAGCGGAAACCTTGTTGAGAGCGTTTTGTCTTGCTCGTGGTTTTCAGACCTTTTCTGTTCCTAACATGAGAGGGGAGAGAGGGGGTCAGAGGCTCACTCTGCTTGCTCCTGGAGCTGGATCCTTGCTCATTTCCTTTCCCAAGACTTGGCAGGTACCCACTGTTACCCCTGAAGTCTCTGGCTGTATTTTGTTTGAAAAGATGTTATGTACCTCTGGGGTGCATATGGTTTTACACTTGTTCCAGTGAAGGTGAAATGTGCCTTTTCTGTGTGTTTCAAGGCCATGTCCTCTGCTGCTTGAGTCTCCACTCGGCATCTATCATGGGGTGGAGTGGGGAATGCAACAAGGCATAACATTCAGGACCCTACTGTGCACAGAATGAGCTCAGGTTTCACACTGGGATTCAGCACTAACCCTGACCCTGCCATCTCCTACCCCCATGAGGATTCTGGGTAATTTCTTAGCTTTCAGTGTCACTGTCTGAAATGTCAGCTACTAAATAGGTTACTCTGAAGATTATATTGTGTTTATTATATATTATATTGTATGTGTTATATATACAAGTACTTAAAAGAGTGCTCAGAACAGAGTTGTATTTTATAGACATATTTACTATTACTTATTTAGTAATTATTTAAATAATATTTTATTATGCAGGACCCATCTTGTTCTGAGAATTATGTTATAAACATCTGGTGATACTAGAAAGAATAATTATTGAGTACTGGCTATTTGCTTTTAGTCTTTATGTAATCATTTTTAATTCCTGGCAGCAATGAGTGTCTTTTGACAGATAATAGTGGGGCTGACAGTAGTTCTTAATTTAAATATCAGAATTACTACTTTTCAAAGCCACACTTAGGACTCTGGTCACCTGGCATCCAGAGCTCACACTGCCTGTGTTGGACCATAACTCCCCCTGGCCGAGTTGTTTTCAGGATCCCCCACTGCTAAGACATAGAGAAAATTGGGCTCAAGGTCTGGCCTAAGGAACCACATGGAGAACAGAGCTTTTGGGTTAGCCCAGCCCCCATCCTGTTACCTTACCACTTACGTATACAATGACACCTCCTTTCTTCTTCTTAGGAAGACATGTTGTAAGACATGACAGCAATGTTTATAGAGACAACCTGAGTTAGCTTTGGCAGACTTCCATCTTCTCTGTGTTCCTGGACTGTCTTTTCTGAATGACTTGGGACAGATGACTCACATGCCCTCCTAAAGTTGCCACCCAAAGTAGCTCTTAATTCTCTTGCCACCTCAGACCTGCCTCTGTTGAAGTGGGTTGCCTGAACGCCTGAACCACACTGCCCATGGAGGGTCTCTGACCTCCTTCTTGGCAGCAATATGTGGCAAGTTCCTTACCTCCACTGCCCACCTTAACAACCCCAAATAGATTCTATGCTTAAGAAAGCTGGTATAACTCCTTAGCCATTATAATCCAAGGCAAAGTGAACAAATAGGACACCCATTGATGGAAGAGACTCTAAGATACATAATCAGTTCCATCAGAAAGCCTCAGCTCCTCTGTATGACAACACTCTTCACAGAAACACCATGACCTTAATCATTCATCTATGGCTTGGAATGCATGGGCATTTGTTTACAGAGGTTATCTCTGAACACAGCCATTCCTCAGCAATGCAGTCACCAAGTGATAAGTAAGTTTTCACTAAAACAGCATATAGTGAGAGGAAGTCAGTAATGACTCTGTGAGCCCACCTAGAACTCATTAACTTTTTCCAATAAGTACAATGTTTTCTAGAAATAACTACACACACACACACACACACACACACACACACACACACGCACATACACACACATGCCAGAAAGAGAAAAGCCATTATTGTAGAGATCAGGCTGTGAATAAAGCTGTGATTCCTATGGATGCTCTTGGAGAATCTGCTTCCATGTTCTAGCTTCCAGAGTCTGCCATATTCCTAGAAAAACAGCATGCTTCCTTCCAATACCTCCATTTCCCTTTTCTTATTATGAAAAGTTTTTATTCCAAGGACATTGGAAGGCTTTTGAGGTAGACACCCCTTTGTGTATGTGGTAGCAGAAGGCATTGCTCTACCTATAATGTGTTTCCCACAGTGTCAATGGGCACTGAATGAAGTATGTCTTATGCTGAGAAAAAGACTATTCATAGGTCTTGGGCCATATGCTTCTCAGTCTCTTCAGCAGGAGGAATGGAGAGTCCCAGGACATGATGTGTGCTCCTTGCTCAGAAGCCTCCAGGAAACTCATCTCCCAGTTCCCTGGCCCAGAGTCTAGCCTCAGGCCCTCTCCTGCACCAGTTAGAACTTTAAAAGCAGAAGCTGAAGTGGAACATGGGTTCAGCTTCCCTAGGTAGAAATGTAGATTGAATGACTCTCTTAAAAAATAAATTCAGAATGTTGGTGCCAGGAAGCCCGAAGGATGGACACTGGACACAAGGACAAGGGAGCCAGTTTCCCACACGCAGTTCTCGGAAACCACTTGGAAAGTTACTAAGAAATGAAAGGACTGCACACTTGTCTCTCCCTCTGTGACTCCTGGCTGCTCTCATAAACATCTAGCAGAATGCTCTCTATACTTTGGAAATTAAGTATCAGAGATGCAGGTGGGGGAGGTTTAGGGAAGAACTAATATGCTAATAGCCAACAACATCCCAGTGTAGACGATAAGTGAGTGATTGCTCTTTTGCAGACATTATCTTATACTTTGTTTCGTATTTAATCATCAGGAACAAGTCCCTCTAGGTATTTCTAAGTCTACCATATTATGCTGATGTTTAGTGGCCAGTTTCCCAGAAATGGTGCAGGCATCCAAATGTACTGGTTGTTGACTTTTCTGCTACTCAGTCTTACAGAAGGCTGGGAATGTTTCTCAGCTTTCCTCATCTTCAGCATTTGTCTGATGGAAGAGCACTTTTGAATGTTACCTTTTCTACCTACGTCCCATGGGACCCTTTCTAAGAACAACCTGGAATTTTACCTGAGCAAGCTTGTTCGGTTATTGGCTCTCTAATCTAAGACACAGAGACCTTTTATACTTATACTTGCTAACTGACAGGATGTCTCAGTCAACTTTGCCTTGGAAAAATCTCACCACAAAGTATTTTCCTCAGTGCTGTCCCATGTGGCAGCCTTGGTGAGCTGTAAATGAACCTTTTCCTCTCTAGGTTGCATGTGCAAATTTGCAGTTTCTTTTGTCCGGGTGTTGTTGCTCTCTGTAATTATAGAATCCCTGAGTTTGCAGGAAGCATGGGTGTTGTTTAGTCTAGTTTTATTTAATATATGAGCAACAGCCACCACTTTTAGGGAACTTACTACTTTGGCATTGGTCTGTTGTTGGTGTGCACTTAATATTTCCAATAGTTCTTAGTGTGGAATGGGGAGGACGCTGCCTTCCCAGAATTTCAATCTCCTTATTCTATTTCTGCCCTTGAAGCACCATCATAGAGAGACACTTAAGCAGACCATCCTGAATCTCCAAAAGAATGTGTCATAGTTCTCATGACCATCATAAGAGCCACTGCACCATGAGAGTAACTTAAGTTGCTTAAAGCCTACCCTGTATTTATACACACATTAACTCATCTAACTAACAAAGGCTTCAGGGACAAATAGCTGTTGACACTTCCAGGTGTATACACAAGTTTGGGCAAACTTATTGATTCCTTAACTCATGTTTCCTGTTAAGGCTTTATAGGTGCAGAGTGTTTGTGAACAGGACTGTCTCAAATCCAATATAAGGGAAGCCTGGGAGGCAGGGGGAGAATGAACTGGAGACTTGTCTGGAGAGACAGACCAGCAAGCAGGAAGGCCTCAGAATCTAGAGAGTTTGTCCTGGTGGAGGATTTTAAGGAAGGGTAGAGCTGGAGCCCAATGAGGAGGGAAAGACTTGGGTGAGAAGAAATAGAAGAAGTAAGCATGCATGTTGCCATATGGTATTGCAAAGAAATTGTGTGCTTTAGTAGCAGCAGAAAGCAGTGGCCATGTTTTAAGTAGATAAGTTTTCAAGTGTTTTACGTAGAAGCTGACGGTGCAGAACACATCAGATTGCAGAGAGGGTGCAGTGACTGAAGGAGACCAGATCGGTGACTGTTCAGAAACTGAGGGGAGAAAACATCAAACTGCAGCTCAGTGGCTATGAAGATGGAGAAAAGTTGATAAATAAGAATTTGGAAAGGAAATTGTATGGGTTCTGAGAATGAATTGAAACAAAGAATAAATAGCAAATGTTTATGACTCTAGTCTAAGCAGCCTCTTCAGTAGCTGAACCACGTACTGTATGGGAAAAGAGGTGAGGAGGGGTACACTTTAGGGATAAAATAGAAAAGGGGATTGGGTTTCAAAAGATACATGGCTCATAAGAAAAACCATTTTTTTTTTGTTCTGTATCCAATGTAAGTGGCTTCGGTCTGTTGATTTCTTCATTTGCATAAATAAATACAAGATTTAGTTTGTCATGTACACTGGCCAATGGAGACATGAGTATTTACATATGATACCACTGTATAAGAAGATCTCCACATAGTTAAATTGGTAACTGGAGCATAGTTAATATCTCAGTGCATATTATGATAACAACATCCTGAAGATCCCAAGGAAACTGAGAAAATGGGCAATTGATAGGCATGGAACTACACAATGGCCTCGTTTATGGCATTGTGACTTGGGGCCATCATAGGAGATGGTTTCATAAGAGACTTTGGGACCTAAGTAAGTGCCTGCCAAAAGATAAAAGGTGGGGTGGGATTCTAGGAAAGTGTATATCCAAATAAATGAATAAATAAAGGATGAAGGGCTTGCTTACAAACTCTGGCTGCTCCTGTCTACTGGAATGTAGGCATGAATGGAAAAACCCAGGAAGAAAGATAGAATGAGATCCGATTGATGAGAACTCTTAAGGCATCTTAGGAAGCGGGTGCTGTATCCTTTAAACATGGAGGATCATGCAAGCAAGTAAGGTGTAATGACACGGCGAGTTTTTTATTTACATAAAACTTCAACAACATAAAAGATAAGGGTAGTGGTACACTGGAAGTTATGGCAAAGCCATATTGAAAGAATGAAAAGTGAAAAAATATAATTAAATCTCTAGCATATTAATCTACAATGTTTGTTGGTCCATGAGGTATATAGAGCTAGAGGATGACGAAGGGATGTTGCTTTTTCTAGTACATCAGCCTGTTGGCTGACTGGCTGTGGTGGTTTGAATGCTTGGCTACAGGGAGTAACACTATTAGGAGGTGTGGCCTTCTTGGAGAAGGTGTGGCCTTGTTAGAGGAGGTATGTCACTGTAGAGACAGGGCTTTCAGGTCTCAAATATTCAAGCTATGCCCTGGGTGAAAATACTCACAGTCACTTGGCTGCCTTTGGAAAAAGACAGAACTCTAGGTTCTTCCAGTACCATGTCTGCCTGCGTGCTGCCCTGCTGCCCACCAGGATGATAATGGACTAAACCCCTGAAACTATAAGCCAGTCCCAATTAAATTTTTGCCTTTCTAACAGTTGCCTTGGTCACGGTGTATCTCCACAGCATTAAAACCCTAAAACACTGGCTATACTAGTCTGAAGTTTCAGCATCATGCAGGGATTCTCTCTGATATATATGGAATATATATCATATACATGGAATATATATATGTGACATATATGGGATATATTTATAGATATTGATATCTATGCATTAAATTGAAAACATTAAAATGAACACATCTTGGTGGTGGACTGAGGATAGTGACTCATTGGAGATGGCTCCTCATTTTCCTCTGTCTCTGTATACCTCACAGACCAACAAACGTGTGTGTGTGTGTGTGTGTGTGTGTGTGTGTGTGTGTGTGTTTGTGTGTGTGTGTGTGTATACTATGCCTATCTGATCATGTCATGAGACTATACAAAAGATATACAATCCTAAATTCTTCCTTATATTGCCTACTGAACTAGATGGTTATTTAACTGAGGGATTCTCATTAAGTACAGTGATTGTCTACAAATTGGCTTGAGTTCATGACAGCCAAGACAAGGTCTGCCTAAATTCTACTTTGAAAGTTCAATTTCCCTTAGAGCAATTTACTTTTGAAGATTAATTGTTCCAGTATTATAGATGGACCCCAACAAAAGGCCTTGGGTGGAAATCACTTACATTCTTCCTGGACATGTGCTGTCAGAATTTGCTAATATGAGGTGGGAAGTGGATGACCAAGGCTACCGTCTGCTAGTCCAGCCATCTGGAATACCTTGCCTTGCTATCTGAGATTTATGTGGCTATCTGTAAAAGAGGTCAGACCATCATGTTGCAGCCCATAAAGTTTTGCAATGTTCTAAAACTGAGGAACAGAATCATCATTAAGTGTTGTTCACACCGTTAATCCATGAATTCCTAAAAATGTAGCTAAGGTACTAGTCATGCATGGGCATTCATTACCATTGTCCTGACACATGCCACCTGTAGGTAGTTAGAGAAGTTTTTGAGGGCTGGGTGGGGGAGTTTTCCGTTCAGGCAGGTTTTAAGTCTGGGTTTCTGCATCTTTTAACTGCATAGCAAACAAGTAACTTCATTTCTCTGGACCTATTTCTTTCACGAGCATAAAATCTTTATTTTACTGGGCCATGAAGTTGAAAATGATGCTCAATATTTTCCAAGTCCCACCATCCCTTTAACCCTCTTTCCTGATCAACTTCTCCTTTTGATCAATAATACATTTTTTTCTCTAATAAAGAGATTCAGGGAGTATGTTTTCAACAACTTTTTATGAAAGACATTTATTAGACCATAAAAAAGCAGTGTTAACATTTTTACCCACTTGCTGGGACAGGAAGTCCTATGATTCCTTTTTATGGGTAAGCTTGTTTTTCTTCATTTTCCACTCTTCTCCTGCACTCAGAGTTACCCCAAATATGGTAAGAGTAAGTCTCCCCAACTGGGTTACTGCAGTCCTTGTAGGTTAGATGCTCCCCTTGTTCATCCTTGAGGTGGGGAATTCCCCAGTGCATCATTTGAATCTTGCTTTGCCCAGGAAGCTGCTCAAGGCTTTAACTCCATCTCTGGTTTTCAACCTTTTAGAGCTGCCACGCCAAAGAAGATCAGGGCTCTGCAGTGTTCCCCAACTCTGCTTAGCTGTGCTTACCTCTGCCCTCCTGAGTGCTTGTGGCTTCTCTTACATTGAAAACCACAGGCTACAGGGATTTTGTCCCCCTCTTCTGATTCCAGAGACTACCATGTCCACTTGTCACTTTGATCTGTCTTGATGAACACATTTTGGTGGACTGAAGGCAGTGATTCTATGGGGATGGCTAAGATTTTGTAATTCCTCCCAGTTAAGGTCATGAGGGACCCTCTCAATAAACAATGCTTACTTTTTAAAAACAAATCTTTGAAAAGCTTATATAAATCCCACCAAATACTGTAAGCATAGAGACTTTGGCTGCTTCACCCGTCTTCTGCGCTGGTCTAACAAACGCCTCAGAGGCTACAGTGGACCTTGGTCAGTCTTTAAAGGATGTATCATCCATAATGGATAGCCTTTTTTTGATATCATGATCTTGAGAGCAGATACTGGCCAAATCAGTATGTGAGGAAATTTCACAGAGGGTATACCTCAGTTAGTAGAATCCCCAGCCAGGGGACATTTGATGCCAGGAGAATGCAAAATGACTTGGGGTAGTTCATAGCAATAAATAACAAGAGGTCAGGGAGGGAGAGAACTTTTTACAATTCCAGGAATCTTGGCTCACCTGCCCTGTGTGGTACTGGTTTTTAACACCTGTCTGAATAGTGCAATCAACCCCCAGCTCCTCCTTATTCATTAGGTAAGTCCTGTACAACCAAGCTGCATAATAGCCTTCCAACTCCCCAACTTCCTCCATTCACTTCTGAGGATACATCAAGAATGTCTCCAGCTCAGCAGCAGGTGGATGTGCTTCAGTGATGTCACTTTCTTGGACTGTACTTGGTGGTTGTCTTTTGCCATTCATGGTTCTTTATGGACACGCTAAACCACCCCCCATGAGATATATGTAAACTGTTCTAGTAAAACCCACTTAGGTGATGTGGTTAAGAATGTCAAAAGAAAGCGTGAGAACACCCAGGTAACTAGTACAAACATGCATCAACACGCTCACAAGAGTGATACACACGCAATCAGAATTGGGAAATCTAATTAGTTGAATGAGAGTGATTTTTGAACTTTTTATTGACTTTTATTGATGTATTATTTGAGAATATCCTTTTTTTCCTTTTTCATTGAATATTCTCTGTATTTACATTTCAGATGGTATCACCTTCCCCCCAATCCTATCAACCCCTTTGCCTCCCATTGCCTCCATGAAGGTGCTCCTTCTCCCAATGACTCTGTCACACCTCAGCACCTTGGCATTCCCCTACACTGGGAAAAACAAACGAGCCCTTCACTGGACCAAAAAAGGCCTCTCCTCCCATTGACGTCAGACAATGCTGTCCTCTGCTGCATATGCACCTGGAGCCATGGGTCTCTCTATGTGAACTCATTACTTGGTGTTTTAGTCTCTGGGAGATGTGGATGGTTTGGTTAGTTGATCATTTTGTTCTTCTCATGGGGTTGCAGATGCTGTCAGCTCCTTCAGTCCTTTCTCTAGCTCCTTCGTTGGGGTCCTCATGTTCAATCTGATGGTTAGATGCAAGCATCCTCATCTGTATCAATATGACTCTGGCAGAGCCTCTAAGGAGGCATCCATATCAGGTTCCTGCCAGTAAGCACTGCTTGGCATCTGCAATAGTGCGTGGGTTTAGTGGTTGCATATGAAATGGATCCCCCGGTGAGGCAGTCTCAGGATTATCTTTTCTCCAATCCCTGCTCCTCTATTTGTCCCTTTATTTCCTCCCATGAGCATTTTGTTCTCCCTTCTAAGAAGGACTGAGGCATCCACCCTCTGGCCTTCCTTCTCTTTGAGCTTCTTCAGTTCTGTGAATTGTTTCTTGGGTATTCTGAGCTTTTTGGGCTAGTATCCGCTTATCAGTAAGTACATGCCATGAGTATTCTTTGGTGACTGGGTTACCTCACTCAGGATGGTAGCTTCAAGTTCCATCCATTTGCCTAGAAATTTTATGAAGTCATTGTATTTAATAGCTGAGTACTGTGTATATGTACCACAATTTCTGTATCCATTCCTCTGTTGAAGGACATCTGGGTTCTTTCCAGTTTCTGGCTATTATAAATAAGGCTGCTATGAACATGGTGGAGCATGTGTCCTTGTTAGATGTTGGAGCTTCTTTTGGTATATGCCCAGGAGTGCTGTAGCTAGGCCCTCAGTACTATGTCTAATTTTCTGAGGAACTGCCAGATTGAATTCCAGAGTAATTGTACCAGCTTACATCCCCACCAACAGTGGAGGAGTGTTCCTCTTTTTTCACATCCTTGCCAGCATCTGCTGTCACCTGGGTTTTTGATCTTAGCCATTCTGACTGGTGTGCTGTGGAATCTTAGGGTTGTTTTGATTTGTATTATCCTGATGACTAGGGATGTTCTTGACACTTGTGAGTATGTCATTAATAGATAACCAGGGGATCTGATTAGCTATTCCATTTTTACCTATTAGTATTCATAAATAGCTTATTAACTTACTCCAAACATTACTTATTTTAAATATATCTTTAATTTTCAAACATACTTGTATTAAATATATATTTAAACCCAATATTTCAGAAAGTTTCATAAAGGAAAGATACTGGTTTGCCTGTTTGACATTAATGAAGCATTATGTAATCAGTCTGTTTGCTAGTCTGATTTCACTTGCTGCTAGTGTCCTTTATAGTGTGCAAATTTTTCCTTCCAAACTAGTAACATGTATGGACAAACTAATTTTAAAATATTAAAATATGGCCCATGATGTCCAGATACACCTTTCCCAAATACATATTAATCACAGTTGGGTTTTTCTTTTCTTTAAATAATGGGAAAGTTCTACCCTATAGAGTCATCTAAAAATTAAACGCTGTAGTAGAAATGTAAGTGCTTTGCACATTAAGAGCAAATGCTCAATCAGTGGCTGCTTTCTCTGCCTTGTTATTGGCATTTGGTCTTGTAGTTAAAACAAAAACAGAAAAGCAAAGTATTGGCTACAAATAGACAGAAGTCTGTTTGTATCTTTTCCTCATTTCAACGTAGGCCTATTGTTAATCCTAATCAATTAAAATCCTAAAATGAGTAGGAAAATCTTCACATGAGAGTGACTGAGAAAAAAAAATTGTGAAAAGGTTTCACACTTGAGTCAGTGTGATTCCACACACCCTGAGTCGTTGTGTCCTCTCTTTGGTAATTTCTTTCTTTGTCTCCAAAAGTTGTCCCTGGGATGCTCCCTGTCTTTTACCAGTTCTTCTTCATAATTCTAAGGACCACCAATGTCTGTGTCATGACTTTTCTAAGCATCTTTCACACTGTTTACCGGTACTGTATTCTCTATTGTCATTCCCATGTTAGTGACCATGGTCTCCCTCGTTCCCTGTGACCCATCTACTTCCTCACCTCACCCTCCAAGGCCTCCCTACCTTTCAGATTCTGAAAATGGCTTTGTAACTTACCTTCTGTTCAAGTCTAATGGCAAGGTGCTTCCTTTGTCTTTGTTATCTGTCCTTTATAAACACCACACCTTCTCCCTGGTGGCTCCAAGTCTAATGCCTTCCTCTGGCCCAGTCCCTTCTTCTTGTTTCTAGCCATCCTTTAACTCAGACCAGTGGCTCTTCTTTGGAACAGTCACCCTTGACCTTTGTCCAAATGTTCATTTCATTTCTCTTTTAGCCTTTGACTGGAGTTAAACTTACAAGGCAATAAATAGTATATGGGAGGAAGAAGATGCTTGGCTGAGCTCAGCATTTCATCTCCAGTACCCAATACTGCTCTAATGGGCATAATGAGAGCTCAGTAAATATTGGTTGAATAAATGAATAAAAGAATAACTTGTCCTTAGAACACTAGGGATTTGCTTGTTTGTTGTTTAACAAATTGTTATATAATGTTTTAACAAAAATTGTCTATAATGTAACATTACCATTATAATTTTGTTTAGTCATGGTGTTGTACAACCATTGCTGCTGTCTGGTTGGTAAGAAGAATCTCATCACCCAAAGGGAAGCTTCATATTCATTAATCAGTCACTCCCTGTTTCCCACTGCTCTCTTGGCAGCCATTAATTTGCTTTCTGTCTCTGTGGATTTGCTGACTGTGACTATTCCATGTAAACAGAATCATCAGTCCATCATGTTACAGCTGCCTGTGGGAGTGCCTACCTCGCACACAGCCTTGTCCTTATCATCCCTAACCCATCAGCACAGTGCCTTGCATGGAGAATGCATGGGAAAATCCTTATGGAAATCGAATTATGTTTTCAAGCTTGACAAACTAAGCATATACTCAAGATATGTTTTCAGTTCTGATAGCAAATATTTTGTTTTATTTTTTGCTGAAAATTAATCTGAAAAAAAAAGATAGTACTGACCTATTCACTTTTACTGTTGAGTTGTATGCCTAGTTTATATATTGAAGATGATATTGTAAGGAAAGGTGTGATTCTAGAAAACACAGTAATATAATAAAGCAGAATAGAATATTCAGAACAAAAGAGCAACATACATAAATTAGCCATGCAGAGGACTAGAGAATTAGCACAGTTAAGGAGATGCCTGGTTTCCTTCACACCAATAAAAGGGAAACATTTGTTTCTAGGCCGTTAAAAGAATCTTACCCATTTTAAGCAGGGATGGTCTTTTATTATACTAAAGGAAAATTCTAATGTATTGATTCATTTCTAAATCGTTGTAAGTGGTCATTTTGTGCCTGTCACTCCTCTGTAGCATGGTAGGTCTATGGTGAGCTAAAGTAAGTAAAGAATTGCTAGACATAATCCATGCATGATCTTGGCAGTGCTGTTTGCTCAGTATCAAATCTTGTTCTGGGAAGTTTGTCAGTTTAAAGTGATTCCAGAGTAGCAGGTTGGCTGAGCCAATCAATTTAGAAAATACCTGCCTTCAGTGGGTCGAGTTTGGAAGAGGTTTTCTGTAAGGACATTCTGATCCCCAGGTCTTCCAGGAGGACTTGTGATCATTTCTACTCAGGTCTACAATCATTATCCTGATTTTGTACCACCTGGCAAAGATCGGCTCCAACCTGACCCACCTGTTAGACATTATATTTTGATCAAAAATAAGATCTCACTGACTGCTCATGAGTTGGAAACTTACCCAAGAGTCTATTAAAAAAACAAATCAAATCTAATCTAATCAAACAAATCAAAATAAAAGGAATGTAGTTAAAGCTATTTTCTGCATTTGAAAAACGCAGTCTTGGCTTTTCTGTGCCTTGCCAGGATGCAAACACAACAGGTTCTCATGGGAAATTTTCATATTTTCTTAGCACTTGATGTTAAAAAAAAAAAAAAAAAAAAAAAAACTAACCCACAGAGTCTACTGAGAAGAGCCAAATCTCTGCCACATTCGGGGTTCTGGGATTCTGGCACAGTGAGGAACAACAGCAAGGTTATTTCGGGGAAGCTGCCATGTGAGTTTCCTGAAAATTTCACAGTCAGCCCGTCACCCCATCCCAGCCCTGGGTCAGTTGAGGCATGCACACAGCCCCTCTAAGCCTGAGAATGATGGTGCAGGTCAAGGTCACTAAAACCACAGGCCTCAGTGACATCCCATTTCTGTTAAGGTTTCAAGAAAGCTTCTGGAGCTACACCCTGGAGGGAAGGTATAAGTAAACCAGGCTGACTTTTAGCTGGCGTGCTTTTTCTCTCCTGAGTGTGACCCACGGAAATACAGTTCACAGGCATCTATAGACTGAGAGCTAAAAGGTGCTACCTTTGAAAGTAGGATTTGCTGATGACTGATAAGTTGAGGACTTAAGGAATGTGTATACTAATCACACATGCATTGATTCATTCAAATGATGTTTGACAAATATCTGGTGGGTCTCGGGCAGTGCCAGCCCACTTAGACTGTATCCAAAATCCAGATAGATCAAGTTTTTATAAAGGTTACGTTCTAACAGAGAAAGGCAGAAGATAAACAACACGCCGCAGGGTATCATCACACTGCACGGTATGCTGGGAAAGATTACAGATCAAAAGAGATTGAATGGGAAGACAGTGTTAGCTGTGGTATTCCAAAGAGACCCCAGTGGAGTGCTTTAGAGCAAAGACTAGGAGGTGATGAGCAGGCATGGCTGTTCAGTGAGGAGCAGTCCAGAAACCCAGAATTGCTGGCTGCAGGCCTCATGCTGGGACAGTGCCTGAAGCCTTTGAGGTAAAGGGAGGCTGGGGATGCTGGAGTGAAGTAGATAAAGGGGTACAGAGGTGGAAGATGAGAGCAGGAAGGAAGGGGGGCTGGGTGTGGTAGTGGGTAGTGCACGGCTTTGGGAAGTAGAGAAAGGTTTGGGGATCTGTCCAGTATGACATGAAAGCCCTATCTCTAAAGGACAAATCTAATCGTCTACACTGGGAATCGACAGACTAGGGGGACTATCAAGAGGCAATGCATGAGGGTTCTCAGGCAGTCATTAGTAAGGTCTTGGCTAGCAGGTAGGTGTCTTGAGTCAGACTGGTAGCAGTAAAGTTGGTGAGCAACAGTCCAGGCCTGGGACTATTTTGGTAGCTGAGCCAGTAGGTTTTTGACAGATTGGATGTGAAATGGAAAATAAAAACAAATACCTTCATTTATTCAACACTCTCCACTCTGACAATCTACTCAACATCAATTACTCAACAACGCAAAGCACCTGGTCCTTTTCTTCTTTTAAACAAGAACTGTGTTACATTGACAGGTGGAAGTGATGTAGTCTCAGCATCAGCTCCTTCTGATGGAGCCTGTGGTACTAAACACGTGGTACTACGGAGAGAATTGGCTTAGACACAGAGGAGAGACATTCAGGCTGGGTCTTACAGGAAGAATGGGCACTTGTCATTCAGAGCTGAGAAGAGCTGCCTAGGCAGAGGAGAGACAGATGAAAAGGTAGGTACTGTTTCATGGATTCGAGAAACTACAGGAGATAGGAACGAAGAATCTGGAGAGAAAGCTGGACATATGTTTGTAAGAACAGCAAGCACTGTTAACTACTGCCAGCTCTCTAGCCCCTGCCTCGAATCTTAAAAATAACAATGAAGCCCAAGACATAAGCTTAAAACAGAGAGAGCTAACTGGAAATACTTGTGGGCCTTTTGAAATCTCAAAACCCACCACAAGTGACCCACTACTTCCAACAAGGCCATACCTCCTAATCCTTCCCCCAAAAGTTCCACCAACTTTGACCAAGCATTGAATATATGAACCTATGGGAGCCACTCCCTTTTTTTAATTGAATATTTTTTGTATTTACATTTAAAATGTTATCCCCCTTTTCAGATTTCTCCTCTCCCATCCCTCCTCTACTTCCCCTCCCACTCATCCACTTCCACTTTACCACCCTGACATTCCTCTACACTGGGGAAAGAGCTTTCATAGGACCAAGGGCTTCTTCTCCTATTGATGCTAGACAATGCCATCCTCTGCTACATATGCGGCTGGAGCCATGGATTCCTCCATGTGTACTCTTTGGGTGGTGGTTTAGTCCCTGAGAACTCTGGGGAAGTCTGGTTGGTTGATAATATTGTTCTTCCTATTGGGTTGCAAACCCCTTCAGCTCCTTCAGTCCTTTCTCTAAGTCCTCCATTGAGGTTTCTGTGCTCAGTTCCGATAGTTAGCTACAAGCATTCTCATCTGTAAGGCTCTGGTAGAGCCTCTGAGGAGACATCCATATCAGGTTCCTGTCAGCAAACTACCACAGGCTTAGAGAAGGAATGGGCGGAGGGTATGGAAGAGGACAACCAGTAAACTATGGGATAGTGGAGAGAGTGGTGACTCTATAAGCCATGTCTGCCACCTGCTGATGTGTTAAACAAAGGGATGGTGGTGACAACCATGATTTCAGAATAATCTGGAAGATAGAGTGAGTCAAAACCTCTTGAGCAGAAAGAAGGAACAAATGTTTGATTTTTTCAGCAGAGGTCAGATCTGGTTGGAATTGGCTCTCACTGAAAGCTGTTTTAAGAGCACAAAATAAAGAAGGAGGGTGTTTCTTGGGGTTTCATTCATTTTGCTCCAACAAGCTTCTCAATGATTACTGTTTATTGTCCAATTCCAGGAGCAGCTCTGCAGGATGGAAGGGGTTATTGGATTTTTGTCATTCCATTCATTAACTACTTGACACATAGTCTTGAGCCTCTCTCTGTCTGATGGTCCAGGAATCAGGCAGGTGTTTTCTTATCTAGTTTAAAAACACGAAGATGCTTCTCTGTACCCAACACTGCTATTCGTCCTGTGTGAACAGTTTATTGAAGTTTAGGATTCACCACTTTGAGAACTGTCTAAATTATCTTGAGGTATCACACACACACACACACACACTGCTGTTTTGCCGAAAGAAAAAGTTCAAGGAACATTTGTTTTAAAACTAAATGAATCATTCATCACACATTCATGTGTCAGCCTCTGAGTAGAATTAGTTAAGAATTCTAGTTTCCACAGCTGAGGTTCTCCATAATAGGGTGTATCACCTACTTTCTAACCTTAAGCTGCCTGTCTTCTATCTGAGCTAAGGCAGAAAATAGACCAGAGTCAGCCAAGGCACACGTGTGGGCAGTAGGGAGCTGTAGAGGGCAGTGGAACTGGCAGCAATGCTGAGTGCTTGGCACCAGGAGCACTACTGATGGTGATGCTATGTAAGTGCATAAGGCCATTGTTAGGGATGCAGTGTGACCTCATATCACAGTGGATTTATAAATCCCCTCCCCGTTCTTCATTTGTGTTAGTGTCTGTCCAGGATTTAGCTCAAAGATTTCGGAGAATCCCAGTATCAGTTATAACAACTCCCAGAAAGCTTGTTTGTGCTGTATTGGTTGCTTTTCCTGTTAAGGTAAAATCCACACTTAGCAGTTTTGACCCCTCATCCTTTTTAGTCCTGGAAACATCATCAAAGCCTAGGCCTTTCTCAGTTACTGAAGAACTCAGTAGTGCCTCTGAATCCATTGAAATAGGCCAGTGTTCACACACAGAGCACACAAAGCATAGAAGCCATCTACTTTACATTAGTCTCTTGTACTCTTTTTTAAAAAAAAAATGATTTGTTTCTGTTTCATGTACATGTGCATTTTGCCTAATTATGTGTATGCAGTATCCTCAGAGGCCAGAAGAGGGCACCTAAACCACTGGAGTTACAGTTGTTACTCCATGTGAGTGCTGGGAACCTAACCCAAGCCCACTGCAAGAAGAGCAAGTTCTCTTAACTCCTGCCCTCCCTCTCTCTACCCTCCCTCTACCTTCATATAATTTACAAATAATTGCCAACAATTCTTGGGGAAAGTTACTGTTCCACTCACTCAGTAACATACTGTAACACATGCTCTCAGTATATCATAGATCAAAGGAACAGAAGTCAATAATAGGAGAGGATGAAAAAAAAAAACTTAGCATGCTGGAACATCTAGGAATTCCAGAGGGTTTTTTTTTCCCATAGAGACTGCAAACAGACACAGGCATCAACACTTCATGCTCCCAACTCAGTTATATTAGAAATGAGAATAAAATGGAAATGTATTAGAAATGAATATAGAAAAGTGTTCAACATTCTTGCCATAAGAAAAACACAAGTTAAAAATTTATTGGTAAATCATTTCCATCCAACCTGAATGTCACTAAGAAAACAAAATGCAACAAATGCAGATGAGGCAGAGTCTATTAGACACTGACTATGATTAACAGGGCAGCCACTATGGAAGTAGAGGTTCCTTGAATAACAAAAGCAGAACATGATCTGATTCATACCCCACTCCAAGGCACATGGCTGATGAATTTGACTGGAATTGACATCACTTAGTGTCTTAGTCAGAGTTTCTATTCCTGCACAAAATATCATGACCAAGGAGCAAGTTGGGGAGGAAAGGGTTTATTCAGCTCACACTTACATATCGCTGTTCATCACCAGAGGAAGTCAGGACTGGAACTTAGGCAGGTCAGGAAGCAGGAGCCTATGTAGAGGACATGGAGGGATGTCACTTACTGGCTTGCTTCCCCTGGCTTGCTCAGCCTGCTTTCTTATAGAACCCAGGTCTACCAGGCCAGAGATGGAATCCACAATGGGCTGGGCCCTCCCCCCTTGATCATTAGTTGAGAAAATGCCTTACAGCTGGAGCTCATGGAGGCATTTCCTTAACTGAGGCTCCTTTCTCTGTGATAACTCCAGCTTGTGTCAAGTTGACACAAAACCAGCCAGTACACTTAGGAATGGGCATGTATGTGAGGGTATCTTCAGGGAAGTTTGATTGGGTGGCAAGACTCAACTTGAGTGTGTGCATCACCATCCATAGTCGGGGCCCTGAACTAAACAAAGGGAAAAAAGAAGCTCAGTACCAGTACTTTAGATATGATATGATATGAGATGAGATGATGATGATATGTGTGTGTGTGTGTGTGTGTGTGTGTGTGTGTGTGTGTGTGTGTGAGAGAGAGAGAGAGAGAGAGAGAGAGAGAGAGAGAATATAGAATATGTAATACTGCTATAATAACTTGGGAATGAGTGCAAATTACTTTGACACACTAATTGCATTCCATGGTATTAGTGGTAGAATTGCTGGATTATATAGTAATTGAACCACCAGTTTTAAGGCACTGTCATGTGACCTTACAAAATGCACATGCAACCTCAGCAATCACATATGAGAATTACCCAGCTTTTTTTTCCCCCTCAGTGTTGCTTTGGCTATTCAAAGCCTTTTGTGGCATCATATCAACATAGGAGTGCTGTTCTATCTCTGTGAAGAAGAATGCCGTTAGTATTCTCAGAGGGATCACATATGTAGATGGCTATGGGCGGTGTGGTCACTTTAACAGCGTTGATTCTTACACTCCATGAACATGGGATATCTTCCCATTTACTTGTGATTATTTTCATTCTTTTGTCCATATTTTATAGTTTTCATTCCTATATTCTTTTATCTCATTGGCTAAATTTATTCCCAGATACCAGTTTTGTGGCTAAGTGAGGTTGTTTCCAAGGTTCCCTTACAAACAACTTTGTTATTCAGCAATAGCAAACTGTTCTTCTATTTGGCTGAGTCTGTTTGCTGCCCATTTCTACTCTTCTTGACCATATAATAAATGAAGAACAGTGAGCTGCAGGAAAACCATAATCTGAACTGTAATTGGTTTCTTTGAAGTGACAAATTGTGAAGGGAAGGCATGCAACAAGTGGTAGCTTTCATTGTGGGTGAGTCACTCTGTCCCATTATGGTGACTTTAAATTTCTGCTTTGATTGTCATACAATGTATTAGAGAGAGGAATTACAGTTAGTGTGTTCTAGGGAGTAAATTATATGTTAAATTTATAAGCCACAATACAATTTTTATAACATGTAGAGATAAGTCTTTTTAAGTGATAATTAAGTCTAATTGGGGTTATAAGTGGGAATACCTAATCTAATAATATTAGATGAGGGAGATTTTCTTTCTTTTTCTTTCTGTAGCACTCTCTCAAATATAATAAGAAGACCATTTTAAATCCAACAGAAAGCTTTGTGGAAACCAACCATATTGGCAGCCAGATTTCAGCCTCTGGCGTTCAGATGTGTGAGAAGACACAGATGCTTCTAAGCCGCCTTGTGTATGATTCTTGCCTAGCTGTTTCCTCTGGATTGAAACATTCCCTCACAGAGGGGAGACAGAGCCTAGCGAAACTCACAAGAAGCCCAGGCTACATGGGAAACTTCTGAGACTCAAGGAGCCTCTCCACATAATCACTATAAGCAGTAACCAGTTGTTGGGGTGGGGTGGGGGCTGTGAAGGAATGGTCCTCATTGACAATGTAGTCTTGGCAAGTTGTATAGAGAACTTGGGAAATGGAAATTTTCTGGATTAGGAGCCATGCTGAGGCAGAATTTTCAGTGATGTAGCAGCCTGGGTCACCCATGCTCCTGGGTATCACTCCAATGTGTTGATTGGATTATCAGAATGATCTTGAATGATGTTGGTCTGTATTTGTTCCCGTATCTGAAAAAAAAAAAGTATTCCTGGCATCTCACTCAGGAAAAGTAATGTAACCATGCCCTTTTGTCAAGGCAATCCAAGCTAACTAGATTAGAATATAGACAAATTTATAAATCTGACACAAAGTCCATATCCAAAGCTAGACCATCAGAAAATTATATCCTTCATGGAAGGACAGGTGTAGAATAAATAAACTAAGGAAAGAAAACAGAAATTTGACTTTGTGGATCTGATACGTAAACCAAAGGACCAAAGAAAGAAAGAAATCCTTTCCAGGCAGAGTTAACGCATGTAGATCTTCATACAGATATTTTAAGTCTACATTTTTGTTACTTTGCCTTATAAACCATCTAATAAAGATAATCTAAAGTGTTTCCAAGTTTCAGTAAACTCTAGTGTCCTTGCAAATTTCTATTAAAACTCAACCTGTGCCCACTGTGCGTCCCACAGATGATGCTCCAAGGTTGACGTGTGCACAGAGGGAAGGACACAAAGCCAACACAGAAACAACGTCTGCATAATGCAATTTACATTTTCTCAAAACATCACAGGTACCTGAAATTTGAGCAAATGAAAAAAAATGAGGCTCGTTAAATATTCCACTTATAAAAATCTACTTATAAAAATATAGAATGTACCTAGTACAGTTAAACCTTCTGTGGGTAGATGTGATATTTTATGCAACTTGAAGAGATAATTACCAGAGTAGAAGCAAGAACCAACTGTGTTACTAAAGCCGATGAGAGAAGGTATTAAAATCGGTAGACTATACACTTGACCAGTATAACACAAATAATCACCATCCTAGACAACGAGTAAAAAGTAAAGAAGTGACATTGTGTCATAACCAAAGGTTCTTTAGAGTTCTGCAACAATGCGTATTATATTATTTGGCATTAAGTAATAAAGTTAAAAAATGCTCAGTCCTCATGGCTTGTTGATTTCATCCTAAAGAAATGGTTTAGAAAAACTTTGCATATGTGCATCAGGAGGCACGCTGGTTGGAGCAGTGTGAGGTATATTCCTATGAGGGAATACCATAGCCCAGCAACACTGACTGCCTTTGAAAACATATGAACAAGTCAGAACAACTCATGCCCACTGATCCCATTCCATAAAATGCAAAACAACATTCCTCCCAGGATCTATAAACAAGATGGCTGCACACATGGAGGACACCACTTCTAAATCATCAGGGTATGTCCATGCAAGTTTTGTTCCCTATTTCCATAAACATATGTACAACTCCCTTATGCACCACGCACGACACACACAGACTACAAAATCTTTCCAGTGTGGAGGTCACATGGGAGGCACTGCTTTATAACCTGCTTGTTTCACTTAAAATGAATTATAAGCAGCTCTCCATGTCAAAACAAAATCTATAAACATTTTATTAGCTATACAGAATTCTACGTATGGATGTCCCATACTTACCCAAATCCTCTACTAGGGAACAGAATTGATTCAAACGTTTTTCAACAATAAGGACTATCAAAAACATCAATTTCCTGACACATAAATCTTTGTGTTGTAACATCGTTTGATTCAGCAAGGTAAATGGCTTGGTGAAGGGTTATTTTACAGTACTCCATTGCTAACAGGATGAGAGTAACCTCATTTCTCTTAGCCTTTTCAGACATTGCTGCCCTGAGGTTTTGCCAACTGTATGTATAAAAATTACATTAGTCTGTTTTAAAATATCCTATGTATGAGGTTTTGAGTATTTTTTAAAAAAAATAAATGCATGGGTATTTCTTTTACTTTGGTATTTACTCTTGGATATTTATTTTGTTATTTGGTGTGTGTAATCTGTTCAGTTTTCCTGACTATATTTTCTCCTGAATAGACTGTTTTGCAAAACAGAGCTTGTGACATTTGGGGGTATGTGTGTTCATGTGTCTGTGGATGTTATAGATGTGTGGGTGAGAGGGCCAGTGTGTGTTTGCTGAGTAATTGCATAATAGTCTTTTTTCAGTAATGTGTTTGGCTGGGTTCTCACAGCAGGCAAATCATACATCTTCCACTGGCCTCATTCCTGGTGTGCATGCTGCCCATGCCTTCTCAGTGCTTCTGAGTTATCCCATATGCTCTAGGACCCTAACCAGAGGTTCCTTCTGATGTTCCTGGTTAGCAAACTACCACAGGTCAGCCAAACTTTGTCTGCCACCCAATTTTAAAAGGCCAGTGAGCTAAGAAAACATTTTAATGTCTGGGAAAAGAACAAAAGGAATAATATTTTATGGATACATGACAATTGCATAAACTTCAAACCTCTGTGTCCATAAAGTTTTATTGGAGCACAGCCATGCTTGCTCATTAAGATACATCGCTAAGCGTGGTTTCATGCTGTGATGTCCGAGGTAAGTAGTCATGAGACACCACATGTTCAGTGGAGCTGAAAATATTTACTAGCTGGTCTTCTTTCTATAAAGCTTGCTGATTTCTGCTATAGAATCAAAACTTCAAAGCGGATATAACAAATTGCCTGACCCTGCTCTGAGAGTCTTCTGCACAGCCTTAGTTTTCATCTCAGTGGGGCTGTTGTTGGAATTTCTCTTCCACCTGAAGCTCCAAAGTTGGGCATCTTTATCAGCAAGCATGGGTTTGAATCGTCCTCTCATTAGTCCAATTCCAGAGTTCTTTGAGATAGATGGACTATGAATGAGATCCATCTTTCTTTTGGCTTCAACACACATTCTATTCCCTTTAAAATCCCACCACTGCATGGGTAACTGTACTAAAGAGGATGATTTTGTTCTTGGGGGTCCCCACAGCATGAGGAACTGTACTGAGAACCACCAACTCAGTTGGAATTTGTTTAAGGGTATCTAGGCCATATGTGAGTGGCTGGGGCAGGGGAATGAAGGTTTTTCAAAAAGAAAATTTTACAAGCAAAAGAAACATAGTTTCACAAAAAGTTAAAAAAAAATGAGGCTTCTGAGGTCAATAAAACATTGGGTTTAAAACAAACAAATTCTTGAAGAATATTTCAAATCCTTGCTCATGGCATAAATAGATTGGGAAACACACACAGTTGCCCAATGTGATCTGGGAGTAAGGGGCGTTCCTCTCAGGGCCTAGAGGGATCTTTGGAAAATGTTGCTCTGAACCTCTGCAATACTTTTATGATACCCTTCCTTCTGAAGAAAGCTAGTGAAATGATCAGTTAGTCTCTGGAAGGAATCAAGAGCTATCTCTGACCCTTAGTCCTCCAGATTCCATGGGCAGTCTTGGGGGCTCACAGAACCTTAACCACAATTTTTTTTTTCATTTAGTCTGGGCCAAATCTCTATCCCAGACTCAAGGTCTAATGGAGAAGAACAAATAATATTATTAAAGACAACACAGTAGCCATTATCCCTCTGCTTCATAAATGTGCTTCTTAACCTTTGTTTAATCCACTCTTCCAGCTTTAACCACAGCAGGGCAGTAAGTTCCCAGCACTTTACCTGCAAGACAGTGAGCTGTTTCCCTTTCCCTGTTCAATTATGCAACAAATATTTATTAAAGACCCACTGTACGTCACACACTATTTTAGGTGCTTGAAATACATCGTTGACAAAGACTGTAGCATTTCTGCTCCAGCTGGAGGAGACCAGTGGACAAATTAAGATCAACATAGTCATGAGTAAATGGTTAAGTCAGTAAGTGTGTACACTACTGAAAACCAAACAAACAGGCTGACAGTGGAAAAGGAGTAAAGTCTAAGGAACTGTGCAGTGTGAACCCCAAAGAAACATGGGTACTATTTCTGCCTGGAGACACCAAAAAATGCACTTTTAATGTATTTTGGCCAATAGCAAGGTTGATTTTAGTCTGCTACAATACGTTGGTTAACTTTCCTTGGGCAATTAACTCTAAAAAGGAAGAGTTTTATCTCAGCTCCCAGTTTGGAGGTTGCTCTCTGTGATGATGTGGCTTCATTTGGGCCTCTTGTTAGGACTGCACTCTGTGGAAAAGGGTGTGAGATGCACAACAGCCCAGCAGCAACATCAGAGAGGAGGAGGAAAGGACCGATGCCCCGTCCTGGTTAGCTTCCTTTTCAACGTGATACAAATGAGAGCCATCTGGGAAGAGAAAGAGCCTCAATTGAAAGCTACCCCTTGGTCATATCGCTCTAGCTCCCTCTCTCTCTCTCTCTCTCTCTCTCTCTCTCTCTCTCTCTCTCTCTCTCTCTCTCTCTCCCTCCCTCCCTCCCTCCCTCCCTCCCTCTCTCTCTCTCTCTCTCTCCCTCCCTTCTCTCATACACACACACACACACACACACACACACACACACACGTACAGTTTTTTCTATTCCTCATAAATTCCCACCTGAGTGAGGAGTTAAAATCTAGTTGAATATTCACGTTGGGAAGATGATTGCCACTCAACTTCTTCAAAAGTGATCAATATCAATAGTATGTGTGTGATTGATCGTGGTGGTGTGTATGTTGGGGGGGAGTGGAGATGAAGGGGCTGTCTGTAGTCATTTTCCAACAGGGGCAATTTTTCCCTGGAGTTGAGGACTAGAAAGGAAGAGAGAGAGAAAGAGGTGGGGGGAGTTGGAGGTAAGCTGCTTGCTCCCTGCTGGCTTGTGGGTGGTCAACTAGTATTGTTGTAATTTGTGGAACCTTGGTCTAGTGTTTTTTTTTTTTTTGTTTTGTTTTTTTTTGTTTTTGTTTTTTTTTTTTTTTTTTGGTTTTTTTGGTTTTTTTTTTTGACAACGGAAAGGAAAACATGCCTGGTTGTAGGAGTTATTGTCCCAGAAATGGAATTTCAGACAGGCATTTGTGTAGACGGAAGTTGGGGGAGAAAGTGGGTCTCAGAGGTTTCCACGTATATGGCGAACTTGCAGGCGTCTGTTGCCACCAGTTATGAAGAGAACTGTTCTGTGAGTGTCTGCCTCTGTGGACAGCACAGCTCTAGTAACCACATTGCCCACGTGCTCAGCCCGGAGCCCAGGGCGTGCAGCAGGAAGGGTGTGTCAAGGTTGAGCTGGGAAGATGCTGATCGGCTCCTTTCTGTTACCCGGTGGCCCAAACCTGAGATCTGCACATTGCAGACTGGAAGTTCCTCCTCTAGTTCTGAAAGTCAAACCTGCAATTTGAAAATGTTCTCAAAGCTTTCCTCAAAATGAAAATATTTGTTCAAATCCTCAGAATGCAATAAGAAAATATCCTTCTAGCAAAAGCAATGACTTAGCGTTTTGGGCTTGGCACGAAAATAGGAAAACACAGCAAAGGGACTCACACAGCCTGTCTGTCTATTGGCTGGAGCTGGCTTCTAAGGATTAAATTGCCCTATGAACTTGGCTCACCTTCCTTCTGGATGGTTCTTGGAAAGTACTCCTAAGAGTTCACATTTTTCTCTTCCATAATTTACTAGAGAATCTTAAAGAGACATGTGTTATAACTCAGAGACTAAAGCCCACAACACCCTTGTTTTTGAGAAAGGAAACTGAGGCCCGGAGAAGTACTAGGATTTCTCCCTAAAGCCACAAGGGTTAGTGCCACTGGGAGGGATAAACTCCAGACTCCTGTCACCTTCAATGACCCTCCATCTCTTTCTTCTCTTTCTAGCTTACATGAGAAATTTTGCATCCGTGTTAGCAATGGACCTAGTGCTAAGGCTTAGGAAACTGTAGACAGTTTGCCTGATAGGGAGACAGAATGATTCAATAAGAAATTAGATAAGCCAGGGGGTTACAAATTATCTCACTTATTCCCAAGTCCCCAGCTTCAGAAAGTAATGGGCACCTACCTGCTCAACTTGCCCATTTTTCTGTTTTGCAAGTTCAGGAGTATATATGATTTTCTATTAGTGGTTGCTTAGATGGATTGAAGTCAATGAGCCATAGCCCTGGGAGTCTTAGAGGAAACTGAGTTTTGGTCCTTTCTCTAATTTGCTTTCTTTGTTGCAACTTTAATTGTGCTACATCACAATGGACTGACTCTCCCTCCCCACAACTGAAATGCCATTGACTTTTCATCTCAGTGGTTAGTCCCTGTCTCTTTCTATAATAGAAGAAAAATTAGAAGGACCCAACTTTATATATTTCCTAATCTTGTCAGAGTCTCTGCACTATGAAATTGTTTATATATGAAAGTCAGCTGTCAACAAATGTTGGCTAAGATGTTGCAGTATGTCTGCAGGTTAGGAGTTGTATATTTGACATTCATTAAGCAAGAACTCTACCTAGTGTCTACTTCATAAGCCCTCCTTTGCCTGGCACTGAGAATACAAAGCTGATACAGAAACTTGATCTTAAGAAACGTTCTGTCTAGGCAGAGATGCAAGGATCAACAAAAATCTAACTTAACCTTTGTATTTATTAGTCATGGTCCTGGCTTTGATTTCCTAGTAAATGTTATCAATGTTATTTGTTTATGCTAGGTACACTCAAGATACATTCATAAGTTCACTTTTAAAGTAAAAAACAAGGAACATGACACATTAACATGGGTGGGTTTCGGCACTATTGTTTCTGCAATTGACATAATCAGAGCAGGCATCCAGAGTCCTCTTTTCTACCTTCTTGGATACAGGTGAGACATCACTGCTTTCGTCCAGCTGTTGCTCTGACCACCCTAGAGCCCTCCCAGCCAGGGTTACTCTGTGATGCTGTCTGTCTGTCGGTAACCTCTCAGTAGACTCCCAGAACCTGAATGGCTGCCTAGTCCACTGTGTTGATCTCAGAATTTCCTGCTAGCTTGAACACACATTTCTGTATCCTAGAGATGCCGCCCTTTCTAACTTCTCCCATGTTTTTTGCAGCTAATGTGGGCCAGTAGAACCGGACAAAGATATGAGAGAGCTTCTGAAAGGATGTGAACATGTGGGTGGTACCATAAGCACATTTTAGGAACATCTGCTGATTTCTCTCTTTAAGATTCAGAAGCCCTTCTTCCCCGCAGAAACATCAGGCTGAACAAGAGGAAATGAAGAATATAAAAGGGTATCCTGGTGGTCACATCTGGTGCTGTGCATCTCACATCATTGTGCAGTAAGAGGATTTTAATTCCATGGACTCACTTTTAATGGGAACCAGATACTTTTGAGGTTGATCTCCCCGGATGTCTCTCAGCATCACAAGAAAACTCTGCATGTTACAAGGGACAGCGTTACAGTGAGGTACTGGAGTGTAGTCTCCGGAGGTGATGATGTAAGCAGTGGACCTTGTCAGAAACAACAAAATGGCTTCCAGCCTGGGAGGCTGATGTGGACTAGAACAATCCTTGCCAATTCTGATTTGTAAATTCTCTATACAAAGAATTACAGGCCAATTATACTGTTAATTTCCATGGTGTGTGAACATTTAAAAATTTTTATTTCATTTAAACTTTCACTTGAGTGAAGTTTGGGCAACTATCAGACACAGACTACAAAACCTACTTTATTTTCTTTTCCAGAAGCAGACTCTGAGAGAAAAATTAAAATGCAAATGAATTATCTGGGTCTTGCAAACGGCAGGGAAGTGGAAACAAAAACAGACAGTCAGAAGTGATATTAGTACATTGGCCAACCTAACATGGAAATGCAGTTTAATCCCTTGGTATTTACAACTTGGCATGTGGAACAATGTGATCTTCTGTGCTTCCAGAAAGAAAAGAGGCATCCAAAGGTCTGAGTTCTATGGGAAAGGCACCAAGAACCTCTCAGTACTTCAAGTCACTGGGCTTCAAGACCAGTGCTTGTAGGGAAAAAAAAAAAAAAAAAAAAGAGTATCATTTATTCCAAAACCATCAGGTTCAGCAGTAACACCTACAGCATCCAGGGGAGGCTTAGATTCCCTTCTGAGCTGACTTTAGAAATGAGTCTTTCCCTTCTGACAATAGCAGAGCTAGAAGGAGCTCTGCTACCAGCATCAGCACCAAGAATGAAAGCAGAGGCTTACGAGCTCACATATGGAAGCTACGATCCAAAACATTCGGGGATTCTACTCCAGGAATGGGTTGGCTGGCTTAAACCCAAGGCACCACCAAGTGCAGTATGAGGTTTTGGAGGTTCCTATACAGGTGGCATGGGACTGGTATTAAAGGTCTGAAGCAGATTATGTAAGTCATCCTGGCCTTTATCTCAAAACGATTTTGAGCCTTGTGTCTGGTCAGTCGGTCTGTGGGACTCTTCATAGACTTTTGTGTCTGAGAAATGCCATAGTTTGTAGGAAGGCGATTTTTAAAATCAAAGATCTTTCTTACCCTCAGTTCCCCCCAGGAACTCTCCCAGGTGCTGAGAGCAGTCTGTCCAGAATAGTTTAGATGAGCCTGGCCTAGACAAATGAACATCTTACTGGCTCTGGGTGGTCTGCATTGGATCCCATCTAGGATAATTGGTTCAGATGCAAGAAGACTCTCGGGTGGCCTCTGAAGAAGTACCCAGGATGTTGCCTTATTGCAATATTCCATGGATTTTAAATAGCAGCTTAGGACCCAGACAAATGTGACTTTACCATTTCCTTCTACTCAGCTAATGATATCAAGCACATATTTTATCTAAATCTAAGTGCTGCAGAGTCTCATGGAAAGCAAAAAAAAATCCCAAGAAGCCATGGTACCTGACTTGAAGAGGAAAAGAACAGCAACACCATCTGCTTTCTGAAAATAAGAAAGGTTCACTTTTCTGAATCCCCAAACTAAAGCTTATGTAAGAAAGCTATGAACTTACTGTGAACTGTGAATGGGCAGAGTACAGAATGTCCTTCCCACAGGGTAGCCTTCTAGGAGAAATTGCATTAACTATAAAAAGTAAATACAGTTGAAAACGGGGGCATGAAGAGAATGCCCTCAAATAGCCACACTATCTCAATGAGAAAGATGAACGAATGGTGATGTGCTTTGTAAAGAGCAGTATGGTGTGGTGAAAGTGGGCGTCTCAGCAGGCTCATGTTCAGGCATCCCTCCCTCCTGAAGTACCAGCCATATGATGGGTCTAGTAGAAAATGAGGTTTATTTGGGGGCATGGGAAGAGGGGTTGGTAAGGGAGTAGAGGAAGAGAAAGAGAGGAGACAGAGTAGGACACACACAGAGATAGAGAAAGGGGGAGAGAGGCCACCCAAGACCAGAAACATTTGGAGAGGGAGGGAGAGGGGTAAGGAGAGGGAAAAATTGATGTGTGTGTGTGTGTGTGTGTGTGTGTGTGTAAGAGAGAGAGAGAGAGAGAAGAGAGGCTAAACAGTCTTTTATTACAAGTCAGGCCAACCTGGCTGTTGCTCTGTTGCTAGATAGCTGTTGGCCAGAGTCTAGAAGGAATGCTAACATGCTAACCCCTGGAAGGAATATCCTTGTCTCTTTTCACATAACCAGAGGTGTATGATGGCAGGTGTATCCCTAACTGTTCTTCTATTTTCTGAAGCTAACTGTCAATATCACCTCATATCTGGCTTGCTTTAATAATGAAGATAAGAAGTACTCTGAATGCACTGCTCTTGAGTCCTAAAACCTAAGTCCTCCTTATTATTACCACTCAGATCTTTGGACTATCCTTCCATCCTCATAGGCTTAGCTTTGCTAGACACAGAGCAGGTCAATGAAACCTAGCTAATCCAATAGGCTGGAAGAAGAGGTCAACGTTGAATGTTCTCCATTTACCCCGTGACTCACACTCCTTCTGCTTCTTCTCCACCCCAGGAAGGCAACTTGAACAGGAAACATGAACAATTTTTCTCATGCTTCATTTCTACCACTGGGTTGACTATGAAGATTATTTCTTACCTCAACACCCTTCTAGAGGGGAAGGTTATGTCTCTTTCCCGAACCTATCCCTTCTGCTGCAGAACTTCCCAGGCTGTTGTGTTTCCACCATAAACTTTGAGTATGCACATGGCCATAGCTGCCAGCTGTCAGAAGTCCTATTCCATTCCTTCTCAGGTCTCATAGATTCTGAACATACAAATGAATTTTAATAACCAGTCAGTGTTTACTGCTCTTTCCTGCTCAGATCCTGACTGAAGTAGAGACTGAGCTAAGCAAGAAACAAGAGAAATGGGAAAATTCGTCCACTCCTCCTTCATCACACTTTTCCCCTAGGACTTCACATCAGATTGATATGACATGGGAGACAAAGGAAAGGATATGTTGTCTTGTCTTATGTGTCTAGGGGAGTCTGATGCTCCTCTGGTCTGGCTTGGGGTGCATCTGTAAAAACTGACCAGTCACTTGATCGCTCTGGTATGCCAAAACCACTTTCAAGTTGTGGCTTTTCCATGGGGTGCCTTTGTGGGCTCTTCAAAGGACTTGTTGTGGCCTTCTCCAACCAGGATCCTAACTTGAGATTACTGGTTTGCTTTTGACCACTTCTCTTCCCATCAACTCTATTCTAAGGGCATAGCGGCAGTCTCTTACTTAAGCTGTCTCTGACTATGCCTCCTGCTTCATGTGTACAGAAAAGAGCTAGTCAATCCACTCACTAACGAAGGAAGAGTCAACTGCCCTTACTGTGCTTTAGCATCAAGCGCTGTCACTTCTCTTTATTTTCTCCTCTGCCTGGGAAAGTGGGTGTGCCAATGATTCCCAGTTTAAGCAACTGTAAGAGGATAAGTCCTCAGATTAGGGAAGAGACAGAATATGAGCATTCCAGTATCTATGAGTATTCTCTTGGGTCTTTTGCCCCTGAACTTCAAGAAGAGAAAACACATGATCTTCTTGAACATAAGGAATTGGGGAGGAGAGGTCACTGTTCTTAGTCGGACTTTATGGGAAAGGGTTGTCTGCCAAACTTGACTTGTCCCTTAAAATGCAAACGTGGGTGGCAGAAAAAATAATTCTTCATACTTATCTTCTTATTTGATAGCAACAGTGAAAATCAAGAAAAGTGCACTCGGTTCCTAATACTTATTTGTTAAATTAAGTTTTTATTTCCTTTGATTCTCAGAATAAGTTTTAAGACTAACATAAGCCCTGTCTCTCAGAAAGGAAAACTAAAGAAAAGAAATGGCATAAACAAATTCTTAATTCTGGCTTACAGAGTTCAGGAGCAAGACCTTGTATCTTTCCAGGTGAGGACATTAAGTCATGATCTCCCTCCATAGCCCAGCCTGGTCTAGAACTGTAAAGCCCAGACCAACTAAAACCAGGAAGCTCGATTGTTCTGCTGACACCTCCCAGTGTTGAAATAGTCTCTGAAAATTTCTGTCCATCAGCTAAGTAACTTCCATTCAGATCATTACACAAGGGATTTTTGCCTTGACTCTTTAGTGGCCCAAATCTCAGTCATTGTCATCTACCGCATAATTTGTCTAACCAGCTGTTAATCTATTTAGTCAAAGTCTCTTCTTTAATAGAATACATGCACTGAAAGGTATTATAGTTATTGTCCTGATTTTTGAAATCTGAAAGTTACTAATGAAATAACTTCTCTAGAGTTCCACAGCTACACAATTATAGTATCATAGTTTGAACTCATGCCTGTCTGATTCCAGAGTCTGAGGTTTTACACATGACAGATTCCAAACAAGATCCCTTGTTTGCGGTCTCACCAAGACAGTGGACACTGGATACACCAATCCCTCATTCTAGAATACTACCCTTACGTCTGCCTACCATCTAGGAAAACATTTTCATCCATAATGAAAAACAGATTCATGCCTCTCTGTGCTGTCCTGAAAATATAGCTCTGTGGCATTCTCCATTTTCATGTGTGGTTCTCTTACAGGCAGTCTCATTCCATGAAGATATTGGTTTTGAGAAACCAGTATACATATCTCTCTCCATGAAGATCTAAGGAGTTGGGTGAAATTTGAATGAAACGCTATGACATACCACTGCTGACTGCACAGCAAGACAGCCTCTGAAATGCCAAATCATGTCCTGAATGGATCCAAAATGGGAGACTTCTCTGTGCCTGTCTCAGCCCCATATATCCTGTAACCACAGAGTAATTCCCTTACAGAGGTTTCTACTATTTGGAAGACACTCCGGAGCCTGGAGACATTCTGACCACATTGCCTTTCCCCCCATTTGATGGGGCAAGCGTTAGGAATTCTCCAGATTGGCCCCTCACCAAATAGAGAAAGACACGATGACAGACCAGCAGTTTCTCCTCCAGTGTCACATAGAAACTTGCTGGTGTGCAAGCTAGACTCTTCCCATCTCCAGCCTTGAGCTCTTCTCACTCAATGATACTTAACAATCAGTCAGTCATTTGACACTAAGACTGATGATAGAATCCTCATTGAACCACCATTTAAACAGCCATTCAGGCAAAAACAAACAAACATGGTTTTTCTATCAAAACTATATTTTAAAACCTGCTTATTTCTTTCTCTTCCCATGCCTTCATTCTCAGCCATGGCATAACCATTGACCACTTCAGAAGCCTTTGAATTTGCATCTGTGTCCTAACCCCTTATATTGACTGTGAAGTGACCTTTGTACGTAATGATGTCACCTCCTGACCTAGAACTGAAGACTTCCTTCTCTACTATCTATTGGACAATGCTGAAAAATTAGTGTTCATGAAACTCCCTGGGCCCATTGTCCCTGTGACCCTAAACCCTCTACTTGCTGCCTGGACTTTTCATGTTCTTAGAGGCATCTTGCCAGCCTAGCATTCCAAATTCAGGTTGGAGCTGAACTTCAAATGTGTATATCTCTGGACTCTTCTAAATAAATCGACATATCTCTCTTCTATAGTCCCTTTTTTGTCTTATTCAGCCTTTACTTCTCTCAACAACCTATCCACATACCTGGAGTCCTCATAGTCTCCATAGGCTATAGGCTTTATGGCTAGTGAGATTTGGCCGTGTAATGTACTGTGGTGTTGCTAGCACAGAATCCAATGCCTAGCATATGGAATGTGTGTAGTTAATACATCATGGGTGAACCAAACTTAGCTGGAAATATGGGCAGAAGAGGAAACTGAGATTCCTGCTTAAAACAGCCCCCAGACTACCCTTTTATTAGAAGCATAGAACCTGGTATCAAGTGTGGTTGGTTTTGCGTCAATGCTGGTTTTTTTTTTTTTTTTTTTTTTGCATTCTCCCAAATGAATAGTTCCATTGTAATCAATATATACTGCAGAGTAAGTTTTTTTTTTTTTTTTTTTTTTTTTGATTCATTAACCCTGGTCAACATGATGAATCTAATCATTGTATGCAACATATTGGCCACACTTTATTCCTTTCTATTGCCAAATATTCAATATGTGCTGGCTTAACTTCTTCATAATGGTCCTCCTTCAATGATAAATAGCCACTAGGCCAGCACATGTGCCTAAGTGTTGGCAGCAATATTTATATATAAACACGATGTACCTAGATGCAGCCACCCAGAACACCAGAGTGCTTGAAGGAACTCTGGGAGTCATTAAACACAGCCCTCTTACTTCACAGCTATGAACTTGGCTCTTCTAGATTAGAGGGCTAGATTAGGAAAATGTGGACATTACTCTTGCTTTATTGAGTCATGAGTTTAAAAAATGTTTTACTGTTTTAAAAATCCCAGCAATTTCTGGATAAAACATTTTTAAAATGCTTGAGCCAACTACAAAATAAAGAGGGTGGAATCCCTATGCTAGAAATAAAGAGAGAAGTTTGTAGAAGCTAAACTGCTTGTTTCTAAAGGGATTAGACCCATCCCAAGCCTCCATTTACATTTCTAATTTCCATTGCTAAGACTGAGAAGGTATTGGACCTCAAGACTTAGACCACCATAAAAAGATGAAGCTAAAACATGTAGTGAAGGAGCGGTTGTTTTTTATCTTGAAAAAAAACAATCTCCAAAACATGTGTGACTTGAAAAGAGGTAAAGTACTTTGGAATAAGAGAGAACAAGCAAGAAAAAGAAAAAAGAGACACTGAGGGGGCAGATGGGGAAGGGACGTATCCAAATAAAGTATAATGATTTTACATATAAAAACACCATAATGAAACTCATTACTTTGTATGTTAACTTTAAAACTTGGAGTGTTTTAAAAGGAAGAAAAAAAAATACTTGCACTCTAGCACCAGGCCAGATTTATTCACCATGGCTTAAGATGCAAGCACAGCATAAAAATTAGGGATTCCACAGTGTGGTGATTTAAATGAGATTGAACATCATGGGCTCATATATTTGAATCTTTGGTCCCTAGTTGGTGGAACTGTTTGGGAAAGATTAGGAGGTGTGGTCTTGTTGGAAAAGGTGTATCACTGTGGGTGGGCTTTGAGGTTTCAAAAGCCAATAGCATTTCTACTTAGCTCTCTCTACCTCCTGCTTGTGGATGGAGATGTGAGCTCTCAGCTATTGCTCTAAACCTGCCTGCTGCCACACTGCCTGCTATGACAGTCATGGGCTCTAATGCCCTAGAACTGCAAGGCCCAAACTAACAATTTTCTTTTATTAGTTGCCTGGTAATGGTGTCTCTTCACAGCATTAGAAAAGATCAAAGAAACACAGTGATGTCTCACCAGACACAACTGACGTGACTTTTCGGGGTGGAAACTAAGAAGGAGACCAGTTTAGAGGGAACAAACTCTGTGAGCATTGCACATGGGAATGGGTAGTTCTTTAAGGATGTAGAATCTGCCTTCAGAAAAGTAGAACAAAACTTGGAAGTTTCTGCTGTGTCTGGAGATGTTTGGAGCTCAACAAGTACATGTTGACCAGCACCAGAGTCCAGTAGCCTGAAGTGCCTGAGAGGGTGCTACTTGCGAGCAAGAACCACTGGTCTATCACCCACAGACTGTGACCTGAGATGTTTCTAATTATATAAGGAAGTAGAAAAAAATCTAAGAACACATAACCAAAGTCTTGAAGACTTGCAAAGGTTAAAATATAAGATTGATTCTTTATAGGAGTGTTTGCTTAGTGCACACTCATCTCCTTCTCTGGAGAACATCTGGAAGGCACTGCAGTACCTCACCCCTACTGTCTGCGGGTGCCCTTAAGTCTCCCCCATAGCAGATGTGACTGGAGAGCTTTTAACTTTCTACTTTCTACATCTTTTGGGAGTGAACCCCACAGTCAAAATTGACCCAAGGGATTCCAAATACCAGAATTCTCACTCTTCATGCCTAGATACATGGAGCACACTGAGGGACCTAGACAGAAGTCCACAGTTCAGTGTGAACGTGGTGTGAAGGAGACCCGTGTGAAGTAATTTATACAGACCGTAAAAATTCCAAAAAATAAAAATAGCAGTCAGTGCATATAAAAAGGATCACAACATCCAAAACAGGAAAATTTGTACTTAATAGTTATTCAATGTTGATGGTTCTAAAATGTACAACTAATCAAGATAGGACAATAAAAAGATTTTTGGAAGTATATGTTGAAATCAAATTACCATGAAGAGATCTCTCTATACCCACTTAGCCATCTAAGGTTCCTCACTAAGATAAAACTAGTAGAAGTAAATAGGTCAGAAGGATAGATAAGAACAATAAGAAAGAGAAAATTAATTTATGAGTCTAAAGCACTGGATGCACTATAAGGACAATAAAAATATCAACCTTCTTATTAATGCATTAAGTAAACTATAAGCATAAAACTTGGTTAGGGTTAGTGTTAGGGTTAGGGTTAGTTTGAATATGACAAAGACATTCAACTCATTAAGCATGCGCATTGCTTTTGGAGGTAGAGGCTGGCTAATATTAAAGTCTATTAGGAAATTTGAAGTTTAGGAGCACATTTTACAATTGTAAGGGTAGCTGGGTGGCATGTGTTTTTAATCGCTGCACTCATCAGGCAGAGGCAGGCATATATCTAAGTTCAAGACCAGATAGGTCCACAAAGTGAGTTCCAGGACAGCTAGGGATAAACAGAGAAACCCTGTCCTGGAAAATATATTTAGTTTGTGTGTGTGTGTAGATATATATGTATATATATAATTTGTATAATACATATTACACACATATGGAAATGCTAAGATTAAAATATATAAGTGCATTATCAGAGAATATGAGGACTAAGGTGAATTGTTATTCTGCTGGAAGACAAGATAGGAGAAATAACAGAAGATTTGGGGCTCTTAAGAAAGCCTGGTGAAGCTAACATTATGCCACCAGTTCAAGAGGGGTTGAGAGGAAGCCAGGAGGCATGCTCCCCAGCTCATTGCTGTGCTATTGATACTCAGTGGTTCCTCTCCATAGCCACTGTTGGTCTTTTTTTGTTTTGCAGAGAAACCATGAGAATCTCATTGCTAAACTTTCTATTCTCTAAGCTGATAAGTTGTCATTTGGTGGTATCCTAAAACACAACACTCTGTGATCCAGCTATGGCATCCACTGCTAGTGTCATTTCGTTCTTCAAGTATAAAAATATCATTTCTGGAACTAAAACAGTAGTAGCTATCTCACAGAGTTAACTTATTCAATGTAGTTTGAACACGTGAAAGCATCCGCCATAACTCCTGATGCTTCACACACATCTGGTAAATGCAGCTGAAATGAAAGGATGAGCGATTTGCAAGCAAGGAGAAGGCGGTCAGTGCTGGAGAGGCTGCACTGAGTGAGTGGAGGCTCGAGAAACACAGCATGACATACCACACAGTAATGATAGCAGTCATCAAGAAGGTGACAGAAGACAAGACACACACTGGGGAAGCATGGTAGACAGTGAATCACAGCGAGACCTAATCATGGAGTCTAAGATTGTTTCTGGAGCCCAGGGAACCTTGCTCCAATGCTGGTAATCCAGCCTGGAGACAAAGCCTCCCCACACACCCACGAGTTACCAGAACTCAGTCTGCAGACTGACTTCCATTTCCTAAGTGATTTGGGTGGAACCCAGCCACACCCATTGGTTGATATATTATCTGTGGCTGCTTTGGCTCTATAATGGTGCAGTTAGTTGCATCAGAGTTTATGTTTCCAACAAAGCCTAAAAGATTTACTATCTGGCACTTATAGGGAAGGTTATATCTACCCTGACTTAAAGGAATATGCATGCTCTGGTGAGCTCTGCCACCCTGAAAGGAATAAAGCCAATCCCCCATCTTTAGACCAGATCAGTGTGTCATACAGTAGAGTCAGTTAACAAGAGCCCACGGTGCTTGCAGCCCACTTGTTCCAGGTCTGTTTGGGCCCCTTGCTGTGTGGTTCCACTGTGGATGAGATGTCTTGTGTTGCCAGATTTGTCTCCAGTTTCTGAGCTGGACCTCTGATCCCCAGGTTTAATTGATAGAACCTATTTAAAAACACCAAAGGTTTCCTTCATAAGACTCTTCTGCCCCATCTTCTAGTGTAAATGTGCTATCTTGTCCAGACCTAAAATCTAGAAAAGGCTGGCCAAAGGCAAGAAGACAAGCAAAAAGGCAGGTCTATGTTTTGCCTTTTGTACTGGCTGGTTTTGTGTCAACTTGACACAAGCTGGAGTTATCACAGAGAAAGGAACCTCAGTTGAGGAAATGCCTCCATGAGATCCAGCTGTAAGATATTTTCTCAACTAGTGATCAAGGGGGGAGGGCCCAGCCCATTGTGGGTGGTACCATCCCTGGGCTGGTAGACCTGGGATTGCAAGATGAGCAATCGAGGGGAAGCAAGCCCTCCATGACCTCTGCATCAGCTCCTGCTTCCTGACCTGCTTGAGTTCCAGTCCTGACTTCCTTTGGTGATGACCAGCAATGTGGAAGTGTGAGCTGAATAAACCCTTTCCTCCCCAACTTGCTTCTTGGTCATGTTGTTTTGTGCATGACTAGAAACCCTGACTAAGCCAGCTTCCAAGGACCAGCTGGTAGCAGGAAAGAGCTGGAAAGTGAGAATAAACCCAGCTTCAAAAAGTCTATGTGTACAAAGTAAGACATTGCACTCTGCTTTTAGAAGATACTGCATGGTTAAGGACCAGATCTGAAACAAACCTTTAATCATATCTGATGTTTCAGTGTTGTAATAACTAAACCTGGAGGGAGGGAAGATGGTGAGACTGGAGAAAAGAAGTTTGAGGGTTGTTTTTTCTCTCCTCACCCTACCATACCGTGTAGTGCAGAAAGCTAACCCAGTAAGCTCTTGTCACCAGACGCTTGTGTCAAGTGTGTCCTGTTCATTTTATAATCAGAGATGCAGGGGAAAGGTTGGATAGCAGAAGATGCTGGGGTCCTTCTGTGCCCCCCACTGTTCAGGAATGTGTCTATGGCTACCTACTCTCTACTGCCTCAGCACCCTTAGGCCAGCTCCTTATCTGCATCCTCATTATGATGGTCTCTCTAGGCTTCTAGTAAGGAGCTCATCTTTCATGTTCCCTACAGTCCTGTGGATGACTGCTGCTTGCCCTGTTCTTAGTCTCTAAACTACTGTTTCTCTGTCTCTGTCACCTCGAAGTTCCTTTCAGTTCATTGCCACCGTTAAATTTGCTCCATCGAACTTACTGAATGGGTTCTGCTATTTTGCCTGGAGTCAGATTGAAACAGGGATGCATGATGGAAAACAAACTTCCTTTTCTTTGTCCCAGCATCCCCATCACTTACTACTGGCCTGCAGAGCAAATATACTCAATAAATAACCACAATTCAACTAAGAAAGACAGGGAAAATTAGTCCTCATTTCCCAACCCCTAGCAATCATGAATCCAATGGGGATAAAAATGAGGGTGTGGCAGGGGGTGGCTTAGGAGGACCCTGGTTTTGTAAATCCCTAAAAGTGAAAGTCTGTCAGTTAGACAGCTCATGAGACAGGGCTGCCACACATGCTGGGACCAAGAGAAAACCACCTTCCCACAAGACTTGGTCTAGACGAGGTGGAGAGAACTCTGAAGCCTTGAAGCCACTCCAATTTCTGGGGAAGATCAAATGTAGATAAAATGCTGGCACTTTAAAAGCTCTATGGTTCAAATCAGAAGATGGATGTCAGTTTCCCACTGCATGAGGCTCCGTGGGGAGCCCGGAGGAGGAGGACAGCAGGCAGGGTTTTCAGGGTGGGATCTAGTTCCTAAACCTACTAGTCTGTGTAACTGTAGATTGGTTCCAGCATTCCGGTACTCCACAGTTCGATCGGCATTTCCCTCCAAAGTAGCAAGATGCATAGGAAGGAACATCGACTTGAGATCTCAAAACAGGATTCTGATTTTTCTTTTGCTGGATATTAGCCTTCAGAGCTTGTTGATGATACAGTGTCTTCAAGTTGCAATGATTTTTACCTGCAGGACAGTCATATCCACATCATGTGGAATAGAGCTATTACAATACAATTATTTGAAATGGTGAGATATTTAGCAGTTAAGAATGTGTGCTGCCCTTGCAGAGGACCCAAATCCATATTAAGTGACTTTCCCAATCCATATTAAGTGACTCACAGCTGTTTATACCTCCAGCTCAGGGAAACTGAGGTCCTCTTCTAGCTTCTGTGTATACCTGTACTCGTGTCTGCGTGTGTGTGTAACATTATTTAGTATTTTAATGAAAATAGTAACATGTTAAGAGACATGACAGAAAGTGGGTGTTCAGGTGGAATCTCTGCTCTGGCCCCTGGAGTTAACTTGTAGTTTCTTCGATTGACTAAGGAGGCTGAATAATAGCATCTACTTACTGTTGTTGTGATCCAAGATGACCATTATGAAGTACAGTGTCTGGTCCCATGTGAGGGTTCAATACCTTCAGAATGAGTGTGCCTCACTTTGCACTTATGAGACACATGTCTGTGTTCTCTAATCCTCACACTATTCTGCAGGTTAGTGTTGATAGCAATGTTAACTCAAAGACATTTACACAGAGTTGTAACTTGCCAAGGGTTACATAGATCACCCTTGTCCAGGGTCACATAATTGGTCACATAGTAAAGTCTGACAGACTAAAAAACCCTTACTTAAAAATAACATGTATATTATTATTTAATTATTAATGATTCATATAGTGATTATTATTATTATTGAACTGTATATAAGGTGCTTTGTTAGGCCATTCATTGTTAACGAACTCATCTACTGTTTACATGTACAGAGTACTTACTCTCATCTGGGATAGACTCCTTTAGGATTCCAGAGTTACTTGCTCAAGTGAACAGGAACCACTTCTCCATAGGAACTAAGATCTCATTTTTTGCCCTAGAGAAAAAAAAAAATTGTGTCTTTACTATTTGGTGTTATCTCAGGAGCAGACTCAAAGGTGGAGTGTATTTAGATGAGAATTTCCGTAAAAGTTATGTGTATATTTATATGGTGAGTTAGAAAGACAGTTTAGAAAAGTCAGTGGACTTGGGAGTACAGGAAGCAGGAATTTAGGCCCAACATTGGATCTGAAATATGAACACACACACACACACACACACACACACACACACACACACACACACACACACACACAGAGTGGGGAAGGAGGGAGAGAGAGGGAAAGGGAAAGGAGAGGGAGAGAGAGAGTGCTTTTCACAGAGCCTCAGTTTCTTGATACCTGAACTGAGGATATTAAACAATGTGATTTCTGACAACGATTTCAATCCTAAAATCTATACAGCACTTTGCCCACAATGTCAGTATCAACTTGCTTAACTGGATCCCGAAAGCCTTCACCTGACACCGATGGGGTGTCTCACATCACTCAGCGCCTGGCTTGGAGCAGAGTGCCAGTCTGCAATTCCAGCTCCCCCAAACCTTTATCCCTAAGCTTTAGGCCGAACCCTAATACTTGGAAGTTTGAAGTTTTTATGATTTTGGTGAGAGCAGACATCCTGTTTTCCAGGGAAAAAGAGCTTTTAAAAAAATACACTTCTCTGCAAATCTACCCTCTCAAAATCATATTTTTGTGAGTTAAGTGCAAATGAATAGAAAACATATGCATTTCATTTTCACTGAAATTCACGTGGGCTGCAAGTGAGGAGGGAGAAGGGCTGGGTAGGTCAAGAAGGAACAGCCACACAATGGTAGGAAGAAAGGCCATGGGACTAAAGGATCTGGTGACATTCTGATGTGTTAGCACTTTCTGGGGGTGACAGAGACTCCCGAGCTTCCAAAATTTAGGTTCCAAATGCATAAAGGGGAAGGAGAAAGAAATCATGTCTTTGCTGGCAGATCACAGTTTGGAGCATTTGCAGGCGGTGTTAGCCTGTGGGAGTGCACTACCTCAGGACGCCCACTTCTCCAGATGGGAGGGAGTGAAGTTGCCTGAAGCAGCAGTTCCAAGTCTCTTTATAATGTATGGAATGGTCTCCAGAGCCCAGCGAGAACACAGTGGAGTCTACTCGGCTGCTTGCATTTCTGCACCGTTTGACACCTGACTTATCCAGTAGTGGAGGAGGTGTGGCTGGCGGAGCCTTCTCATCCGAGCATCTGTGAATGCACTTTGTCAGTTCTGTCCCCCCAACCCCCATCTTTAACTTCTAAGTTCTGTGAAAAGTCAACAACCTGTAAAAATAATCGCAATGTGTGCTCTAGAATTTCGATAGTTGCCGAATTACACGTAAATATGTTACAGCTGGTGACAGGGCAAAGAGTGAGTGAGTGAACTCTCTGTTCATGAAGTCCATGCGTGTTTAAGGGGTTGGGCCAGGTCTGTGCTGATTGCTTTTGAGCCTTTTCCAGCCCATTCACTTTGAGGTTTGCCCTCATCTCCAATTGGTTTCTGAAGCCAGGCCTCTTGTCTTTCTAGCTGTTTCCAGGGTTACCTTCTATTATTACACATTTTATTTCTTTTTTTACTTACTCACTTTACATCCCGCTCACTGCCCTCTCTCAGTCACTCCTCCCACATTCCAGTTGTTCAGGACCCACATGAAGACCAAGCTGTACATCTGCCACATATGAGCAGGGAGGCCTAGGTCCAGTTCAAGTCTGTTCTTTGGTTGGTTTGGTTGGTGGTTTAGGCTCTGAGATCCCCAGGGGTTTGGGTTAGTTGACTCTCTGTGTCTTCCTGTAGAGTTACTGTCCTTCCTCTTCTTTTTCTGTAAGAGTCCCCAAGTTCCATCCACTGTTTGCCTTTGGGTGTTTGTATCTGCACATTTCTTAAGACCTTAAGTGTTGGCTGGAAGAAAGGAATTGGCCAGAGCCAAGGAGAAAGCTCAGTGTGTTGCTGCGGCTCCTGGTTCACACAAGCTAAGTAAACTGAAGTTCAAAAGCCACTCCAGTCCAATTAGACAGCTGTTGGTTTCACCAGATATATAAGTGCCACTACTGCACATTTGGAGAGCTCTTGCTATGCTGGTCATTGTACTTTGTAGGCATCACGGATTAGTAGAACTATTATTGGTTTCCTCCTTTAGTAGCTTGCATAGAACCTTTCAGACCCATGAGAGAGCTAGTCCTCAGGGAAAAAGCTTCTAGGCCAGTTCCAGCTGAGTTTTACAAGTCTTATGTCTTGAATGGCACAGTGTCCTCAGCAACATAGCTTATCTTCAAATGCTGGCTGGGGGTGGGAATTAAGAGCAATAGCAGCAGCCTTTATTGTCTGGGAGCTGACTTGGACTCCCCTGAGATCAACAACTTGGAAGGAGGTTTCTCATTTCTGATACTGGAATAGTTTTTGTTGGGTCAACTGTTGCTCTTGAGGAGAATATCATCTTCCTAATGGTGTGACTTCATTTAAACTCTATACATATATATGCACACATACAAATAGCCTTTTGGGGCCCAGTATTGCTCGGATTCCTAGCCTATTACATACATATATTCTAGAGTTGCTGTTCTTAAGCTTAAAATGTATCAGTTGCTCTTGTCTAAGCAGTAGGCCCAAAATCTAAAACCATGTACCAAGAAGAAGAAGATAAATATCCCATCCCCAACAACTATGGAGGCGCTGAAGACCAGGCAAGCCTTGCAGGTGGGATGATGGAAGAGGAAACACCTGCATAGATGACTGGTTCTCCTTTATAACTCTCCCAAGTTCAAGTCCACATGCATTTTTATTAATCTGGGATAGAAGTTTTCATAATATAAATGATGATGATGATGATGATGATGATGATGATGATACAAAATTAAAAAGCTAGGAATGGTAGTGCACAGTTGTAATCATAGGTCTTGGGTAGCTGGATCAGGAGCATTAAGAGTTTAAATCCAGGATGTACTATATCAAGGTGTCATTGTTTGGTAAGAGTTCACTAGAGTCATTTGGGCATATGTACAGGAGTGGTATAACTGGATCACATGGTAGTTCTACTTACACGTTTTTAAACCATCCAGACTGATTTCAAAGTGGCTGCACTAATCTACACACTCACCAATAGTGTATAAGGATTCCTTTTCTTACCACATATTTTGTATTTCTGATCGTGGCCATTCTGAGTGGCATGCAATAGAATCTTAAAGTAATTTTAATTGCATTTCTGTTGGCTAAGAATATTGAGCACTTTTAAAACTCAGATGGGGAATCGCTTTAATCTAATTTCATATTATCAATGTGTACCTTCTGATTCTCTTTTGGTAGGCTTTATATTTGGGGATTTATCCATGTCTTCTAGATGCTGTGTTGTATTTGGAAGAAGAGTTTTATCATGTTTCTTGATATGAAGTCTCAATGTCTCCCTTTTTATTCCTATTATTTATTTGGGCCTTCTAGTTTATTAGTCACTAATCTAGCTGAAGATTTGTCAATTTTTGTTAACACATCAAAATGGACCTTTTGCTTTGTTGTTATAGAATTAGTATGCATGATGTGCACATTACCTGCACTTCCTCCTTGACATCGATACTCTTACCTATCTCATGGATTTTAGCATACTCAGTTATGTTCACTAATTTATTGAATTTTGTTTTTGTTGATTTGTACCTTTAATCATTTATAATCTGATAGGATATATAACATGGGATTTGGGAGATGGATCAGTAGTTGGAAATACTTGTTGCTTTTCCAGAGAGGGCCCAGATTCACTTTCCGGCATCCACATGGTGGCTCACAAACATTCTACTCAGGCTTCCATGGACACAAAGCATACATGTGGTGCACAGACATACATGCAGGACAGTCACTCACATGCATAGTATTAAAATTAAAATCTTTATAGATACAACTATATCCTTTATGGTCTAACATAAAATCTGGAGAATAACCACGAGCTGATGAGAAGAATAGACGGACATTCTGCTTCTGATGGTTTGAGTGCAAAAATGTGTCTTAGGTTCATTTATTCCACACTTAGGTTCAACTTGAATTTGTCTTCTGGTCCTCTGTCACAACCTGTCCACTAAGAAAAGAAGCGCATTCAGTTCCCCCACTCTTATTATATTTGAGTATATCTTGTTGGTTAGATTTCATAATAGTCATATATTATTTTGGGCAGGCTTGTTACGTTATTGTTAACAGCTCTTGAATCCTGTTCATGAGTTGACATTTTTTTTCAATACATATGGCCTTCTTCATCTTTTTTCAGTTTGTATTTAAAACTTTATCTGATATGAGTATATAAGTTCCTGGTTATTTTTTATTTCTATCTGTGTAGCTATGTCTCTTCCTAACCTTTTAGTTTTAGCACATCTATCTATATGTGCCTTTACTGGTCAAGAGCCTTTTTTATAGGAAACATATAGTTGGGTCTTGTTAGACAATGTTCACCATATAGTTTCATTACAATTTCAGGATACTCTTAGTAAGTATAAAACTCCTCCTGACCTTGTGTTGATAGTGGTCTGCTTGTTTTGTAGATTTTTGTGCTTCTTTATTTTTGTGTTTTGGTAGTGTTGGGACATATTTTAATTCTCTTATATCTCTCTTTTATGTATATGTTCTTCTAGTGAGTCTCATATATTTGTGTGACTTAATTCTTATTTCAATTTTAATATCAGACTTACTTAAATATTTCTTATTAAGATGTTCCTTTTATATCTTTGTCTCTTCATGTTACTATCTGCATCTGGTTTGACATCCTCTCATCCAATTTTATGAAATGTATTTCTGTTATTAAATAGCTTGATGCTCCCATAATACATTTTCAATAATTCCAAGGCTTTCTATGCCAGGGTATATAGCTCCAAGATTGTAGATCAATTTGGAGACCTTTCCTCGATCTTGTCAGATATGTGTGGGTACCAAGAGTTATTGCCCCATTTCTTTGTTCCTACAAGAAGCCTGTGGATCAGAAACCTGTTTCCCTCCTGGTGATTAGATATATGCTAGGCGGTTTTCGTATACAGTATCTACAATCTCAGTGTGTAGTCAGGAGTGACCTTATTCAGATTATACAGGTAATGAGTAAACACTGTTGTTTTGAGCTAGAAGGCTTGGCAAGGGCTCTTTCAAACTCTGGCTACATAGCTTCTGAGGTGGTAAAGTGCAAGAGCTTCCACCAGATGATGCTATAAAAATACAAACACTTGCTGAGCCATTCCATATTTAAATTTATGCTTTCAGTACCCGAGAGAAAAGCTAGCACCTAATCAGTTTTAGAAAGCATATGCATGAACTCCTGGGTGTCAGCATGCTAATAGCACACTATCATTACTTTTACAGAAATATTTCCATGTATAAAGACCTTTTTCCTGAGATCAGATTTCAGGATAACCTGGCTGACAAGGTTATGAGGTAGCAGCTAATACCCTCCAAACTCAACCTCTCCAATCCCACTATCTTCCACTAAATAGATTCTAAAATGCACCTGATCTAAATAGAGAATGTCAGCTCCCAACAGCTTCATTTCAGCCTTTTGCTATAACCAGTCAAGACAAATTTTTCACATGTTAAATTACAATTTTTATAAAGAAAAGAAGTTTGTACAAAGTACATAGAAAAAAATAGTGATGTTTTCACAATATTAATTTTATAAGCTTATGAGAATGTGAGGTATTTCTTTTTTGTGGTTGTTATTTTCCAATTTATTTAGGCTTGATCATTAGCAGTCAGACTGAAGACCCACATTAATTCAAATGAGTTTAACATAAGGTCAGCGAATGATTCACAGTTTGAAAGGAGGCTCCCATGTGAAGGAGAGGAGCTGCTAAGCCTGACAGTGGCCCTAGTCCTTCAGTGACACCACAGTCAAGGTCACTGACAGAGTAAAGGTCCTCTGCCTACAGCCACAGGCTCTGAGGGCCTTCACACCAGGAGATTCAGAGCAGAACAGGGCTATGCAAGGAAACAAGAAAGAGATTCCTTAAGTCTGAGCATCACAACAGGAGGCCAAGCAGCTGCTGGAGGGGCAGCAGTATCAGCCCCAATGGATGCTCAGGGCAGTGGACAAACAAGCTTGCCACCCAATGCATGAGCAGACACTGGATTGGGATGTTGAGCTGTAACTGCTGACTTTTTTTTCTTACAACTTTATTTAAAAAAACAGAGACACATGTACAGATTTTCAAAGGCATTTTGGCATAAAACTATCTGAATATATTTTTGTCAGTACTTGATTGTTTAAGGTTTGATAGTATGCATCGAAATCTTACTAGCTACAATAAGCATAAAGTACATGTAAAACAAAACATAACATAGAAATAGTCAGAGTTCTTTTGGCGTGTATAGATTAAACATAATGATTTTTAAATACCAAAAATTGTCACAAGGCTATCTTCTTAGCTCTTGAGTTATTAATGATTTAAGGCCTAGGTGAACTGTTGACTTTTATCCAAGAATTTCTTTGGTCTTTGCTGACAGATGCCAGTCCAGCTGTGCCACAGTGTCATCTACAATTACCAATATAACTGCAAAAATGGATTTTTTGCTCTTAACAGTGAGCAGAAGCATGGATCATGGGCTTCCAGTAGTTTCTGGTGACAGCAAAGACCATGAACATAGTCTTTGTCTTCAGTAGAACCATGGACCCAGATAACGCCCTAGACCATAAACATCACTGTGACTTCAAGCTGCATCTCAGAACAGGAATATCCAAATGGCTCTTGGTGGTAACATGGGCCACTGACATTAACAAAAACTAGGGCTACAGTAAGACCTCAGACTCAGACAAGATACAGCCATGGTGAGGGATAAAGACTTTGCTATGGCCTCAGGTAGCAGCTCAGGCCACTCACATCAGCCTGGTCCTCACCACCATCTTGAATCTTCTCTTGAGTCTTTTCTCCACAGTGCACATACATCTTAGTTTTTCTATTTTTCCCATCTTTCCATCACATATTTGTCCACCGTAGGGGTGCCTGTCACCAGTACCGGAAGGTAGGAAGACCTTTTCTGTGGTGTCTTAAAGTGTTCATCATACAAGTCTTTTGCTTCCTTGTTTCAATTTATTCTACAATATTTTATTTATAAATCCCAATTACCATTCCTATCAAAATTTCAAAACAACTCTTCACAGAAGTTTTAAAAAGTCTTAAATTTCATATGGACACACAAAAGACCCAGGATAGAAAATATATATATCCTAAATAATTGTAAACCAGACCTAGTAATAAAGTTAATCACCACCTCAAAACCTAAAAGAGTAATTAGTACCTGGTACCATTACAGGAATCAAGAGCCTGTAGCCATTCTGGCTATACACCCTGGGGAGAACCTACTACCATTACTCCCCTAAATAAACAGTTGTAGACAAGATTCGAATCATTTCTTTTATTCTAGTAGATTAGTTCAACTCTCAAATGTCATCAGAGACGCTTCTTTTTTGCAATAACTAATGTGTGACTCAGGACCCCACAACTTGTCAAGGTACAGAGAATAACAGACTCTAGAGAGTCCTGAGTGTTGGAATAATCATGCCAACTTTCACATCCCCTTGAGATTAGCTACACTGCCTCGACCCTGGGAGAGATACATGTCCCCCTTCTGTTATACTATTTGGCCCAGTCACAAGCCACTCCACACCTGGCCTTCCAGTCTCCAGCTGCCTCAGCTTACAAACTTCACCCTAGGGAGTAAGTTCCATCCAGCAGCTAGGGAATTTGCATACCTCCCCTGTAATTACCTGAGTATAAAATACTGGGACCACAGTCTGTGTGGTGTGACTGCAGGCTGTCCTGAGAGATGGCAGTTCAAGATGGAGTAAACTTTCTGGTAACATGAATAATGGACGTGTGTCTTTCTTTATAACCCTTAGGCCTTCGTCTGGTTCGGAGTAGCTGTTTGTGGTACAGGCACCAAAATGAGGGCCCACGTTGCCTCCCACACTGAGCACTAAATGTGACATCTATATCCCATACCTGTATCTCCTAGCTCGGAGATCATTTCAGAAGAAGGTTCAGAAAGAGTATATTTAGGTCATGAGTGGTGGTATTTCAGGCACAGCAGGGCAGTTGCACCTGAGTTTATGCCAGTTAGCATGCACATTGTGTTATCATGCACAGTACCTGAGCAAGTGCAAGCCAGACAAAACATCCCAGCATGGAGGGGGAAAGTAGGCATAACAATCCACTTCTAGCTGAGGAGGTATTGGTAATTGATATCTTCTGAGAGAAAAGAGTTTTTTTTTCTTTAAGGATGTGGCATCCAGTAGGTCAAGCACACTCCACAGGATGCCCACAAACCCACATGTACAGGAACAGCACAAATTGAATTCAGTAGATTTAATAAGTTGGAGACACAAAAATGGGTGGTTATGGAAGGAAGGATGGTCTGAGAGGAGTTGTGGGAGTGGAGTGGAAATTATGTAAATGTAGTATTCATACGTGAAATTCTCAAAAACAGTAATAACAATTGTTAACAAAAATAGTGTTCCTTCCATTGAAAACTTATCTTATTTTAAACAAAATACAGGTGTGTGTACTGGAGGTTTTTACACTTGCTAATGCCCTTTGGCTCTATGAAAAGCAGATTCAAGAGAATGACAGTAGACTTCCCTCCAAAATGTGCCCCTTGGTATATAAGCAGTCTTTACTGCCTGTTGTTTTGCAAAGTGCTTCCAGATCTTTCAAAGGCTGTGTTAGGGATAAGGACAAGCACAGTTTATGTGACACTAAATAATTAGAAAATCAAAGTAGGAAAGTTACAGTGAGTGGTTGAATAAAGCATCATGATTAACTGCATCAAACAATAACTGCAAAACTGTCTAGAAACAAAAAGAGGCATTTCATGTTATTTTAGAACTTTCATAGCATATTAGCATATTTTTACTCTAATAAAATATATTTGATGCTTAAAAGAAAACAAAAAAAACTCAAAACAAACAAAACAAACAAACAAAAAAACCCAAAGTGCTTCCAAGATTTTGTCATGGTAAATCCTTCCCCTTCACTCCTCCTGAAACCTCTATAGACAAAACATTTAGCTAAAAACAATAGAATTGACCCTGGCTCACTTGAGCAGAAAGGGTTTTCACATAGACACTGTTATGTAACTGAAGGTTCAATGTTCAAAGGTAGTCAGTAGCTATTGTCCACAGGACATGTGCAGTGCATTGTTTCTCAAAGTTAATGTGCACACAGATGCCTTGGCATCTAAATAACATTGGTAAGTCCTGAGAGTCTGGAGTTAGACCTGAAAATGAACATTTCTAACATGTATCACTTTATGCCATTACTGCTAGTCTTTGAACTTCATATTAAGTAATGGAACCCAAGATGAGTCCACAGTGTTAATCTTGCTGTGTTCTACACATCATTCATAGTACTAAGACAGCTTCAAGAGCGTGTTTCAACTTTCTTTGAGGAGCTAAATGCCTCTCCATTTCCAAATTCAGTCATTTGGGTGGCTCGACTCTTCACATTATCATTTCTCCCTTCTATGACCTGCTTAGGTGTGATTGCTAAGCACAACCTGGGCCACACTATATTATGGCTTGAGGATGTGTGGAAAACCCTGGCCTTAGATTCTCTGCAAGTGTAAGAAGGTATCTGAGAAAGATGGGATGTGGGTATTGAGCCCTCCAATCTTTAGCATTTCTAAAAATAATGGTTACGTTATTGATCGAAATTGACTCAAAAAGATTATCATCTATTGAAAGCTAACTTTATGCCCAACTTGACGATAAATTGTTATTTTATTGGTTAACTGCTCTTTACTTATAAACAAAAGCATAAATTATACTAGTGTGGTTCAATGTGATTTTTCAATTAGTATATACATTATATAATGTTCAAAACAGAGTAAAAACTTTTAGCTCCTGAAATATTTATCTTTTCATTATAGTAAAATCATTCATAATTTCTCCTTATGCTTTTTGACTATGCAAAGTATCTGTATTCCTCTTTCTTCTTCCCTTTCCGTAGTTACTGTGATAAATACCTGAGAGAAACTTTCCAAGAGGAAGAACTAGTTTTGGTTCATGGTTACTGACCAAGGTTTTATCTCATGGCAACAGAAGCATCATGAGTGAAGTACATGGTGTAAGAAAGCTGATCACTTCATGATAGCTATAAAGTAAGGAAGGGGACAAAGCCACCCCAAATCTATCCACCAGAGACATGCCCACAACAACTCACTTTCTATAACTAGGCTTCACTCTTCATAGTTCTGCTTTCTATCAATAGCCTGTGGACATCCTGGTAGCACTGAGGAGACCAAATTAGGTGTAGAGTAATATAGAGGAATTAGAGTGGAGGGTACATGGGGTGGACTTGATGAAAATACACAGTATGTATATATAAAATCCTCAACTGAAATAGTCAAATTTTAAATTTGTCAATAGGTTAAGTCATTATCAAGTCACAGCCCTCATTATCTAATCATCTCTGGAGATATCCTCTGAGAGAAGTGCCTTGTTAACTGGCATCTTTCAAACCAGTCAAGTTGACAGGCAAGAATAATCATCAAGAAAAATCTATCATTGGTTTTTATGGTCAGTCTACTGTGCAGTAGGACACAGGTTTTCTATCCAGCTCTAATTTGATATTTTAGATCAGTGGTTCACAACATTTCTAATGCTGTGGCCCTTTAATGCAGTTCCTCATGTTGTTGTGACTCCCAGCCATAAAGTTATTTCAATGATACTTCACAACTAATTTTGCCATTGCTATGAATCATAATATAAAAATCTGATATAGTAGGATATCTGGCATGTGATTTCAAAAAAGTCACAACCCACAGGTTGAGAACCGCTATTCTAGAGCAACCTCTTTGAATTCCTCCTTTCTGCCCTCATTCTAGAGTAAACACAATTCTATTCTCAACTTCTATGAGATTACCTTTTAAAATTTGAACTCTTATTTAATTCTCCACATAACTCTATAAAATAGAAAGTACCATCATCATCATCATCATCATCATCAATCTATAGGTTAGGAAATAAAGAGACAGGTCTGTTAACCAACTTGTTCAATGATAGTCAAGCATAGTCAGTGATAAGGAGAGAAGCTCCACAGAAGTGACAAACACTGAAGTCCACTTTCAGGAAACCTTCAGCTAAAGACTTACAAATGCATAATATAGGGTGCTTCAACATCTCACAAAGTCCCTACAGTTAAAAAAACTTGTTTAATTTCATTCAACGGAGTATTTTCCAATGATATTTAGATATTTCATTTTTTTTGTCAAGTAATATCTATTAACACTGAACAGAAGTTGTTCCACAAAACAAACTTTGTGGAAATGTAGTCTTAAATATTTCCTTGGCTGGAGTTATATAGACCTCACTTTAGATTTTAAAGCCAGATGAAACTCACCCTGCCACCCAATAACTTGCATAAGTGAGTCTCAGAGCTTGTTATGAGTCAGAACCTCCTGGACTTCTGACTCAACGTGCACATTTTTTTTCTTCCCTAATAAGATCTTACAAGATGCTGAACTAAGCACCATCTTCTGAGAATGACTGATGTTGGTGTTGAGTAAGTTCTTGTCCACCTCTGGGTTTTGATGTCCTTATTTGTGAAGAAAGAACAATAAAGTCTTTCTCTATAGCCATTCATTCCAGCATCACCAGCAAATATCCATGCATGCTTACTCCATGCAAAATACCAAGGATACAGCACAGGGATACAGCAGCAAGTAGAAAAATAGTACCATTCCCCAACAGAATGTACACTTCCAATATGGCAAAGACCCAAGATAGTGATGTGAAAAATGTAGAAAGTCACATCTTGACAATAGAACATGTTTTTTAAGCATTGATTTTTTTTTTTTTTTTTGGTTCCCCCATTTCCTCCCTCCAAATAAACAGTGCTCACGTCTATGCCTCTGCTTGTGTCTGTTTACAGAATACCCTCATCTCTTCCCAGAATCCAAATGAAGTGGAAATTTTGGGGGATTTGTTTGTTTGTTGGTTGGTTGGTTGGTTGATTTTGTTTTGTTTTGTTTTGACTCAGTTGTGTCTTATGATGCTTTTCTGGAAGCTGTCTAATAAGATGATGTTTTGCTGAAGCAGACATTTGAGAGGATGTATGATGTTTGAAAAGAGTATAAATAGAGCTCAACAGACAGTGAGCAACAATCTTGCATTGGTTCGCCTTGCACCACTTTGCAGATCTTCACTTGTGACTTTGTAGAGAGAACCACACCAAAGGACTTCTAGTGGCATTCCTGTTGTTTCCTGTTGCTTCGTCAGATTGTGCCAATTTGGTGGAGTTTTGCAGTTTCTTCTGGATCGAGCTTCTGCTACTAATTTGTGTTTGGCAGTTGCTGATGGGACTGGGCTGCCACTGCTGATTCACGTTTGGAATCACCCCAAAGAACTACTTTTATACATTCTCCTTGTCTTATTAATCATCTTTTCCCACTACCTTTTGTAGGTGGGCTAGATGGGAAGTTGAATTATTTATGAACCCTTATTAAAGTAGGTTTTGGAATATCTAAGGTTTACACCCAAGCACACCCATTTTTATTCCCATTTAAGAATGATTGCTCCCATCTAAGAAACCTTTCTTTTTCTGAGGGTTTTATTTATTTTTCCATAAGATATATACCTTTTATTATATTAAATTGCTATTGCACTGATTGTAAACCCTTTCTACAGGATATAAAATGAGCCATTATTTAGTATTTCCAATTAGATTGTTAAAGTCTATGGGGATTCATGCCTTATTTATATTTCCAAATGTTCCTCTAAAACTTTCAATGAGCAGTTTGATTCTTTTAGAGTTCATTGTATGATGCTCAGAAAGTAAGCATCATAGACTTATTCAAAGAAAAGTTATTATCAGGTGCAAGGCACTAATGAACATGACATAAATAAAATAGGGAAGGGCATAACCATTCATTATCCAATACCAGTTGGCCAGCCCAGAAAACATATATACATGAACAGATAACTAAGCAGGTTATGTATATTAGTTGTGCATATAATATATATTACTATTTATATTACTCAAGTTCTGGTTGTGTACCACCTGCCTTCACCTCTGCATCCTTACTAGTAACACAGTCTCTGCACTGGGTATATGTTTAAAATAGAGATAAATAAGCACATTTTGGAATAGCTCACCAATGAGCAATAATAGAAGTCCAGAGTTCTTTATTAGATCCAAGAGAAGAAGATGTCTTTATGTGGGCAGGGGTGCTCAGAGAGGAAAAAGGTAAACTGTGTGCGTCTGATGCTCTAAAACACGAAATGCCCTCTGTTGAGTAATGATGAAAGAGAAAATCTGTAAAGAGGGTAGCAGTTTCAACCATCCTGCAGGGTGTGTGAACTGTTGCTAAACTATGATGGGAATGAACAGGATTTGCCAAGACTGGGTGCCAGTTTAGATGGGCACAGATTGCATTTAGGATGTGGGCTGCACACCTGGAACCTGGAAGCCTATGTTTTCTATTTATATTTGTCAGGCTATATGTTAAATAGCCTTAAATAAACTGCAAATATTAAAAACATAGGACAGGCTCCATGTCCATCAGTAGATGGCTAACAAAATGAACTTAATAGTATTTGGGAGAAGGTTGATTGTTTGCTTCTTTTTTTGTTTTTGTTTTTTTCTTTCTTTTCTTTTCTTTCTTTTGGTTTGTTTCTCTTACAATGCTTTGGTCATTAAAAAACTTGACATATCACTTGCTTATATATTATGGCTTTCAATTTTGTTTTGATAAACTTTTTGTGTGTGGTGTTTCTTTGTATGTGGTTTTTTTGTGTGCTTTTTCTTTGCCTCTTTGTTTCTGTTTTTCTCTTGTCTTGTTTTTATTTTATTTTTTTATGTGTCTGTTTTCTAGTGAGAGAAAAAATCAAAGGGTATGAATTTGGATTGGTGAAGAAGAGGGAAAGATCCAGGAGGAATTAGGAGGGGGGTGTAAGTTGCATGAAAGAAAATCTACTTCCAACAAAAACAAAATAAAACAAAAATAGAACATAATATTTCAATTTTTGAAAATCAATTCTTTTTCCCAGTATATCTTGAAAATTGGGAAGGTCTATAAACATTAACCCTGCTCTCATCATGGTGTTCATGCCTGACACTACAGAAACGGGGCCCTTTTGTGTGAATAAATATGTCTCAGTTGTTCATACGCTCTTTCTTTGAGATTTCTTCATTTGCTCATTGTGAGTTGTCATAATCTCCTGAGTATCTCCCATGTATCAAAGACTTTTGTAGGTATCGTGGGCACTGGTACTTAGTGTTTTAAATTTTCCCAGCTTATCAAGAAAAATGAATGTAAAAAAACCTGTTTCATAGATTACCAGATCTCAGGTGGGTTGGCTTGAGGTGGGAAAAGCCACCTGAGCATTGCAAAGTCGTTGAAAGGTCAACAAGTGAGACACAAGACCATTTTTAAAAAAAGATCATCTATAAACTTGTCAAAAACACAAGCCCTCTCTAACGTACAGATAGAAAAATAGGCTTTCAAAAATGGCAAAAATAAACAGGGCTTTCATAGAGAAAAAATTCTACATAAGCTCGCACACTGAATGATGATTAAGGTTGGGGGAGGAGGAGAGACAAGGAGAGCTGAGACTGACTTGGTAGGCAAGAGATGGGCCATAAATGGTGTTAATTTTTATGCTAAGAAGTGTAGACTTCTTTATCAATATTGTGGCTTTATAAGCAATGAGTTGGAAAGGCCATCAGTGGTAACTCCTAAACCCTGAATGTTCTAAATCTTGGAAAACATTTTAACTAGGAAAGATTTTTCTGAGACAGACTGCATTTCAAAACACATTTCAAATCAGATTTTTGTGATAAGTTAAATGATGCACCTAGAGACTATTGTAAGAAAGGGTACCAGAGGAGAAAGGTGAGCATCAACCTAGCTACAGAATGGTCTGTCTATGATGATGCTCTGCCTATATGATCTGTTGGTGCAGTGGTGACACAAAAGCTGTGGGAGCATGACAATCTCTGCCAAAGGAGCATGACAATCAAATGACTCCTAAGATCATTCTGTTATTCCTATACATCAATGTTGCTCAGTCACCACAGAAGCTTCTTTTGATGGGAACAAACAAAAAGACCCTGAGCTGGCAATGTGCAGAGACCTTGGGACACTCGGGTCTAAATAGAATATCTCCATCTAATCCCTCTCTTCAGGGAACTCTGCAGACATGGAGGTAGAAAGAGGGTAAGAGCTAGAGGGCCTGGAGAACACCAAGGAAACAAGGCCTTGTAGGCACGATGAGACTGGCACACAAGAGTTTACAGAAACTGGCACCATGCACAGGGTCTGCACAGATCTAAGCCAAGTGGGGTCCCAATGCTGATAGGGGAAATGGACACAGGCACCTATTCCTAAGCCAGAGGCTATCTCCAATGGATAACCATTCACAAAGGAAAATTTTTCTCCAATGGAGCCTCTCACTAGGTACACAAATCACACTGAAGAAGCGAGTCCAAACCCATCAGTGAACCCAAAACAATCTCAATGATATTTTTGGAGTTTGGGTTTTATTATGTCTCATGACACATTGTCTAAGTCCCACCCCATCCTGACCCCTGTACAGATATTTGCGTGTATATTGTGGCTTCTGGTTTTGACTTTTTAATGGGTTCTCTCTGTGTAAATGTGTGTATGTCTGTATCTGTGTGCTCTGGCTCTTCTTATTTGTTTGTTTCTGTTTGCATTTATCCTAGTCTGGCTTGTTTGTTCTGTTCTATTCTGGTTTGTTTGTTTTTGTTTTATCTTCTTTAATTGGTTTGTTTTTGTTGCTTGTGGTGGTGGTTTTGTTTTTGTTTTTTTAAGATAGCTATTTTCTGAGTGATAGAAAGAAAGGGTATAGATTTGGGGCACAGGATCTGGGTTGATTCAGGAGAGGAAATCATAAACTATATATTGAATGAAAAAGAAACTGTTTTCTGTAAGAACAACTAAAGGATGTGAATACAGTGTAAACTATTTTATTTTGTCCCAGAGTTCATTCATTATTTATTCATTAGATATCTAGTTAACGCTTAGCTAGGTAATTTCACCATTGCATGAACATCAATGGAATATTCCCGAACAGACCTAGATGGCATTGGTCAGGTACCCTACAAAAACATTTCCCTTTGTGTGCAGACAGACTATATTGCTGAGTCCTGTTTTCTGTAATCACTTTCCAACCGCCTTACAAAAGTCCCTGTAATTTTTACTTGGAAAAAAATTACAATTCCATTGCCCTAGGAGGGTAGGTGGGTTTCCAGCTCAAAGACAGCATAAAGTTGCTCTTAGCTGTCTAGTTGGAGTTGGTGAGAAGCACTGTGCTCTGTGGAACAAGTTGCAAGTCAGAAAAGAAAGTTTTCTAATTTGTTTTGGACCATGTTCAAGAGCAGGGAAGTCAGGGAGTCGGGGGTAAGGTGGAAGTGAGTCACAGTTTTTCCCTGCGCACAGTGGCTGGAATCGGAATGGCGAAAGCAAAGGTGTTCAGGAAATCCCAGCTGACTGTCTGCAGGAACCAAACTCCTGGAGGGGAAGGTCCTCTGCTTCTGGGCCTGGCTTTCCTCACTCTTTCCTCTACCCCACTCAGGAGCACGTGACTTGCTTCTGAGGAAAGTCTTGGGCCACAGTGCCTGAGACATAGATTTAGAACAAACAGACTGTAAGCTACTAAAGGGCCCTGGACTGGGGGGACCAGAAATGTGAGTGCTACCAAAAACATGTCTTCCAGGACAACTGTCTTTACCCAACAAGCTAAGGACAGTTCAAACTTAGTATTCATTGATTCCTTATTTGAGAATTTGCCTGCTCACTAGGGGTTATAACCTTTGTCAGTCCTTTTAAAGGGTTCTTTCTAAACATCCAAGGTAGTGTGCAGGGCAGGAAAATATCATGTGACCAGGACACACACCTCTAGTTGAGGATGATTACAATGACACCCAGATTTCTTATTTCCCCCTCATATTGTGACAGGTGTCCTTTGGGGACCTATATGTGTCCTGCTTTCACATTTGTGCTCTGCACTGGTGATTTTGTTGTTTGAAGCGGTCACAGAGTTACAGTGTTTTACGGTTTGCTTACGTGCAAAAGGCGTGCGATGTAGCTGACTGTGGACACCGGTGAGTTTGATGCGCTTCTTCCCGTTATGAGTCGTAATGCTACTGGCTCTGAGTTGGATGTTAGTGAATCCACACTCTGAAATAAAGTTGTCTTTTGACCAAAAAAAAAAAAAAAAAAAAAAAAAAAAAAAAAAAAACCACATAAAACAATGTGCTGAATCAATTGTGACTGAAAGCTCACAGGCTAACCTCCTATTTTTCCCCTGAAAGAACATTTTAGTATGTGCTGATATGGTATTCACAACAATTTTATAGACAGTGACTCCATGAACAACAAACAGCAAGGATTTATTATATTTCACTGACAACACGAAAGTCTTCATTCCAAAGATATGAAGCTCTAATTTCAAAATAGCATGAGCACTCTTAATGGATTCTCTCTCTCTCTCCCTCCCTCCCTTCTCTCTCTCTCTCTCTCTCTCTCTCTCTCTCTCTCTCTCTCTCTCTCTCTCTCTCTCCCTCCCTCCCTCCCTCCCTCCCTCCCTCCCTCCCTCCCTCCCTCCTCTCTCTCTCTCTCTCTCTCTCTCTCTCTCTCTCTCTCTCTCTCTCTCTCTCAGGAAGTGACACCATAAAGGTAAGGCTTGTCTTTCAGCTCAGCAGTATAGTAAAAGAACAAAGGCAGATACAGAAGGGCAGAGGTTCAGATGCCAACATGACAGACATGGGAAGTGGGAGATGTGGTTGGAAATGAAGCAAGAGTTCTTTGCATTGGAGAGAACCTGCCTGCCTCAAATATCCAGGCTGGTTGAGGAGAAGCAAGTATTTATATTTTGTTAACAAGATTATAAAGCAATAATCTTTACCTGCTAAAGCTTCAGAGAGTCCATCTTTGCTGCACCCACTGCTTTTGTCATCTCAGAGCAGCCAAGAACTGCCTGGCTTTCTACTTTTCTTTCCCATCATTCGAGATGCACATACCTGATGCCAAGACTACAGTACTATATACAGTACTATATCATCTCATTTTTTTCTCTCTCTCTCTTTTGTTTCTGCATGGTGATGTTGAGACTCAAATAGGTAAAGTGATGTGCCCAGGACTACTCATTCCAAGATTCGTTGTCCTTCTCACCCATCCCATCCTGGCTTTATACATGTCTATCCTTCTTGTATTTGGATGAACTTTCACAGGACATATTGGAAGGAATAAGACATAAGATATGAAGGAAAATGGACAGAGGTGATGGTCAGATCCCAGAATATTAAACCAAAGAATTACAGTGACATTCTATAATAGCCAGAATGAAGGGGGGGGTTACACTTGTAAGGCAATACCCTACTCACCAAATTACACATCAATTATGCTATCACTGAAATAGCAAGTACTATTTATTGTATGGCTATGGAGACAGAAGTGGGAAGGTGACTCGCTTCATCAGTATGATGAATGATCTGCAGAGTAAACAATACTAAAGGCAGCCTTTTATTATTATTGAATACTGCCTTGGTGCTCTGGATGTATTAGTCGGGGTCTTTTGTTTGATTCATTAGTTTGTTGGTTGGTTTGGTTCTGTCTTGTTTTTGTTGTGTGCTTCTTTTATTTTTTATTTTGGAGGCAGAAACTCTCCAGAACAGCTTTTCCTTCTGACGTGCAGGTTTGCTTTGGGCCGATTGATTTCAAATGCTCTCTTTGACTAGATACCTTCACAGCTTCCAATTTTCAACTGTTTTATAGACACCTTCTGACTGCACACATCTCCCTCCCCCACCCCCCCCACTCTTATATGAGAACATCTGGAACTTCCAACTGGAATTTTTTCTCTGCAAGTCGGTGATGTTGATAGGACAGGAAATTAAGCCCCTTCCCTCTAGCCTGTGTGCTGGCCAGCTGTCCCCCGTTGCTTTTTACAGTTGAGATAGAATGCAAACACAGACTTATCCCGGCCTCATCAGAGATTAACCACACTGCTACCTGTTGGTTGTGTCTGGAGAATTTTCTGTGCTTGTATCTTCCAAACAGATTACTCCCTGGCTCCAGCAAAGTGAGTGATATTTCTATTCTGGGGCACTGCTAGATTTCATCCCAGTTCATGTGCTCCACCCCCACCCCTGCTTTATCTGTCACTCTCTAATTTTAAATCCTCCTGTATAAGGCTTTTTTTTCCCAAAAACCCAGATCAAATGTCACTTCCTCCCAATCATTTTCATTGATCTCTATCCTTCTGTTTCACTCTCTTTCATGGTCCTCAGCAGTCTCTGACTTAAGGCTCACCACGATAGTTTTTAGTCTTACAATGTTGCGAATGATGTGTTTAGTATAAGCTGTGCTTTAACATCTGAATATTCATCTTCTCTGCAGCTAAATATATGTGGTATGGGGTGTTTTGGGGATGCTAGGCAGCCGCAGTGAACCTTGCGTTCATTAGGCCACACCATCATTAAGATGAGCAACTAGCACTTTCTAGTGTATAATACAGCTAACCTTTGATGTTCAGTAACTTGCATGCATTAAATGCAGTTTTACTTATATTTTCTACTTGTGTGGGTTTATTGAGATGTTATCTATTTTAAGCAGAAGAGCATCTGTAAGAAAACAAATATTTGTCCATTTGTTGAACCACACTGACTCTGTCGCTTGCTACTTGGACATTCTTGCAAAACTTATCTTCTCTGTATCTTGTCATTTATGAAGTTGGAGCCATTGTCATATTGGCCTCCAAAGATTTCTTGCAGGGATTAAATGAGCTCTGTGCATGAACTCTTCGGGAATGTGCTCAGTAGCTTTAGTTTAGTTAGAGCTATGAAGGCCACAACTGTAAACTTTTGGCTCATAGAAGATCCAATCTGAAGACTGTGATTGCTTCACATAGTGTATGTCGAAAGCTACTTGTTGTGAACACACACTCGGGGCAGGGGGGACTCTCCAGCTTTTTGTGACTAATCAAAACATCTGGTGCCTAATGCTACCTGGCCAAAGGTCATGAGTGCTAATTAAAGGTTGCTCCATTTAAAGAGGAAAATTCTGCCCTGTGCACCATCAGTGCTTGGGTTTCCAATGGCCTTAAACTCAACCGAATCTTTGATCATTGTTCCATACTTTTGAATTAATAATCTTTGTATTCCACCCTTGATAAGCCTGCTTTGAACAGGTATCTGATCTGGCACATGCATCAGTAAGTTTCCGAGGTTTTCTGTCCAGATACAATATTAAGTATTGAGCTAACAGGTCATTCGTATTAGCTGACTGCAGGATATAGTGATGGATTTAACAGAGCTCACTTAAAGAGGAAAGAAAACTCACAGCAGGGATGGTGTGCCCTTGCAAAGAAGCATTGCAGTCAAAACAAAAATCACAATGGGGATGTAGGATTTGATGCTGTGTTACCTGAGGACTTGCTGCTTAGAATGGCCCTGCTCTTGCCTCATGAAGTAAGACACTATTCAAATATGTATACTTCTTAAGGCTAGCCCAATAACCTTGTTATACTTAAATACTGTATTAAATCTGGAGAGTGTCTTATTCCTATCGTGGACAGCACAATTTGAGAGCTTCTGCTCTGCATATGGTCTTTAACTCTCTCCACCAGACTGTGAGTCCTTGAAGCTTATAGTTTTATAGAATTAAAATATGTATCCTATGATGGTTTGAAGGGTAAATAAATAAATTTCATAGACCCTGATATTTGGATACTTGATCTTTGATTGATGGCATTGTTTGGGAAGGCTTACAGGGAGGGTATGGCCTTGGTGGAAGAAGTATGTCACCAGAGCCGGGTTTTGAGATTTCAAAGGTCAAATCATTCTCAATTTACTCTCTGCTTCCTGAAAACAGCTTAAGATGTTGGCTCCCACTATCCTGCTCCAGCCTGTTCCTTGATGCTGCCATTTCTCTCCATAAAAACCTCTTATTCTCCAGAAATCATTATGTTCAAATAAACTCTTCTTTCTATGAGTCTCCTTGGTCATGGGGTTTTCTCTCAACAATAGAAAAAAAAGTAATTGACATATGCCCTTTATAACTAAGCAAATGACCTTGAAGTTGTCTGACTGTGTGTTGTTGGATGAACTTTATTGAGAGAATTAAAAATCGTTTACTTCCCAGGCATTTTAAACAAAAGATAAAAAATAAAGTTCTTTTCCATAAACAATACAATAAAAATGTTTAAGAAAAGTATTTAAGTTGGTTGTTCATTGTTCTTACTAAATGAAAATTTCATTGTGTTATTTTTTTTTCTCGAGAACTAGTATTGATGTCTTCTCTATTTCTAGGTGACATGTCTAGGTGCTTTGATTCTCATGAGTTCTCTCATCTCTTGAACAGGCATTTTTACCTTTTTATTCTGTCTTATCTTGAACTTTACCTCCAGTTCTATCAGACCTAGGACTGGGTATTGGTAGACTTCCATGGGTCTACCCATGGGTTCCATCCACTGCTACTGCTATGTAACTTTAAAATTTTATAGATTGACTTCCATGAGGGCAACAACTATGCCCTTATTTAACTAATATTAGATTCCTTGAACCAACTATGTGCTCGGAAAATATTTCTTGCTAAGAAACTGGGGCCATCGAGGGGAATCAGGGTGAAATGCTTGTTGTACAATTCTGATGACTTGAGTTTGATTCCTGGAACCCACATAAAGGTAGAAGGAGAAAACCAAACTATCTATGCATATAAATTGTGGCATGCACACACAAACACACAGAGAGAGAGAGAAAGAGAGAGAGAGAGAGAGAGAGAGAGAGAGAGGGGGGGGGGGGAGGGAGGGAGGGAGGAAGCGAGGGAGGGAGGGAGGGAGAGAGAGAGAGAGAGAGAGAGAGAGAGAGAGAGAGAGAGAGAGAGAGATCATATAACACAATAATAATGATGATGATAACAAATGAAAGATAAAATGAATGACACAAAGATAAATGAGTGTTTTCCCAGGACAGTTGCAAGAAGCCAAAGCGTACCTAGAGAGCCACACAAACAGAATATGTCCTTGTTATTGTCAGTAATGTGGTATATGGCAGAACTGGCTAAGAAGTCTGCTTTGGCCATCATTTTTGCCTGTTGGTCCCATCTGCCTATTCAGCCCCACCCCTTCTCCCATTACACTCCCATGGAACCTTCCTGAATCTGACCCCATGCAGGCAGGGCTGGGGGTGGGTGCCTTCCAGCCTAGCCAACCTAATTGTTTCTCATTTCCTGCCCATAAATGGTGCAAGGTGTGGAGCTGCACCTCCCAGTGTCCCAGTCTTAATCATCTGTCTACATTAATCGACATTAATGGCTTTTACAAATGTAAGTCTTTAAGCCTTAGTAAGTTACATGCATTTGAGGAAACCATTGAAAGGAGGCAAACTCACCGATCCTGGAGCTTCCAGGGAAAAGTTCCCGGATGGTCTTGAAGGCAGGACCAGGGCCCAGCATTCCAAAGCCGGGTTCCTTGGCTCCCAGATCTCCTGAGAGTGAGAGTTGTTATTATTAATAAAATGTGACTTTTCTCAAACCAAAGAACAAAACCCCGTGTGTTCCCAATTGGGAGGAAAAGACAAGCACAGTGAAATTTCAGTTACAATAGGGTTTTCATTACCAGAAAGTGTACATTTAACTACTTATGTTGTTATATTATTTTTATATTTGTTTTACATTATTTTAAATATGAGATAAAAACTTAAAATATTTCTGCCCTTTAACTCCCAGCTACAATATTAGCAGCATCTCTATCTTGTCAGTAATTTTTGTAGTTGTATTCACTCTAATATACTATACATTTTGTTTTTCATATTATAGTATCAATATACTTTTAGTCAATATTCTCCTATAGATAACTTTCAACAATGATTAAAAGGAACTAGTGTCACTATTTTAATTCATTTAGTTCTATATTTTTAACTGTTCCTACACTAAAATGTTTAAATACAAGACTTATAGCATATGTTATTAACATACATAAATATATATTTGTAGCAAAATTACACTTATGAAATAGCAACAAAAATAATGTTATGATTGGGGTATCACCACAGCATGAGAAACTGTATTAAAGGGTCAAAACATTAGGAAGGTTGAGGATCACGGGTCTAGATATTAATCCTCAGAAAATCATCCACCCAATACAACCCAGGGACACTTTTAAAGCCAGCCATCTTAATCAAAGTTCCCCAGAATGGGATCAGAGACAAAGCTAATTTAGGAAGTGACTCTAAGGAGGAAGGATAGGGGACAGGAGGAAATGTCTACGGGAGGGTACATGGTGAAACTGGCCACCGCTACAACAGATGGGTATTTAATGAAGGCATTTTGAAACTCTCACCCTAGACTCAGCTTACAGTGTTTGCACCAGAATGTGGTTAAGTTTTTCCATTACATAGAGCTAAGTCACTTAGCATTGCCAAAACTCTCTTTCTTTAAAGGCCCCCATCCTCAACATGCACTGCAGGCTAATTTTATTTTATTGTCCAGGTCAAAGACATTTCCCTGTATCAGATGTCATTTTTTATTTTCCTTGCCCCGAACTTCTAGGTTGCTCTGCCTTGAAGCTCCAGTATTAGATTTCTTGTCAGTGCCAGAACTTTGACAGACCTCTCTGTTTAATGTTAACTTCCAATGGCTCACGTGGCGTCCCAGTTTCCAAAGGCCTTTGCTCACCCCTCCTCGAGTTCCTCCCTCCCACCCCATGCTCTGTGGATGGGTTTTGTGTCCCACTGGCCCCTTGGCCCATTAGTAAATAGAATACACTGTGATGATAAAAATCTTTGCCAAAAATTCCTGGCTATGATCACACAGATCACTGAAAAAAAAACACATTGTTTTTTGGGTTTTCAGATAAATTCATACAAGCAGAAACTCTGGGCATGAACTTCATTTAAGAGAGGCTTTGTTGGTTGAAGGTGGCACAGGGCTGAGTCAGAAGATACAGGTTCAGTTTGTGCCATTTCTCTACGTAGTAATCTCAGTGAAGTGGGGAGTCACAGGGTGAGGATGAGAGGGAAAAGGAGAGGGGGAGGGGGAGAAATGAAGGGGAAGGCTGCTTCTTTAAGGGCACTCGCCCTATCTGATTGGGTGCTGACTCCAATGCCTCATTTCGCCTTAATTGTTCCCTGAAGGCCCTGCCTCTACTACAGTCACATCCAAACTTAAATCTTCAATCTCCATGGTTCAGAGGATGAAATTCACTGTGCAATGACTGCTGAGCTTCTTCAGAGTCAACCATGTCCAAGATGCTCTCCAATCTCTCCTTTAAAACAATGGCTCTCAACCTTCCTAAAGCTGCAACCCTTTAATACACTTCCTCAGGCTGGAAATGTAATACATTTCCCCAGCCGTAGAATTATTTTCATTGCTACTTCGTAGCTCAAGTTTTGCTACTGTTAGGAATTGTAATGCGAATGTTTTTGTTTTCCAGTGGTCTTTGGCGAGCCCTGTGAAAGGGTCATTTAACCCCAAAGGCTTGTGAACCACTGCTATAAAGGTGACCCACCTTCCCACTAACCCTTGCCCAGGGAAGTCCTGCAGCCTTTGCCTTCCTCAAGCTTCCCTGCCCTTCTAACTCTTGGGACAGGGACAACTCCATCTCCACTGTGTCCCCAGTCCAAGCATACAAGCCTCTGCTTCTGGAGTCCTGTCATGGTCCAACCTCCTGTTCTGCTCATCTGTATCCTGCTCCTAGCTTCTGTCTTCTCACCCTCTCTTCCTCCCTCCTTTCTTCCCTGTCTTTCTTCTGGAGGGGAAAAAGGGATTGTGTTTGTATGTGCCCTTATATATGGGAGATTTCTTCTTAAAGAAAATCTGAAAATTTAAACATATATGCTGAACATGCTAGTAATGTAACTCATATACTGTTTTAAAATAAACATATTTTTAAATTCGTTAACTATTTTTATTAGTTTATTATTTATTGGTTTATTATTATTAATAATTTTGGATGGACTTATTTTCTAGCTTATTTCCTCACATCCTCTAGAACATTCTATCTTCATTTTTCTTTCTCATCCTTTCTCTTTCTCCCTCTCCTCTTCCTCTTTCCCTTTGTCCCTCTCCCTCATCTCTCGTTTGCCCTCCTCTCAGCACAGACACTCTATATTAGCAGCTATCTGGCTTTATAATTTGAGCAAAGCAATTTTGGCTTGAGACTTTCCAATTTCCTGTTGTACTAACAATGAGGCTCAGAGGGAAGCATGGGGAAAAGTCTCCCAAGTGCAAGAGGTGTGAAGAGAACCCTGTTGTTGATGGGCTGCAAGAAACAGTGTTTCTCCACATCTTTTAAGAGTGTCCAGGTTGGAGATGCAGACCCAGTTCCCAGCCAGAGAGATGACACACTTATGGAAGAACTCTCAACTCAAAATCAAGAGCTTTCATAGGAATCAAAGTTTGGACACTCAGAGGCTGTCTACTCAAAGCCATGCCTCTTCATAATACCTCCTTCTATGACATGAATCTATGGGGACCATTCCTATTCAAACCCCCACAGACCTGAAGCACTGATGCCTTCTTCTGTAACTGATGTAATTTTTCTCTGAATTGGCCACTGCTAGTTGCAACTGTTGCTTTAAATAGGTATTACCTTGGTCCTGGACAACTCAAGCTGGTGTACAGCCACCCCATCTCTCTCTCTCTCTCTCTCTCTCTCTCTCTCTCTCTCTCTCTCTCTCTCTCTCTCTCTCTCTCTCTCCTCCCTCCCTCCCTCCCTCCCCCCCTCTCTCCATATGTCAGTGTGATCCCTCCCATTGTCCTTCAGCCCTACTCTCTCATCTTTACAGGATCAGAATATATCATGATTACCTCAGCCTGCTTTCTTTCATCTCATAGACAGACAGACAAAGAGAAAATAGATAAATTGACATTGAAAGATTGAGATAGTTGGTAACTAAGATCTAAAGATAGAGACATGATAAATATGAGAATGCATGGGCAAACGAGATTGGTGTATGTAGTGTAAGACCAGAAAAGAAGCCACGGGAAGGGCAGATTGAAAGCTGATTTGAGAAGGTGTTATGCTTATTCCAAAGCCCTGGAGGACCTTGTTTCACAGAGTGAGACGGCAAAAGGCTGAGATGACATAAAAAGCTAAAATGGTTGACAAAAAAAAAATGTCTACACGATATTTGTAGAATATAAATGCTATGGTCGGGGTCAGATTCCAGAGCTGCCTAAAATTATTGCCCATTTACCTTCTCCTAGATGAAGGGTTGAAAAAGAAAAACCCGTTTGGCCACTCATGTGAATGACATCAGGCAAATCTGTTGAGTGTCCATACTCCTCATTCATTTGTTCTCACTATTGCTATTGAAATTAAAGTTAGCAGCTTCTACATCTCCAGACAACTTCATTTGGAAGGTGAAGAGGGAGGTCACTTTTTCACACTGACTTCTCAGTGTAGGCTTTCCAAACCCACAAAGATGTGCTCTGAGGGAGTGAGCAGGAGCAGTTAGTTTGGTTAATCTATCAGTTTGAACATATCATTTTGCTATTGAGTACATTGTTGCCGATACGCTGAGCTAGCCTCAACCCTCCTTTTCCTTCCAAGATCCTTCCCCGTGGTAAAGTCTCCATATATAATTTTATGTTTCTACCTTACTTTGTGTGCTTACTGTCATGAACAGCTTTAGGCAGTAGTCAGGGTTGGAAAATTCTTGATTCCCATGTCTTGTATGAAGAAACAACTCTAAAATCACAAAGTGACTCACATGAGCCACATGGAAAGCAAACCACACCACCAACCAGAAATCTGGGGGGAGGGGGGGGTAGGATCTTCAGAAAATTTTCATGAAAATAGAATAAAACTTGGTCAGAATGTATTGCATCTGACAAGACATAAAACTTTACATTCTTTTTAACTGCAGGACAAAAATCCACAAACTCTGCCCAGAATAGTGAGCTAGTCCAAGTATCAATTTCTCATGGAGCCACTGGGAGACAGGAGGAGACTTAGCCCAAAGGAGATGGTACCCTTTAAGCAGCTTCATCTTCAAGACTAAATTGTTCCTAGTTCACGAATATTTTCAGATTTCATCACAACTTGAGCCAAGGGGAGGGTGTAGCAGATACCAGCCAGTCACTAAAGGCATCCCTGCAGTTGGTGAGATGGTGGGAATATGCATTTTAAAAGTGCCCTTTTTCATAAAGCTGCATGAAATTAGACATAACTACAAGAGTTGAAAGCCAAACCCCATCTTAGCATTTTCTTCCCTTCTGACTGTGCCCTTGACATAGACAACAGTTGTTAGCACTTACATGGTGCTTCACAAAGGGGAGTGAGGCTCTAGACCCACACTTAGTCAATAACACAAAGAACTGTGCCTTGTGTGTGAAGTCAAGGAATATTTTACTGGTTCATGCTGGAGCTTGGCCTCCCTCCACTATACCATGATATTAACGAAAGCCTTGGCTTGGCTAGCTGTGGGAAAAAAGCTGTCATTCAGTGTCTTAATTAAGTTTGCACATAACCCACGTTTGTTAAAATGGTCATCATAGAAGTGTTCACTAGTACTTATTTAGATTACACTCCTTCACTATTCATTTCCTTTTTCATTCCTAGTTAAGTTGAAGCCTCTCCTTCACAATGACAAGAATACCCAGGAAAAGCAAGCTAAGTAAAGCAAAGTCTGAAGCAAGAGAGAGAAGATCTCTGTGTGATGGCAGAAGAGACAAGTTAGTAGGTAAAGTGCTTGCTGTTTGTTCATTCATGAGAATCTGGGTTCCTGGTTCTGGTGTAAAAACCTATAAACACAGCAGTGGCTTGGAAGCAGAGGCAGGCAGACCCCAGGGGCTTGTAAGATAGCTCAATGTTCACTTTGAAACTCTCTTTCAAACAACAACAATAACCACAACAAATCAGAAAAGCTATTGAAGAAGACTCTGACATAGCCTTCGGCTTCTCCTCACTCACACAGGCAACCCACTTGAGAGAGAGAGAGAGAAACACTGATGGAGACAGAGGGTGGTGTTGACGTGTTGTGTATTAGGGAAACAGAGCGATATGTTTGGCATAATAAAGGAAACTCAAGAGGGAGCTTAGTCCAATTTTAAGATATGGTGTGTGTGTGTGTGTACATAAATATAATAAATACATACATATATATGTATTTGGATCTAATTAAATATATGCTGTAGGGCTTGGCATCATTTGTACACTATACATGTCTGTGAAATAAGTTACTTCTTTCTTATTTTACTAGCCTACCCTATTTTTCTTATCATCTTTATACTGAGTGTTCATAGCAAGCACATTTGATAAGAGTTTTAGAGGCACATAGTTCAGTGATACACATATATGAAAATTCCATAAACAGGGTGTGATTACTAAAATAATAATCAGAATTTGACCAAGGCTGAAGAGTTGGCTTGGCAGGTAAGAAAAGAACTTGCTGCTCTTATAAAGGATCTGGGTTTGATTCCCAGCGCTCACGTGGCAGCTTACAACTCTCTGTAACTATAGGTTCAAAGCATCTGACATTCTTTTCTGATCTTCACTAGCACCAGGAACACACATGGTATACACATACATGCAGTCAAATCCCTTGTACACATAAAATAAGATAAATAAATCTTTACAATTATTTTTTAAGAGGAGCTGGTCATTCCATCACATTTTGTTTTTTAAGTTCAAAGGGCTTCAACTGTCAACACCACTTAGACAAGGTAGGAACTCACCTTCTTATTGCCAGAAGGAAAAGGTAACATGACACAGAAGGGTCCCCCACTCCGACAAGTCTGTAGGAGAGTCTGGTTTCATGGCTGGAGACCCAGCAATCAATTAGTGAAAGGGAAACAGTTGCTATTGGAAACCCTGAGGCCCAGTAGCTGTCAGAGGGGAGTGAAAGGCTGGAAGTTAATCAGACATAATAAGCTTACAGTCCCATAGATCATGTCAGCCAGTATTCTTATTAATTTCCTGCCCAACAGCCATGCACAGAAGACCAATTCATCCATCAGTCCTTTCCTGGTCCAAGATGTTAAATCACTTGTCAAATCAGGAATGCTGTGATGAAAATTCAGGAGTGACATAGTGGCAAGAATGTCATCCATCATCACCACTCATTTCACCCTCAGAGAGCATCTTATACTTCCACGTTTCCTTGGAAACAAGAGTGATCAGGATCTGAGAATGACAAGGAATGAATGTCTAGACTCTGGATGGTGAGACACTAGTTTGTAGTAGGTACATCCATCTTTCAGTGAGAAAGATTTTTTTTTTTATTGTGTCCAAGATAAAATAGATAATTGGCTTTCAATGTCGGCCCAGGACATGGAGAAATAGAAATGGAGCACACGTGTCACGTTTGTGGCATCTCTGATGTAGTACTTCTTTTTCAGTCAGAAAAGTAATTCCTAACCAGGATATTGAGTCTTACTTTTTCCTGTATTATTAACTCAATGAACATTTAGTGGGGTATCTACTGTGTCCCTGTCACTAGGTTATAGCATTGTAGAAAGGATTAATTTGATATTGGTTTGACTATCTGAATAAATACTAGTGATATTCACAGACTGTAGCAAGAAGGCACAGGAATGGAATTGTACTCAGACTGGGGGTCCAGGAAATAAATTTTAAAGGAAGTGTGACACTTGATCTTTTGAAAGTTTGTCAAGGGTATACAGACAATAAACAACAACAACAACAAAAACAAACAACAACAAAAAAAAAAAAACCAAGAGTATAACCTCTCTATCCTGGTATCTACCCCAGTGAAAAAAGAAATAGGAAAGCATAATACTTTCATCCTATTATGAAATACCTGCTCAATAAGGGAGTGGTAGCATGTGCATTGGAGAGAGATGGCTTGTGTCTGGGCTTCTCTGTTTGAATGAAATGGACACATAAGCAAGTTGTTCACGCTCTCATCCCTAGTATCTTTAGTTTAAATGTAAGGGTAAAATTCAGTACAAATTTTTCTTGTGAAAAATGAAACAAAAATGCAGTGCTCACAGCTTCCAAACCTGCTCCTGGAATAGTAAACGTAGGGCGACTGTCCTACACAAATCCACCTCCATTCCTCTGGGCAGGTCACAGGCTTCAGAGCCTGTTCTGCATCAGGCAATGTGCGGAGAGAAGGACATCTGCCTCTTGAACAGGGCTGTGTTCCAGGTGAATGACAGCCTGGAGTATGGGTTATGATTGGCATGATTCCACAGAAAATGTGACTTGAGCAGCTGACACTTTCCATGCGGCACTGAGATATAATAAGGTAGGATAATCATGCAGAAGGAGCCTTTGAGACAAACAGGGCAGTGGGGGAGGAGCAGAGATCAAGTGGCTGCAACCCACATGGCTCTGGGGGATAGGAGATGAGACCGAAAAAATAGAGCTGGTTGTAAAGCTTTATGAATTGTATAACTAAGTATGATATTTTTACTAGCAATAAACAACTTAGGTAAACTTTGTATTTGCCTCATATGGCTTGTTTTAAAATTTTATTGCCTCAAATATTCTCTTCTGTTTTATTTTAGTAGATGTTTTCTAGCCTTTACAGTCCATATTGCCATCTCTAAGATTTCTCCTTCCATACGTAAGGAAAATATATTAGCTGAATCAGACATGCATAAATCCTATGGATGTTATAGCCAAGAATTTATGGTACTTGGGTTTCTTCGTGTCCTGGGAGGAGGAGTTGAGGGAGCCAAAAGATGCAGCAGCAGTCAGAAATACCAGTTTAGCCAAGAATCATTATTAAGCAAATAAATACATAAATACATAATTAAATGTTCATTGCTACCAAGGGTATGAAGGGAAATATCCAGAGGCGATTAGTGAGCTGAGGTAGGCTGGGGTTGGGCAGGGCAGAATGCAGTGCCCAGCTGTTGAACAAAAGCTTTATGTCACATTGCACCTGGTTATTGTTGTGTCCAAACAAAATGAAAACATTGGGCTATACAACTTATTACTGAAAAAGGCTTCACAGAAGTCAAGGGTAAAAAGCAGAGTCTTAAACAAAAACTTGAGAGGGATCTGTCAGTGGAGAGGCAGTCAAGGCAAGAAAGAGCTTCTGAGACAAGTGGAAAACCAAACACAGAAGCTCCCCAGAACTTGTAATGCAGCTTTCTTTGATCACTTACTAACGCCTCATTTTATCATGAAGCTAATAGGACCATTTCAGAATGAAGGAAGTGAGTCTCAGTGATGGTTAGCCACTTACCCATGTTTATTAATCTCCTTGCATGAGTAAGGAAAGACAAACAAACGGAAACAACAAACAAACAAAAAACCTTAGGTCCCTAGAACACGGACCCAGATCTTTTCCATCTTTTGGCAGAGAAATCCTTAAGGAATGAAAAACTATAGAGAAAGGCAAGATAGCAGACCTCTAAAGGATGGTGGAACAGCATCAGATATGAGACAAGTTGAAGGCAGTGTGTGTAAAATTAAAACACATCAATAGCTTATTTCTTGGTGACTTGGCCTAACCATTGAGAAACTCACAGTGGCCTAAGGTGTGTGGTTATAGATGCTTTCCTTTCTGCTGATTAAAGTTAGTGATAAACAAGTAGATTTAGGCATTCTGGATGGAAAATGAATCATTTTCCTTGCATTCATTATTCTTGTATGCATGATTTTAACAAGGATAAACTAAGAACAACCCTTAGCACTAGCTGCATTGTTAAGACTGGAGAGTACAGTTCAAGTTCCTTGTACAGAGGAACTTGAAAGAGGGGACTCCCAAATTGGCCATAGTAGGCTGGACCAAGTTTTGTAGATATGTTGGAAGGTAACTAGAGGTAACCAATGATGCAGCTCGATCATCAAAATAGATGCATAAACATTAAAATCCAGTGAAGTTTTTAAAAAAGTACCCTATATCTAGGAATCTACATGGATTTAAGCAAGCAAATAACAGGGGAAGGAAAGTTCTTCTTTTTACCAGAAAACCATTTGGCAAAAGTAGTAAAAACAGTAGGCTTAGAAAAATCACTTTCTGGAAACTGGAATAATTAGAAAGTATAGTGGTTTGACCAAAGTGAACTCCACAGGTTCATAGGGAATTGCACTATGAGGTGTGTCCTTGTTGGAAGAAGTGCGTCACTGTGGAGGCAGGCTTTGAACTCTCATATGTTCAAGCTATGCCCAGTGTAGCTCATAGTCATTTCTGATGTCCTAGATCAAGTCCTAGGACTATAATAAATACATTTCTGCTATTTATAAGTTATCAAGTTTTTAGTGCTTTATAAAATAAAAGTTTAAACAGACACACAGAAACCATAACAATAGTAATAATAATAATAATAGTAATAATTTGGGCAAGAATTATCAACAATCCATAAACTAGTAGAAGAGGAGTCAAACATGGTGGCATGGTGACATATGTTATAATCATACTATTTGGGAGTTGAAGGTAGGAGGATCAGAGTGCAAGGCCATTTTTGGTTAAGTCTGAGACCAGCCTACAATACATGAATAGGGAAATGGGAAATAGGAGCTTAATTAAGGAGAAGGAAAGGAGGTCAATATAGAAGAAGGAAGAAAGACAGATAAATGACACTAAAGATATTTGAAAATGTATTGTAAATACCATAGTATTTTTATTTACCTAAAATTACATATAATGCATACATATGTAGATATGTAAATATAGATGATAGATAGATAGATAGATAGATAAAGAAATGAAGTTAACCACTTGGGTTGATGATGCTCCTCCCAAGAGCCATAGATTGTCTAACAAAAACTCCAATAGCAGGCATAAAAAAATCTCCTTTTGAATTTTTTGGTATGCAAGAGACTCCCAAAACAATATAGACTATTGCCATTGGTTGCATTCTAGAAGTTGAAAATAAATCCTTATTGGTAATGGTCTAATGGACTTCAGACACAGGGCTCAGATGATCTGAGTTAAATCTGACTTGAAAAAATCTTCTCCCTAAGAACTAGCCTATGTTGTATCAGATGATGTCATGTAAGTTAAAATGGGTAGGGGGAGCAATCCATAGTCTTATCTACATGGGATGCCTGTGAAGCACAGCAGCATCCAGCATGGCAAGACATCTTTAAGGGAGCAATAGTGGCAATCACATCATGAGAGTAATCAAGGACCTGCTCAACAGGAGAAAACTCACCCTTGTTTTAAAAACGTAGCCAACTACCCAGGCCTACTGAGGTCATGAATCTTAGAGAACGTGCTACTCTACTAAACCAGTATAAATCTAATTGCATTCTAAAGACTTATTTTTATATCCACAGATAAATATAGCTCCCATATCTCAGAAGACAGAGGTAATTACAGAAAGCCACAACTGTTCAAAATGTAAAGAACAAAATAGCTGTAGGCTGCCAGCCCCAACTGATGTATCAACACAGTTCCCCCATTAAAGGGTCAGGGAACATCTCAGAAGAGAAGGAAGAAATATTGTAAGAGCCAGAGGAACAAGAAATCCGCAATGAGATTGTGTCCTCTAGAGGAGCTATATCTATGAGACCTCAACAATGTGGTTGCACAAACACCAACAGACATGCCAACATGGATGGAGGAAATGTTCTAGGTCCTACTCCTAGGAATTCTTGCAGAATATTGTGTGAGAGAGATTCCTTGATGGTCTTGTACTGGTGGCCACTTGTCTAATGGCATATTGGCTGGAATAGTTAGAGGCCTACCATAGCCAAACAGAACTATGGTAGATATTTGGTGAAGACCCCACATGATTTTGAAGTTTTATAAACTGCATTTTATAATTTGGGAAGTTATACAGTCTTGTCATCAACTATGCAGCAAAATCTATTTGTGTCTATCAAACACTAGACACTGAGAATAATATGCAGTCCTCTAATGTCAAAAAATTCAGGGGTTGTTAAGATCAAAATCATAGCTAGCACTGTCTTTGAGTCAAGATGGATGGCTCAGCTGTTAGGAGAGCTTGTTATTCTCGTAGAAGACCTAAATTCAGTTCCAAGTACCCATGTCAGGTAGCTCACAATTATCTGTGACCCTAGCTCCAAGAAATTTGACACCTTCTTCTGGTCTTTGTAGGCATTCATTCTCCCACATACACATACGTGATCAAAAAACGAAACAAAGCAACAGCAGTGGTTTTGATAGTAACTTTCATGAACGCTTCAGTTGTAGAAAACTTCATTCAGTTGCAGGGGGGTTAACAATCTCTGCCAGGAGCCAGAGGGAAGAGCCCTGGTCTCGGAGCCAGGTTCCACTAGGACAAGTGGAGAGGGAGGCTTCCCGACAGCTTTGTTTACAAGTTACATAGATGGGCTGAGGTGTCCTGTTTACAGGGAAAGACCATGGAATGGAGACAAAGCAGCCACTCTGAGAGGGCAGGACAGAGGCCAGGAGGGCCTTGAACTCAGAAAAGGGCTGGGAAAGCTGTGGTCATCTGCCTTGCCCTGGCCCAGACTCCTCATGCAGCTCCTTAGTCAGATCAGTGAAGACTTCTCAGTTCAACAACATGTAGCAAAATCAAAACAAAGCCCAGAACCACTCACTCAAAGCCAAAGCCCACAGACATAGCAACTTACAGAAAGCTTTCTTTGCCCACAGAAGTGTCTGTGAAATCCAGTATTGGCTGGGGATAACCAGCAAGGGCAAGCCAAAGAGCCATGGGTTTCATCTGCTTTGCTTTTGAACTTCAGTTCCCTACCTAGTGCCAGCCACATGGCCATCTTTCTCTGGTCCTGAGCCCTCATTAGGTAGATGATGATTGCAATACAGCAGTGGGAAAAACTCTGGAGAACACCCTCACTTACACAGTTTTATTACAAGAGATTAGAAGGTTACAAAAAATAAATAAATGAGGTTGAGTTTGTTGCATTTTATCAAATGGCAGGGGTGGGACAGCAGGAGGGAACACCTCAGCAGGTCCCGCCAAGGTATTCCCCTTTGAGGAATCAACCATGGGACAGGCCTAGTATTAAAAGAAGTTTATTTGGGACCTGGAGAAGTGGGTATAGATAGAGAAAGGAGGAGGACAGAAAAAGACAAAGAGAAGAGAGAGAGAAGGAAAGGGGAAAAGACAGCCCAAAAACATGGGGAGGGGAGAAGAGAGGAAAGGAGAGGGAGGGAGGAAAGAAAGAAAGGAGGGGGAAATGTCTTTATAACTAGTGGACCAGGCTTGTACCTGGGTGGGCAGCTGTTGCTAGGTAACTGTTGGGCGGATCCTAGCGGAAATGCTAACAGAATTTCCTTCACCACTGACTGCAGTACCTCAGCTCAACAAGTGACCACATTTTCCCTAGCAAAATCAGTTTCGGTATATGCCAAGAAAGAGGGATTTCTGAAAGTTAGGAGGCTCAGACACGATTCTGACAAGCTAAGTATCATTCTAGGTAGCTTTTCTCACCATCTCAAAGCACCCTATAGGAACAAGCAACAATAGCAAAACCTGTGCATCAAGTACATAGAGAAATTGTGTTAGAGATGCCCTGAGAAAAGCCATCCAGGTGTCCATTTGTCCCAGCGAGGCATCTGTCTGCCCTAGCAAAGGCAGACTTGGCCATGGCCTTGGATTTGAAAGCCTCTAAGTGTGAGTCAATTAAAACTTGCAGCCAACACTCAGTATTTACTATTCAGTAGGTGTCCTGTGATGTGGAGACAAAGCAAAAAAGAGACAAGCATGCAATGCAAGTCTGAGAAAGCAAAGCTGGGATCAGCTAAGGGATTACAGCAGAGCAGTCATTCTTACTGGAAACTACCTGTGCAAACTAGATGTGCCTAACAGACGCTCAGTCAACAAGTGCTATCAGGTGAAAGGCTGTGGCTTGTGAAGCTGTCCCACCTCTGTTATTTACTAATATGACTGGGAACATTGTGACATGGGTTCAAATTTCCAGTGTTCACTACTTTTTAAAGGAATGTTTCTTAGAAAATGCTGTTTTTAACCAACTAAAACGTGACACTCTTGACTACTTATTTCTGACTCATATTTATGATGCCTTGAGATAACATCAGTGTTCTATTGCTGTGAAGAGTCACCATGACCAAGGCAGCTCTTATAAAAGAAGGTGTTTGATTGGGGTCTGGCTAACATCTTCAGAGGCTTAGTCCATTATCATTATGGTGGGAAGCATGGCAGCGCCAGACAGGCATGGTGCTGGGGAAGTAGCTGAGAGGTTTTATATCTTGATCCATAGATAGCAGGCAGAAAGAAGAGAAGGGGAGGGAGAGGGAGAGAGAGGGGGAGAAGGAGAGGGAGAGAGGGAGGGAGAAGGAGAGGGAGGAAGAAAGAAAGATGGACAGGGAGAGGACGAAAGAGAGGCAGAGGGAAAGAGGGGGAGAGAGAGGAAGGAAGGGAGGAAGGGAGAGAGAAAGAGAGATTGAGGGTTTCTTAAAATTTTATACCTCCTAACACTTCCAATCAGCTCATCAACTGGAGACTAAACATACAACCATATAAGCCCATCAGTAGCATTCTCATGGAAATCAACACAGATAGTAAGATATTGGCGGCGGGAGGGGGGGGACCTTGCAGCTAAAGAAAGAAGAAATCAGAAGCTGAGTTTAGCTGAGAGAGAGATTTTGAGTAAGTGTTCATTTCATAGGTAAAAGATTTAATTATGGTGATTATAGAGGGACCAGATTATCATTTAACCATTAGCTGTGTGCTTGCTGAGTATTGACCCACTCAATCTATTCATCTATCTGTCTGTCTATCTGTCAGTCCATCCATCCATCTTCATTTATTCATCTTCATTCAGTGAGAGAAGCCATCCTAAGGTTGCGGAAACTGAGGCAAAGTATGATCAGTTATGGTTCAAAGTCACAGTTGACAACTTCCCCCCAAGTTAGGATTTAAGGCCAGTTTTCAATTACTTAACACCATTCAAGTATTCCTAAGGTTCAGAGTAGTTACACTCATGTTCAAGGTCACACTGCAAGGCAGGCACTGGAACAAGATAGAACTTTGGCAGATCTGAACAAGAAATACCTGCTTTCTCTTCTGTTCAATACTGTCTTTTGGCTGCACAGAGGGACAGAACAAAGGGAGAGAGGGAACCTCTTAGGTGAGGGGTCTAAAAGAAGTAGAAAATGTCCCTAAAACATGCACTCTTGAATTTTCCTGCCACCAAGTGTCCAAACACCAGTGGATAATTTCGTAACTCATCGGGAATTCTTCTTTGGTTACACAGGCCGCAGCTCTGAGTCCAAGTTACATATATCCCATCAACATGTTTATTCACATGGAGAAAGGCTCCTCTCCAGTTGGCGCCTGAGTTGTCACAATAACAAGAAAAGATGAGGAAAGCTTGGAGAAGCAAGCAGAGGCCAAGAAAAGGGAGCTGCCTATGAAAGCAGTGGGCTCAAGAAAGCCTGGTCTCACTGTGGATCCCAAGAACATCCAAGCCAGAAGGATCCCTTGAGCCCAAAAGTCCATGAGGGAATGAAGCACCAGGAAAGAGACAAGCACGCTATTAATTGCTTCATTGAAGTTGTATGATTAATGTCTAGTAAGAGTCAAAGATGTGGTGAACCCAAGTCATAGGTGAGAAAAACATAGGTTCAGAGATAACATATGACTTGTCCAGAGTAAAGCCTAGTCAAGCCCTAACTGCCCAGTTCTAACACATATGTTTCCAGCTCCTATAAGATTCTGACTTCCCTGGAAACACACATGGCTTTCCATCCACAGCCAGTATCTGTGTCCTGTGTCTATCAAAAAACAAAACAAAAACTAAAACAAAACAGTTACCCAGTTATCAGAGAGTCAGGCCACTACTCAGTAGAAATCAACTCAGTATTTATTTCATCAGTACCTCTTAACATTTTGCCCTTCATTATCCTGGGATGGGTTTTGTTCAAACATTCCTTTCCACAGCTCAATAAATATGCACACAAAACTAAAGAGCTTAGCTTTCCATGAAAAGGCAGTGTAAACATCTGGCAGGCTTCCTGGGTCTCAGCTTCCTCTGGCTGGGCCTAAGTGCACAACATGAGCGTATTTGGATTGCAACAGTGGAGGCTCAGCTAGACATTACTCACCCTGTGCAAAAGCACACCAGGCCCCAACCGGAGTGGGAGAAACACAAGTGCTCTTGTTTGATGACCAAAACCTAAACAAACCATTTGAGGTTTGGTGTTCAAGAAATCTCTCAGAGATGCAGTTCCCACATATTCAGTTTGGGTGTGTGTGAGTGTGGCTGTATCCATGTGCTTATGCTTCTCTCCCTCCCTCCCTCCCTCCCTCCCTCCCTCCCTCCCTCCCTCCATCCCACCCCCCCTCCCTTCGTCCTCTTCTCTCTCTCTCATGTGTGTGTGTGCTCACTTAAATATTGTTTAGAGTAAGTTAGGATGCAAATCTAATTATCTAAAAATAATTTTCAATAACTAAATGTAGGGATGACATTACCTTTTATGTATATATTGTGTGGAGAGAAAATTGGCTTTGTATCTACATATTTGTGGAGGTTTGAATGAGAACATTCCTATAGGTTTACATATTTGAATGTGTTATATAGATCAGACTGGCCTCAAATTGTAGAGATCCCCTTGCCTCTGCCTCTGGAATGCTAAGACTAAAGGTATACATCACTATGCCCATCTGAAAATTGCCTTTAAAAAAGTTTATGATGGAAAATGAGGGAAATTTTGGTGTGAATCTCTATACATAGTAACATTTAGGAAAATGTCATTGAATCAATAGAGTTTTAATGCCATCTGAGTAACTTAAGAACCAACTCAATCATCAATTTCTCCTTTATAAAGTAAAAGTATTATTAGGATCATGTAAACTTGCCTTCAGTAAGTATGAATTTACAAAACCATGTAGAAGCTTTATAAACTCTAGAGTGCTATACAAAGGCCAGAAGTTTATTTATTGCTATTTTTCTTGGCAGGTCTCATATCCCATAGTGGCACCCTTTCCTCCATCACTTACCCCAACCAATCTCTTTCAGCTCCTTGGCATTCCAGAGACCCCAGGAAGACCTCTCCAGGGGCATTCCCTTCCCACAAGCACCATACATTGATAGAAACATGTGTATCAGGTGGGTTTAGTTACAAAGGAGGGAATGAAGAAACTTGAGATGGTCATATTTTAAAAGCACAGGTCAAATAGCAGCTTGAAGATCTGACTGTTTAATGCCTCCTGCTCAAAGAGAAGAAGCAGGAAAAAGAGTCTCTTCTCATTAGCACCATGGAGGACACAGGAAGAGAAAGTCTATGGTAAATAGTTGTATAACAACATAGCAACAAATACAGAAGTCAGGAATGAAAGGAATGGCATGCACAAGACAGCTTGAGCAACCCTGGGCTCTCTAACAGCGGCCAATTAAACTTGGTTTAGGATATTGTCAAGTGAGGAACATCTAGAGAGTTATCGACTACCTAAATGACTAAATGGGGCTCTAAATAGAACAATCTGGCTCTAATAAACTTACCCTGACACTGGGAGGTCCTTTAGTACTGAGTGCCAACAGGAAGACCATAAGAAGACAAAAGGATGCTCCATGGCCTTGGTACATGGTACCAAAGATAGAGAGGAGCTCCATGGGGAATGGTAGGGTTTGGTGACGTCATGGGAAAACAACAGGGGAAAGAAACCTTTGTAGAGGGGATCAATGTTCAAGTCATAAGTCCAAGCAAGGGTTCTTAGAAATACTGAGAATTAAGAGAAACAAGACAGGGGCTGGTGCCAGGACCCCAGGAAAAGATAGTGTCAGGCTTAGATGGGTCTGGAGATGGAGTTTCCCCAACCTTCCCTGATGCTGTGAGTAGTTAGAAAATTCCAAGTAGCCCATGCCTTGGAGCCCTAACTAGTAAAACTGGGCCGTGGCCTGGGGTATGAAAACCTTTGTGCCATTGAACTTGTGAGAAAGTTAGTGGCAGTTATGCAGAGAGACTTGGCACGGAAGGATTGGGGGGTGAGCATATGACAGGCCCTAAATCGATGACAGAAGTAGGAGGAGTGGAAGATGAATCCAAAAGGACCTAGAACTACACAGACACTCATAGTGTAATTTGGTTTAAAGGCCAGAGATGAGAGGATGAGAGCAAACCATCTTGCAGTACTTTTTAGTGGTCACCCAACCAAGCAGTCTGAAGGCCATGTCAGTATGAACAAAGCAAAACTATGACCTAAGTGAGGGCAGACCAGCAAAACTTGGCTGCCTCTTAACAGCGCTGCTAAAATTCTCCAAACAGCATCCATGTCTGACATCTGGAAGGGACGCTGCTCAGAGACAGGAGCAGGCAGTGGGTATGGGAAGAATGTTATTAATTTCACAGGTAACACAAGAAATACCCGGGTTTCTCTCTGTTTATTAAAATTCTTTGAAGTGGCTTGAAATGAAAATACTACTGTGGGGTAGGTCATCAAATGAGAGATGTAAATGTATCTTACATCCAAATTAACATGTTCTCAGAGGTACCAGATGGAAGAAGTTTGGCACTAAGGAGGGAACAGAACTAGCAGTTAGTGAAGAGTATGAGATGAGGTCTCCTCTCAGCAGAACTATTGAAGCCAAAACTTCCAGTGCTAAACTTGTCAGGGGTGTTTAATGAACAGTGAGGTCTTATGTTTGTCAGACCACGCTGCAAAAGAAATTACCCTGGAACTTCAAAGAACAAGCAATGATTCCCCATCTATGGATCTGTGGGTCTGCTAAATGTGACTAGCCAAGTGTTGGTTCCTTTTCTCTGAAACCAGGCTCTCATCCTTTGGGATGAACAAGCCATGTGGTTCACATTTTTATTTTGGCAATAGCAGAATTACAAGGAGCCTGTCCTGAAAATACATTTTTAGCCTCTGTTTGTGTTCTGTCTGATGATGTCTCATTAGCTAAAACAAGGGGTTGAAAATGGGCATTTGCTAAACAAAGAGATAATCAACTGAAGCTTCAGGACAGAGTTGAAATTACTTGTCATCTTGCAATGTGAATTTCTTCTCTGGGCCTCTTGCTGTCTTCAGTAAAAGTCAGATTAATTAATTAATTTGGATAACAGTATACAGACTTCTATAAATATACTCCCTTTCAATACACACACACACACACACACACACACACACACACACACACACACACATACACACACTATGTATAATTGCCACAAATATAAACAATGTTAGATGCTCTCATATGGAAATCAAAAGACAACAGCAAAGACAGACAGTAGCTATTATGGAAAGAAAAATTAGAGGTGGCCCACAAATCCTAAAACCTATAGCCAGGCTGGGAAAGATTGGGGCCAGATTTTCTTAGACCTCAAGGCAAGGTTAGCTGTCAACAGCATCAGTAAAGGCTACTGGGCAGTGAGAGCACAGTAGGTCTTCTGCCCACAAGAGGAAGTTATGGCTGAGCAGTTGGCAGAACCCTTGGGGCTCCTTCTCAAACAAAAACAAGAATAGCATCAGACAAGCAGGAGACTGGGAGAGAGTGAAGAGCTCTCAAATCCATTTACAGTAAGAGTTTGTTCTGAAGGAAAGGTGGGTTTTAAGAAGTCAAGTGCTTAAAAACTGTGTGTGTCCTTGGTGCTTACCATAGGCAAGCGAGCATGAGGAATGTTGGCTGTTTCATACATGTAACAGACACAGTTCAAGTTATCCCTAAGATAAATTCAGGGCTACAGCAAACAAAAGAAGAAGACGTTACTATACCATCTTGAATATTTTGTGAAATATCAAGAAGTATGTATACTATTAACGGACTTAATCCTAACAAGACCGCTTCCCTCCCAAAATAGGGATTATTGTTTCCATTTTGTGGGAATAAAGAAGCAGGACTGGAGAGGCTGGCCTCTTCCTCTTCTACTGGCAAGACTGGATACACGGTGAGGTGGTAGAGTTGTAGCAAGAAGAGGAACAAGGTGGCAAGAGAGCCTGCAGGTGGCATACAGACCCCTCATTTGGACATTTATGAGGTTCTTGTCTTGATGCTGTGGCTTGCTAGAAAAGGCTAGCTGAGCCTTTATGGTTGTGAATCCTGTGGTGTTTTATGACCTGAAAGCCTTTAGCACAGCACAGTGGGCAGTCGAATCCCTTGGCCCAAATGGAAGGAAGGAAGCATCCTGAAAGCTCTGAGCCAATATGACCCTTTATCTATCTTTACAGATTTTCCATCCACTCTATTCTCAGGCAAGGAAGAAAGAACTGGAGCATAGGTGAAAACTAGCCATTTTATGCCACCTCCACTTAAACTCCTCACAGCACATCAGGACTATAAGCTTGTAGTCTTAGAAAGAGAAAATATTGTGGAAACTAGAGGTCCTCAAATTTTCTTCCTTTGGACAAATACTTAGGCTCTTTGCAACCATTAAACATCTCAAAGGACAGTACTGTGTCTACCTTCAGATAGACACAGTGCCTTTCGCTATCCTCCAGAGTAGAGTTTAAGTTGGGCATATAACCCTTGTTCCTGTCATCTAAGAGTTAGTTTGAATGAGTTCTGTCTCCTTCCCATATCAGATTCCTGCTTTCAGGTGGAGCAGAGAGATGAATGAGGTCTTAAACACTTGAATCTGTTAAGGGTGTGGACTATGATGATGGTGAATAACCAGCTCTGTCCTTTGTGTACAATGATAAAGTCAAGTAAATTGTGAGTCTGTATCAGAATTTCACACACACACACACACACACACACACACACACACACACACACACATACAATGGCATACTGGCAGATGGCAAGGAGGTATATACCCTGCATTCATTGACTATGAGTTCCACAAACCTGGTACAAATAATCAGATGAGCTGAAGCATGTGAGGGGAAGACACATGAAGACATGAAGATGTCAACTGGGTTGTGCTTAACCAAGTCACCTCCAAATCACCCTCAGAATCAACTGCTGCACGGAAGTCTTTGTTTATGTACGTTCGTTTGTGTCTTTATTTTCCTACTAAGGAGACTGTGTGACAGGGGGATTTTATAGGAAGGATTGCCATCTTCTAGTCTGAATTCCGTGGTCCCCTCAATCGTCCTTTACTTTACCTCTCAAGTTAGTTTTCAACAGGCCACGCTCCGCAGGGCTTTCCCACTGTGATGAATGAGACGGTGGAAGAACCTATGGGCTGAGACTGTGTTTTCTGAAACTGGATGGTGATGGGATTGGGTCATGGAAGCTATTTATTTACCACCAGCTGCCTCCAGCTGTGGCACCAGCTAGGCTGAGGAGTAAGTAAACCCCCGAGGAGGCTTGCTAAAGCAGAGTACACATGGAAGCTCATCTCCTCACCAATCCTAGAAAAATATGTACTCAGTAATGAGCACATCCAAAGTAAACCACCCTAAGCCAGTGATTTGGAATGATTTCCACGTTCCTGTGCAAGAAGGACTTGGAGGAATAAGCTAAGACAGTCCTTTGGGTCCCTCTTTAGAGATAATTCTAGACATCTATCAAATCTCAGCACAGGTATCACCTTTGTGAAGCATCACTTGACATCTGCCACCAGGATGCTTTCTCAGAACCTCCAAAGCCCTGACTGCCTGTATTACACAACTCACCATGGTTTTTAGTGATACTACCATATGCAGTCTCTGTCAGTTCATTCCCCCAAAGTGTCAGGCTTAGTGGAGCCGTGGACTGGATTCTAGAGGTCTGCATACCCCAAACACTGGAACAATGACTGTTCTCTCAGAATTTTGTTGAGAATTCAGTTCCTTTTGAAAGCTTCATTATTTGTTAGCTTTAATTGATTAGAATTAATTGGCAAATTAGGAAATAGAAGAGAAGGGAAAATTCTAGAAGGAACCTTAAGCAAGGACACTAAATAGTCAGGCCTTTGATCTCATCCCTTTCTAGGGCTTGCCACTAGTGATTGTCACCTCTTTTTTGTTGTTTTAAATCTTCCCTCACCTTGGGTACCATGTCCCACTAAGAAAACATAATTTGGCAGCCTAGTGAGGGGCCACTAACACTACTTTAAGAAGGAAGAAACTGAAGCTTGGGGCATGTTATCACCTCTGTTCCTCACTTCCTTCATCCCTTTATCCTTGTCTTCACGAGAACCTACTGTTAAAGCTTTCCCCATCCCCCCCCATCTGAGCCCTGACTACATTTCATCCACAATGAAGAAAACAATCTAGATTCTGACATTGAAAATTTCATAAGGAACATACTCAATGTGGCTAAAGTTAGTAGGAAGGCTAAATTAGAACATGGTTGTGTTTCGGAAACTGTTTAGATCACAGCTCTTCTCTCGTGATTTATTAGTCAGATAAAGGTAATTGCCCCCATATATCACATGGAGATGAGTAGAGTTCATTCCTAACAGCCACTTTCTAGTTGTGACAGAACATTAGCAACAGGTCATCTCTGTTTCACACTGTATAAACACTACTGCCTTCAGTTAGATTTTCGCCTTCGAAGATATCACTGCATTACCGGAGGAGAAAAACCCACAACAAAAAACAAACAAACAAAAATCCAACCCTGTATGATGACCATCACTCATTTTATTAGATGAAAAACCTGCGATTCAAATGGTTTTTTATAGGGTCCCAAATTAAAAAAACAAGTGCTGTGTTGCCTGTGACTTGGACTACTTGATGCCTGACTCTACCTTCCTTTGGGGGTTGGGAATGAGGTGGCGCAGAGTCAAGGACCCAGACTCCTTGAGCAGGTGAGAAACACATTGAACAGATGGGAAACAAGTTTATCTAAACGCTGCAGCAAGCTCCTTTAATATCCTCCACCTGCGCCGCATTGGTCCCAAGAAAGCATCTCTTCTAAACAGCAGTTCCTGATTGGCTGGCATTGTATGCACCAGCAATCCTTGGTCTCTCAGGAAGTCCTCAATTAGGTCCTCCTGCAGGAGGTTCTTTTTCGAGCAGCCCTGGGCATTTACATAGAGGTGGCCCTGCTGTTCCTGCTACTGTGGTTTATGAGCAAGATTCAAATGCAGTTCTCTAGTTCTAAAGCATACGTTTCCTTTCATCCTCCTCAACCGTGAAGGCATGCCCTACGTAGATGACTCTCCTTCCTTTCTTTTAACTTTCCAGGAATTCTCTGGAAATTCAGTTTCTGAATCAATGGACTACCCTAAACAGTAGAAGGTCTACAGGACACAAAATCGGGCACCAGGATGGTGACCTTTTTTAAGGACAAAAATCCAGAATGCCCATGCTATCTTAGGACAGTGCTTCTCAACCTGTACATCATGACCTCTTTAGGACTGGATGACCCTGTCACAGGGGTCACATATCAGATATCCTGCATATTAGATATTTACATTATGATTCGTGACTAGCGAAATTACAGTTATGAAGTAGAGACGAAATAAGGAACTGTATTTAAGTGCTGTAGCATTAGGAAGGAAAATCTCTGACAGAGTGATTTCCCAAAGCTTAGAAGGTTCCAGTAAGTCTCTACCCATCCTGCCTGGCAACATCTTAGAGGAGAACCATTCTCACCAGGCTCTGAAGGGCTGCCCTGTGGGCTCGGAAGTTGTTGCTGATGCTGTAACAGTTCAGAAATCTTAGGTTCCACCATTTTAGCTGGACCAAAGAATGAGTCCTCAAAAGTTCTCCAACCAACCCCAGATGACACTCCCGCCTGCCCCAGACACCATAGCCTGTAAAAAAGAGAATAGAGACCTACAAAGGCCATTTTCTTCCTGTTTAGTCACTTTTGCATCTGAAGTCTAGATTAATATACAACTTAAGTCTTGTATTTTGCTCTACCAAGCCAGTTATTTAGAAATACTTTGGTGGTTAATTCTGAGACAAAGTTATACACTTATCAGCACAGACTTGGCAAGTGATGTCTTATACCAACCAACTTCTCATTCATTCTTTCTACACTTCTCCCTCCGCCCCCCACTGCACCATGGGTATAGTTTCACTACCATATTTTAGAATGGAAGGCTAAATCCAATTTGCCATGGTTAAGAAGACATTTGAGTAAAACTGAAACCACCTTTTCCTTGTTTCACTAATTTTTTGGCAACACCTAATGTGAGAAATCACAACCACACCACAGTGGTGGCTTCAGGGAGAGTGTGTGGCCCACACCGAGACTTAAGCAGTGGGGAATGCCTGAGTCTGTAAGTGTACTCTAAAGCAGAAGTTCAGTGTGAGTGACAGGACCAGGTCCTGACAGGAAGTGAGGCCAGATCCTTCAAAACTCTCCTAAAGCCTTTGGGCACTGGACAAGGGAAGATACTTGAGCAGTTATCAGCGATTAATTTGTCATTCCTTCAACAGTCATTTTACATAATACCAACTGTGTGTTAAGCCCTGGGGATAAAACTCTAAACAAAACAGATGTTTCCTGCATTTATGGAGCCCCACAGCCAAGAGGGATGAGCTGGCATTTTCATACAGTGTGGAAAACACTCTGATAAGAAATCTAAGGTTGCTAAAGATTCAACAGAAGGACCTATAAAGAGGAGGCTTGATGGGAGGTGTGAGGAAGGAGGTGGTCACTAGCGGTGCAGCACAGGGGTGAAAGAACACAACAGATCAACAGCAGGATGGCAGAGAGACTGAAGAGCAAGGCTCGGAGCAAGGCTGCAGAGGCAGCTTGCAGAGTATTGGGAGCCAGACCAATAAGCAGGGAATGCTGTGAGCTGTTTTTCTTTTAGAATGCCACATTGAGTGTGGATGCCTATGCACACATTAAGCCATTCACCGCAAAGTGAATTATCTTGGAGAAGAGCATGAGGATACGGTTTAAGAAAGCGATAGACCCTCTAGGAAGCAAATGCTCCCAGTACTGATCTCTTTGGATGTTTTCTCTGCAAGTGATGGAAACTCGACATGGCTTGAAAATAAGGAAATATGATATGTACCTAAGAGGAGTGGAGAGCACAGTACATCAGCATTTCAGCAACCATGCACCTAGAATACGTATATCTCTCCCTTTCGCCAGCCTCAACATGGCTCTCATGCTGCTAACACTGAAAACTAGAAGACGGTGACAGCCAGGACTGTCTGCTTCTTTGCTTTTACTCATGTCCAGGAGTGGGGGGAGTAAAATTTTGTTCTCAAGCATGGACCTAAGGCCCATCCCGTGTCTCACCAATCTCACAGGTTGATCCTGAATCCTTGGTCATTGGAAGCCCCATGCTCTTACTGTCTTAGATGATCATGGTCTACCTTTAGAACCAAAATGACCCCTGAATGCCCTGTGCTCCAGGGTCTGGATGGGTTATACATGACTGGAGAAAATCAGTTTAGACAAATGCACCCCACAGAGTTCATTCTTTAACAACAAAAGGTACACAGCCCTTCCTACACAGCCTACATGTTTAACATAAGAAATTCTCGATAGAAGTATATTAAACCAGATTTCATATTCACATAAATTTTTTTTTTAAAAAAAGACACCATCCAGGCCAAGACCTTTCCCCTCCTCTTTTGCTTCACAGAATAATGTTGAGGATCAATTTCTCCAACTTAACATCACCAGCCTTGGCAGCAGCTCATATTTGGAATATAAATGATGTCATCTGGTTGGCCTTTTCCCATCACAAACAGTAAATCTCCAAATCTGGAGAGATCTTTTATTTGGTTACACATATTGTACAGCATCAAGGGGTTAGAACACATGTGCTGAAGATTATTAAAATCATCTGCAGGAGAACAGCTTATTGTTGGAAAGCCCGTCACCACCCTTTCATGCCCGGTGTCCCCAGAAAATCTTCTTTTACCCTTGCCTTCACGAGGGAACAACTGTGGCCCCAATGCCTGGCGGGTTGTCTCTCTGTTGTACCATGTCTTTTCTCCAGAAAAAAAATAATAAAGTTCTTCCTAGCAGAGTACAGAGACGAAGGAGGAGGCTGGGATTTAAAATCTCCAAGAGCTAAGTATGTGATTTGAGGTAAGACATTTAAACCCTTCATGCTCCAATGTCACATCTACAGAAGAGAGATGATGGCTCATCTCACGGACTGGCTTCAGATGAATGGCTTTCAAATGGACATCACCTTGTGACTTGATAACAGTCTTTCAACATCATTAGCACTTACCTTGCCCTGGGAAGACAGCTGATTCTGGTGAAGGATGCACATGTAGGAGTACTGGGGTTTGAGAGATGTGCGTCATCAGGTTAGCTCATGCTTCGGAACTCAAGTGTCTTCAGCATCATGTACATTATGCTTTAAGTTTCTTTTAAGGTTATGAATAATCAGCATAACACGTGTGAAGCACTGGAGTCTGATGCACGGGTGCAACCAGCAGTAGGGTTGCTACATTTTCTTTTTAATTCAACAGAATAAGTGCTGACATTGACCTTCTATCTAGCAGAGCAGACAGCTTTAGAGCTGTTCTCAAGTGTGGGCTATGGCTTTTCAACATCCAAGTTCTTTGGACTTTGGCAGTTTTCTTAGGGTTCCTGCTCCCCCACCTGTAAACAAGGGCCTAGTGTATATCTAAAGATCTTCAACTTTTAAAGTTCACAAGTTAAGCCAACAAAATAGCTGCAAAATGGGAGACTAATATGATGTGGTCAGATTTTAATCTCATCAATACATTTGCTTAAATACCAGCTACTCATCATTATAATAATTATAAATTAAAGGCAAAGACTATCAGAAAAAAAAGAAAGGGCAAAGTTTCATAAGACCATGAAGTATTCTTAAAATTGGGTACATTAATTTTCTGAAATATTTTATTGTCCTCTTATTTCCCCCTCATTTGGTAGACTTGTAAAATTTTGGCCAACAAGCATCTTCATGGGAACAGTGAGGACCCCCTGTACAAGGTCACCTCTTGAATTATTACACTCCCATGATCATGAGAGCCTGTGATGCTTGATCAAGTTAGTTTAGGAAAAATTAGTAAAGTCATCAGCCACTTCAGAGAGGGAACAACACCAAAAGCCATCCAGTTTTGCTGATCAGAATTACTTTGTAGCACAACGGGGAACTGGGCTTATTCAAACCAAGTTAAGTTACTACATGTGGACTGATGTACAGATTCCCACATAGATCTTCAAAACTTCTCTCTGCCTTTAACATGATTGATTTCTCCAGGATGGGGCTCTGCTCTCTGCTGGCTACAAGTTATGATGCAAACTGTGCTTCACCTATATCAAATGGGTGGTGGGGTATAGTTAAGTGAACTTCATACCCTCAAAGCATCCATGACTCCAGCCTCACGCTCACACCCTGTAGGTGAATGTTCTACAACCCCCTTTTCCCCTACCTCCAACCACAAACATCTCTGACTCTACCATGGTACTCTGAAAGTTCCCTGCGTGAACTTCACTGATGTTACTCTTTAGATCCTAAACAGAGATTTGTGACTCAGATTACAGTTAGCTCTCCTTGCCTATTAATTTTGGTGCTGACTACATTAGAAACCAATAAGCCAAGTCAAACAAACTCAATCTTCCTAACACTGCTACCCTTTAGTGCAGTTCCTTAGGTTATGGTGACCCTCAACCATAAAATTATTTTTGTTGCTACATTTTAACTGTAATATTGATACTGTTATAAATCATAATGTAAGTGTCTGCTATGCAGGATATCTGATAAGTAACTCTATGAGAGGGTCATTAGGCTCCACAGGGTCGTGACCCACAGGTTGAGAACCCCTACAATAAAGGAAGAGCTAAGAGGAGGGGTAACACAGAGGCTGTGCTCAAGCCCACAGAAGGAGGGGAAATGGACGGAGTAGGCACTAAGGTGTTTAGGATAACAGAAGATAGACACGGCTTTGATTCTAAGTCTTCAAAGAAATTTTAAAATAGGCTTACCACATTGCAGTAAGGAATGAATTCTTCCCGATTGTATCCGAACTGGCTGACATAGGTTCTCAGAAATGCATAACTCACCAAGAAGTTCACCTAAAGTAGATGGCAGCTTTTCCCCTGTGCTGCTATGTAAGTGATGTCAAACACCAGCAGGAGCAGCCACCATTACAATGACTGGCTACTGTTCTGTACTTTGGAGCTTAAGTCTAATCTTAACATCCACTTCCTCGTTTAATATATAGATGGATTGTGTGAGGAGCGAAAGATAGTTATCAACCACTTAAGTCTCCAAGGGAGACAAGAAACCCAAAGCTAATCAGACAGAGAGCTGGTGGGCGGCTGGGTGACCAGGGGAAAGCCAAGTGCTTTGACTTCAAGCCCAGTGCTTTTTCCCACTCTGTGCCTTGCTCAACCTTATAAATAACTGGAGCGCTGGGGCATCAAAGGCACTTCCTTTTGGTTCTCAGGCCCATTATAAATGCCACTTGCCCTCTGGGGGGAAGAAAAGAGAGAAAGAGTGAGTCCAGCTCCTTTGCTGGCCCATGTGCTAAGTCGTTGGCGCCCAGAAATAACTTCTTGGAGACTTACTGGCCTTGTGTTTACCACAGAGCAGTAGGTAAATAACTAGTTGGTGTTTTAGTGTTTTGTGGTCACTTAATCTGTTGTGTTCCTTCCCGGGGCTCTGAAGGGTTCCTTTTTCAGTTAATTTTTATTTACGTTTCTGAGGTCTGTGTTGTTTGGGGTTTGGTTCGTTGGATGTTTTTCTTGGACTATATGGCCATCAGCTCGAGGATGCTCCTGCTTTGCTATTGCATGGAATTTTCCCCGAGCATGGATTGCTATGTATTTCTTCAGGGCAGTGAGCCAAAGTGGTGCTGGTATGTTATCTGCCTTTCTGGCCAGAGGACTCCTGTCACCCGTCCACGGGGAGCTTAGCTGTGCTTCTCCACTGATAATTTCTTTCTCCTCTGTTACCCTGCTTCAAACGTGGACTGGAGCCATTATTGCTGCTTGTGTTGTTGGCTCTGGATAAGACGAGTCCAGTTGCTTCTGATGGAGATTATTTCAACTGATTCTACCAGTTTGTTCTATCCACAGCTGGGGACAGAGACAAATGCCAAATGTCATGGAAAAAGTGGAGAAGGCTCATCAACTTAATGCTACAGAGCCCATAGCGTTGGGTTGAAAATGTCCAGCGCTGCACAGGATGCTGAGCCCCAGTAGGGGACAGAGCCAGGAGGGCCAGGTGCATTGTAAACACTGCCTGTTCCCATGGCCCCCAGCGAGCCTTGCCTCCTTTGTCCTTGACAAGTCCATAAAAGTTATGTGCCAGAGGGGAAAAAAAAGGAACAAGAATTTGTTCATATCAGAAAATTTTGTTCCTTGGCTATTTCTTTTGTGGGTAGAACAAATATGAGAAGGTTCAAGTTGTGCTTGGCCATTTGTAAAGTATGCATCTCCCAAGGCCTTCCACCTAATTAAGATGCAAAGTGCATAAAGAAGCAGAAAGTGGCCCTGGATAAATCCTTTCTTTGGCTGCTTTCTTTATTGCGCTTCATTCCATTGTTTTGTTTGTGCGGTCAATATCGCTCCTCTTTCCACAAAAGAATTTAGGATAGCTTACAAAAATGTGTCAATAAAAAAATAATAATAAATCTCCCCATGTCACTGGAAGAAGCAGATCCAAGTTCCTCTAAATTGGAGCAGGGTGGAGAGATGCTGTATTCCTCTGCTGGGTGGAGAGATGCTGTATTCCTCTGCTGGGTGGAGAGATGCTGTATTCCTCTGCTGGGTGGAGGCGGAGTCCCACTCACCAGGAAAGGGATGATGGCTGGTCATTTCTCCTGCCTTTTAGTAGAAGGGATTGATGATATCAGAAATCCTTTTTGTGGCTGTTTCTGAGCTTCCAAAGTGCCATCCTCTCTAGGACAGTCCTCCCTGAAATGCTCAGAGTTATGCCACAGTTTCTAAAATATAATTGCCTTTCAAAGTAGACATGTTTGCTCCTCTTATTTTAAAGATGAATGGGGGGGGAGAATAGGGTAGAGAGTGTTGGGGAAGGTGAGCCACAGAGGTACAAAGTAACTTTCTTGGTGCTACAGAGAAAGTGGCAGAAGTTGGAAATCGTGTCCAAGCTAAGTGTTTGCAGTATCCTTACCATATAATTATCCATTAGAGATGTGGGAGCACTCAAGCCTCCTGCTCTGTACTATCTTGCACAGAAGGTGATTCCTGCCCTTTGAGACTCTTCCTGGGGCCAGTAAGATGGATAAATGGTTAAGAGCATTGGACCTGGTTTAGTTTCTAGCACCCGCACAGAGGCTTATAAATACTAACTATAAAATTAATGAAACATCTGCTTCCATTTCAGTTCAGTAGAAACCAGGCTCTGAGATAACAATTAGTGTACATGTAGGGTACTGTTCAGGAGCATTGGCATGCTTTGGGGGTGGCATATACCGGAAGGAGGAAAAGATGTAGGGTTCAACAGCACAGGAAGCTGAGTGTTTTAGGGCCTCAGTTGATCCTTTAGAAAAGTGTGAGATTAGTTTTGCCTCTCTTACAGATGCTGAGTCTGGATGAGGAAGACTGTAAGAGAAGGTAGGACAGAGACACAATGAGCAGATGCTGACAGCCATCTGTAACATCCTCTCTACAGCTGAGGTAGAGAGTTACTTGGCCCATCATAGTATCTATGTGGTACCCCAGCTTTTATATGTCCAGCATCCTCATTCCCAGGTAGGATAGTTAAGGTTTACTTAGCAAAGTAAAGAAACAAATGGAAGGTCACACAGATAGTAGCGACTAAGCTGGCATCAGACTTCAAGCCTGCTGACTGCAAAGGCTATTTCTTTTCTACATTAAGCCACCTCCCTCAGGCACATTATAAATTGCATGACAGCATGTATGTGGTAATCTTTTGAAGACCAGAAATACACACTCCTAGAACTGAATCTCTTCCAGAACTGCACATTCTCATCTTCTCCCAAACAACCAACTCCCTTGGAGCCAACACACCCACTTCTTCTCATTTTCCACATGTTTACTTGGATGTAGTCACCAATTACGTACTGGGTAGATGTCATCTGGAAAAGAAGTCATGGTCACTGTCAGAGCGAGAGAGAGAGAGAGAGAGAGAGAGAAAGAGAGAGAGAGAGAGAGAGAGAGAGAGAGAGAGAGAGAGAGAGAGAGAGAGAGAGAGAGGAGATATGGGGAGAGAGAGGAAAGAGAGAAGAGAGAGGATAGAGAGGGGAGAGGGAAGAGAGAGGAGAAGGGAAAGAGGAAATAAGAAAGTGAAAAGAGAGAAGAGAGAGAAAAAAATACTTCTCTCAAATAGGGCTTGATGTGTAGCCAACAGTTGAAGCTACATCATCTCCTAAAACAAAACACACAGAAAAGTATTTTCCTCCAAATATGGTGCATTGCCCTGGGGATATCTATCAGAGGCTGTCTAAGGTGAAAACTACTTTCACAAAGATGGAATGAAGTTATTGCTTTCCTCATTGTGTCAACAATCTTGTAGACACCGAGTGAACCAGATCAGCAGCAGGTAAATCCATAATGAATGCGGTGACCAGTGCTTTGGTAGGAATCCCAGTAGGAACACCAAATGCATTAGAAGTGTTGCTGTTTAACACAGTGTACCTATGGTGTGAGAACAGCAACTTTTCATTAAAATACCATTGATGGAGTGATGAAAACACTAATTTTGTTGCTTGAACAACTGCAAACTTTGGCTATTTAGAACTGAGCACATGCCATATACTTTTTCTCAAAAATTAACCAAAAGATCCTGTCATTTCAGTATTTGCAAGGATTCAATCCAAGTTCTTGGGCAAAAGCTAAAGTCTTGGAGAACTTGCATTGCCTTCCTGAGCTCAGCATTGCACAAATGCAGATCTCTCTCTAGGATGAGATTGATGGTGATAATAAGGAATGTGATTTTTTTTGACATCGTATAATGAAATAAGTCAATGTTTGGAAGATCTACATAATTCAGTTCACTGATATTTTCCATATGGCCAGTACATGCTGTTACAAAATTATATATGAGCAAAACAATCCCTTCAAAGGAAAAGAAATACCAACAGATTATATTGCAGCTGAATACAAAAGGCTCATCATCTTTGTGGCTTTATATTTCAAATAACAACTAACCTGTGAAATTTTACCACTTGTCACATTTTGGGGTAGAATTAAAGAATACTCATAATTATTCTCAAAGAATTGTAAATTATCTAAAAATGATTGTAAAGCAATTGCAATCCTTATCTAAGTCGTTATCTGTGTGAGGTTAGATTTTCTTTGTAGACTACTGTGCCATTTTGCTCAGAGTCAGACTGCAGGACTAACCAGTGGACCTATGTGTCATTTGTGAAATCTGTCATTAGATGTTTGAAAAAAATGTAAAACAATGTCACATTTCTCGCTAATTGTTTTTTAGAAAAGTTTTAAAATGCCATTGTCAGAGCATGCAACGTATTTGTTGTTTCTTTAAAGGTAATAAATGCTTTTATGATTTGTTAGTCTTAATTTCCAATATAACCAATAGAAACAAAAGTATCTCCCTCCCTCCTTCCCTCCCTCCTCCCTCCCTCCCTCCTCCTCTTCTTACAGCTGCTGTGCCAGAATCAGCTTTTACACTTGGTATATTCATGCGCAACGTTCTTTCATTAAAATCTATTCCCTTAGTTCATCTCTGGCTTTCTCACTTCCTAAGCCTTGAGGACAAATAATACAACAGCAAATTCTTATTCACTTTGAGCTGGGTGGGGGTGGGAGGGTTCTTTGTCCTTGGAATATGAAACTTTTTACATCTCTACATAAGTTAAGCAAAACTCCCTTAAAATCCAAGGAATCAGACTTTTCTTAATTTCTGAGTTTTCACCTTAGACAGGAAAAGAAAAGTTACTTATAACCTTAAGGGAGAGACAGAGAGACAGAGATACACACACACACACACACACACACAGAGAGAGAGAGAGAGAGAGAGAGAGAGAGAGAGAGAGAGAGAGAGAGAGAGAGAGAGAGAGAGGAGAGAGAGAGAGAGAGATTATTTTAGCCATAACAAAATTGACTCAAAATTTTAAAAATTTTGTAACTGCTCCCCAGATGCTTCCTAAAAATCACAGTGACATCTTTTCTTTCCCATGGGGACAAGTTTGTCATAATTCTTGTGTTGCTATTTCCCAGCCCACTGTGATTCAGAGAAAAACATACATCAGGCGCCACAGGAGGGAGAGTCAGGACCCAGCAGCAGAAGAGGGGTGTGGGGAGATGCTGGGTGTGAGTCAGCTCCTAGAGCAAGATCCAGCACATGCTGCTTTCTTCCCGGCAGACTCCCTGGTCTTCTGTCTTTCCCTGGGGAGTCACGATTCATCTTGAGCCTTGGTGACTAATACATACAGGACATCGAAATCCAGAAAACTTGGACTCAAATTGATCTGATTTCCTTACAGCACATTGGTTGCATTTTCTTGGTGAATTACTTAGATTTTCTGGCTGCATCTGTTAGAAACCAGGTGCTCTCCCAGCCTGCCTCAGTGCCAGGAGCTATGACGTTACCAGTCAACAAACTGGACAAGAGTACCCACCGTCATGTCCGTTCCCTGTCTCTCTAAGCTCTCCCCTCTCTATCTCTCCTTCTCTCTTACTCAGGCAGGGTCCTATTCTTCCCTGCCTGAAATAAATCTGTTGCATGTGAACTTTGTGGCATTCCTTGGTGCCAACCTGCTAAGGTACTCCACTGCAAACCCTAACAACATCACCTGTTCCCTACTAACTTCAGTCCATTGTAGCCTGGCCCTCTTCTTACTGCCAAACTCCTCCAGTCACAGGCTTCTGATTTCATAGTCTGGGGCTTTGATGCTGAGCCTTAGCCAAAGTCTATACCCATACTCCTACCCAGACGTTCTTCAAAATCTCTACCTGTCTGCTACCCATCTAGTCAATTACCTGTTAAGTACCAAAGTCAGAGGTCGTTAAGAGTTTACCTTTACTCCCCACTTCTCACCCATTCAGTTTCCAACTTCTTTCCAGCTTCCTAGACTTTCCAATTATCATGTTTTCTGCACTCTGTATGCTGTGCTGTAGATGCATGAAGGTCTTCTCATTGTAGTCATTCATTCATTCATTCATTCATTTTCTTTCTTTTCTTTTATTAAGTTCTAACTGAACATCTTATAATAAACCTGTTGTGAAGTCAACTGGTTCCCTTTCACTCTGTTCTTAAGTGGGGATCAAACATTTTGCTGCTAACGGTTTAAAAAAATCATCTTGTCCTGACACATATGCAACCTGTCCTGGCCTCAGTGAGAGAAGATGCACCTAACCGCTGAGAGACTTGAGGCCTCAGGTGTTGGGTGTGGGTGGGATGGGGACATCTTCTTGGAGATTGGGGGTGTGGGGGGAGGGGGAGGAGAGGAATGGGATAAGGAACTGTGTTAGAACAGAACAGAATAACGACTGAAATGTAGAAAAAGATTAAAAATCATTTTAAAAGGTCAAATTGACTTAATCATTTCTGTTTTCCCTCTGATAACTATGAATTCATTTATTTTAAGTTTATTCACTTTTATCCCCTGAAGAAAGGTTCTAAAACCTTTCTGAATTTGAGGTCTACTCATTCCGTTTTCCGGATTATCTCCTGTTGATACCTGATATCTTTTAAAGAAAAAGCATGGCATGCTTCCTTGGCCCGTGGGGTGTAAAACCGTTGCAGATTATATCCTGGGCACTGGATATTGGGATGTGAGGCTCAACCTTAATATTCTCTGCCATCTCTCTGTGCACGGTGGCCCTTGTTATAGCAAACGGATCACTCAGGCTGTACTACAGAAAATAGCATCATCCTCTCTGACAAGTGGGTTGTTAAAGCCCGGGCTGCCTTTTGAGTTCTGCATTTGTGAATTTCAGGGGTCAGTTAGAGACATGAGTTGATTCAGAATCACACTTATGGGTCTCTTTCTCAGAGTTATTCTTCAAAGATTTTTTTTCCCTCTTAATATTCCCATAATGGCTAGAGAACCCCATTTTCTAAGACATTTGGCTAGAAAGTTGGAGTTTCTGGAATTTTATTCACTAACAAAAAGTGCCACAAAATACTCTGAGAAAATAAAATAAAAATAAACAAAATAAAAAATTTCCCCTACATTTTATTTTCAGATTCTTTCTCCAATTTATCTGTCCAGAGAAAACGAGATGTCTCTTAGAGACTTAGATGCCAACATCACAACCAATACCACTGCTACAACATCCCAAATGTGTTTGACCTCAAGAAAGAGCCTGGGGAAAAATGTTAGAACACAGTCCAGTGGATTTCCCATGATGCTTTGTGTTTCATCTAGCAAGTATGGATATGGGTGGCCAGGAGTGGGTATCTTCCAAAGTTTTATTTTTTTATTTGTACCCACTTGTAATTCCAAGATTTGCAATATTCTGTATCAAAGCCAGAGGAAAAAAATTGAAAAAATATTAAAGTCACTCTTGGTATAGAGTGACCGTTCTCTGTAGTCAATCCATTCAGTTTTGAAGTCCTAAGTATTTACTCTCCAAAGACTGAGGGGAAGCGTTGTAACTAGTAGAAGAGTGATCAAAGCTGAAGTGAATGTCTTCCATGTAACTAGGTCAAAGTTGTGTTGTTTTCATTTTATTATGCATCTAATACTATGTGAGACAATAATAGTCTTTGAGGTCCCATCCTCAGGGATTTCATCCTTCACAAGGGGAGACCCATTAAACACATTAGTTGAGGGAATCTGTCTCTTACAAGGAGAGAGAGAGAGAGAGAGAGAGAGAGAGAGAGAGAGAGAGAGAGAGAGAGAGAAAGGAAGAGAGAGGGAGAAAGAAAGAAAGAAAGAAAGAAAGAAAGAAAGAAAGAAAGAAAAGAAAGAAAGAAAGAAAGGAAGGAAGGAAGGAAGGAAGAAAGAAACACAGACAGACAACCAGTGCTCAAAAGAAGCAAGCCGTAAAAGCCAATGGGGAATCACTATTATTGAGGTTGAGTCAAGTTGTGTCCATGGTCCACAGCTCTCCTACATTTGTGTTTATTCCTGCCTTACTACCTGAGTAATCAGCCACAGGAAACCAGGTCCATGTCTGTGTTATGTCATCTTGAAGCCAACCCACACAGCGGGTGGTCAAACCACACCTACTGACAGGTATCATCTAATTTGGCTACACTAGCCTTGCCAAGGCTCCCCCACATCTTCGTGCTCCTTCCGTCAGGACATAGCAATCGAAGCTTCTATTGCAGACTCTGGAATATCTCTGCCCGGGGCAGTTGTTTGCCCATCCTGGGTGGCTGAGTGTTTGTGCCAGAAAATTAATTTCTGCTGGAAGAAGACCTCAGTGAGTGACAACTGGCTTGTAAATCCTTGGGCCTCCTGCCCATGGGGAGAGAACTATTTCCTCGGTGAATGTATCTTCACTGGTCAGAGGACTGAGTACTAAAGTGCAATCCGTAGGCTACTTTCCACTCTTTAGCCAATTTGTATCTTTTGCAGAGTTTCATTATCTTCTAAAGTCATCATTTTTTCAACCCAACCCTGGCCTAAGACCATCCCAAATATCAGTACCTATGTTACAGTTCATAGCAATAGCAACACT